>NC_135426.1:1570000-1915000 GCF_051991245.1 Festucalex cinctus | reverse complement strand
TGATTTTTGAAAGGCCCATGCAATATTGTGTTCTATTGCTATCTAAACATGGAACATACCAAAAGAAAGATTCAAGTGTCTTCTTTCATCAGGAAAAAAAATATATATATATTTGTATCTGTTTCCATTTTGCAGCACTTACCATTAGAATATAGCTAACTTGAATCATTATTCACTAAATCTTTTAGAATTATAAGTAATTGAGCTTTTTTTTCCCCCAACATGGCCCTGGTTGATCTTATACTCTGATGCCACCTGATGGCCATTTTTCTAATTACTAATGTTTTTTTTTCCACCCTTTCTCTGCAGTAGAGAGGCTGACTCAAAACTTAAAAAAAAATAAAAAATATGTCTTCGGAACATTTAAAACGTTTATATTAATATTTAAAATTAATATTTCAAATAGAACAAATATGTTCGTTTTCGGAGCAAATGAGTTAATATTTACTACTTATTGCTACAAAATGTGAAAATTAGAAATATATGACTGATTCTTAAAAGTGTTGCCAATTTTGTTTCAATTGATTATTTAATTTTTTTTTTTTAATTGTATTTAATATATTTACAATTTTTCACATTTTTTTCCAAATTTACCAATAGGTCGCTTGCACATCGTAATGCATCATGGGAGTTTTTCCTTCGGGCGCCATATTGGGTGTCCGCCGGTTCACAAGGTACACTCGCGAGTTACACGGTAGAGCTTATCAACCTGATGTAATTTTCGCAGTATTTTCACGATTTACCGGAAGATCAAAAACAACGATACAGGTAGAAGGTGTCTCTGTGCGGCGGGATTGATCCTAATTACGTCCTGACTATGGGTGATTTTTTTTTTGACGGAGAAAGCTTGCTGGCCAAATGTGACATCTCTGGACATCTTTCCCTACCTCGTGTTGACAACATGCTCCATAACACGCCAACAAATCCCTGGAGGCTTACAATTATTTTGTAAGCGGGTGGATACAGAGTGTAAACTTTAACATCGCATCAGAAGAAACGGTTGCTGTTGCACGTAAGTAAACCACATGGTGTTGGTAATTCTGCACACAAAAATGTTGATTTGTTCTCAGGCTTCCTGTTATCATTGTGTTTACATGCACAGCTAGGTTTACCTGATGTGGTTTTTCTAACAATTTTCTAACAGGCAAATATGGCAGAGCGTATAAGAATAAAAAGTAACTATGCACAGCCTCCCCGTGGCTTAATTAAATTTAATGCTACCCTTTCACTAGTTACATGTTACTTAATCAACTTATTCTAAATGGTTAAGGTTAACCACTCTCAGAGGACGTATTTTGTTTCAGTTTCCAGTACAATAAAACGTGTTCATGGTAACTACTGAGCATACTGACAGCTTTTCTTATGATCTCACGGTTAAGGAGGCTGTCACAACACCCAATTTCTGTCTGGTGCCAGATGGCAACAATTCCCATCACTTGTCACGACAACACCAATAGTATTACCAGGTATGTATGGCTTTACTTTTTGTAGTTTCTTATTTAATTCTATGTTTCATATTTTCATTACAATGTTTGTAATATTTTCAGATTCAGGCACAGATGAGTTTATCTGGACGGACTTCTGCGACTTTGTGGTGTGGACAAAGTGTGATTGAGCGAGTCCACCCAGATCGCTCGTTTTGGCCAGCTGGAAAAGCCAGAGTTTTTTTTCCCCAAAGTCCCCTCCTTACCTGAACTGCTCGGGAGAGCATTTACTCGATCAGCAGTGGACTTCCAGTGTTCCTGCTCAGCCGCTGTCACCTACCACTTGCTCATGTACTTCAAAGATGCGGAATAAAGTAGTTTTTTGTGCTGCAGCAGATTGTAAAATCAAATGATATCACTTGAAGTGTGCCAATCTAGACTGCCAAAAGGACAGTGGTTTTGTGACAAGTGTGAAACAAGGATTATTGGGAAAACTGTAACACAGTACTGGTACTTGTCTTACATTAAACAAATTTAAAAGAGAGCAACTTTTTCCTCTGTACATAGCATAATGAAAGTCATTGCGTACCCCATCAACATTACATCATACCGTCATCTCAGGATGGTAGGCACCTGTGCTAAAATAAACTACATTAAATAACAGTTCAATTTTTAACCCTGAAATGACTACATTAATCATTATTCACTTCATTTTTTGTGCTTTTAGAAATAATAGAGATTTATGCCATTACTTTAAGAGGGACCATATTGCACATTGGGTCAAATCCTGTCATTTGTATTATGTATAGCTTTGTAAACAAACCCAACAATAGAATTTGTATAATCGCTGCCTTTATTAGCGCCAAACAAACAGTCGCATGTTGTCCTCCTCCAATGCTTTGATGCTCGCCTTCGTTTCCATCATGTCATTGGCAATCAAGTCGGTGTGGCATGAGATCCCTAAAGAAAAGAAAAAAAAATCACAAAAAAATACGGTACCAGTAATAGGTTTAATATAGTAAAGTAGTATAGTTTTTTTTTGTCAGTGTAAAAGAAATGTACACATTTTGTTGCATTTTTTAATGTATGAACATTGCTACAGGCAAATACTTATTTCTATAAACACTTCCAAATGTCTCTAAAATATAAGGTGCGTGTACACACACAAACAAACACATACATTCACTCATGCATACAATATATCATGTAATGAATTCTGAGTGGCATACCAGAGTCAATGATGTCAGCAGTACTTGAGGGTACAGGTTACTGGAGCCATCTGGCTGCATAACTGCAACAATCTCTGCCACTTCGAGTCGTCTTTTCTTTGCTTGTCTCTCCTGTGCACGTTCATATCTTGGCACCGACTGGGCTGAGACATAGATGTTGTAACTTGGGACCCAACTTTAATGTTGGAGCCCAGTCGGGATGATTGGACAGAAAAACGGGCGCAGGGAGACCTGTTAAAATAAACAAATATATAAACAAATAAAATATGGAAAGACTGGTTATTTTACCGCAGTAGGGTGGCCGTGAATAAGTTCTTTAGCATGATGTGTAGGCTACCGGGGGTCTGTTTTCTTGCATCACCCCCGGGGGTCTGTTTTCTTGCATCAGCCCCTTCTGTCTCTTTTTTTTCCAAGTTTACATTTTGCCACCAAAAAACATGTTATCGGCATTAAAAGCCCAAGACTAATCAATCCAATTTCAGCAGTAAACACTTTGCACTGGCACTACTTGGGTGAAAATGTTCGATGTTAGCTTTCGGCTAACGTCCGCTAGCCAGCTTGTACTACCGAACTTGCTTGCTCATGAATCCAAAACATAAGCAACTTGCCCATATATGGGCGGTCGAAACGTTATTAATCCTCATGCATTAAATAAAGGTAAACAAGCTTACCGCTCACAAAGTGATCGCTGCACACACGAGCCCAAAGTAACGACTTCCCTCCGGAGTCCGCACTCCTCTGTCTCCAGGCCCTGGTTCCTAATTATTTTCGGAATTCGGAAAAAAGACCGACCATTTTCCCCCTTGGCTTTGTTCGAACAGCCAACGATGCATCAACAATGTACCATTTTAAACGCAGAAAACAAACGTGATAGATACGTGTTAGACCGAATCGCTACGTAAATGGAGGCCACCCAGCATGGCGACTACGAGAAATCCGAGGCGGAAGTGACGACATGTGCAAGCGACCTATATCTTTTCATGACATTTTTTAAACATACAGGTAGTTTTTTTTTTTTTTTATTATTAAATTGAATGGCAACAGAAAAGTCCTGGGAAGAGGTGAAAAAAAATGCTGGAGGTTGCATAAATCAAATTGCTGTCTTCCATTCTGATGATGATTCTAAGCAATATAGCGGTTGAGCCCGCACGTGTGCTTTGGTACCCTCATCCTGCCGTTGCGTAGCGCCGGGCCGTCCTCGGCCAGCCTGAGGACGAACAGATCCATCTTGTACTCGCGACCGCCGCGGATGCTGAAGCCGAAACCCTTGGCGCTCTTCTCCAGCTCCACCGTAAAGAAGTCAAAGTCCTGCGACAGCTGATATAGCAAAGGTTGAACCGTCACCATCGCCATGACGACGACCTCCAGACTCTCCTACCGCTTTCTCCTGGCTTACCTGCACCGGCGGCATCCGGTAATCCGGGATGGCCAACGGCGGCCGGTAGTCGAAGAGCGGCGGGTGGCGGTAGTCCAGCGCGGGCGGCTGCCGGTAGTCGCCCACCGGGGGGTGCCGGTAGTCCACCGGCGGCTGCCTGTAGTCGGTGAAGGGCGGCTGCCGGATGTCCGGCTTCACGTCCTGCCGCGCTTTCACCTCCGATCTGTAACTGCCAACAACAACAAACAATAACAATCATTATTTTCAGAATTTTATAAAATATACAAAATGTTGAGGTTTTGCATTTTTACATGCAACCAGGAGAAAATTAGAAATATGACAGATTCTTAAAAGAGTTCCCACTTTTGTTTCAATTGATTATTTGTTAATGATTTTTTTTTTTAAATTGTATTTCATTTATTTACAATTTTTACATGCAACCAGGGGAAAACAGTTCTATTCGTGATTTAAATACATTTTATTATTTTCAAAATAAAAAAAGGTAAACAAATATGTGGTATCAAATATAATTTTTAAAACCAACAAATTTTGGGGAATTTTTTTCCCCATGTGATCAGAATAAAATCATTATTTCAGAATTTGTGATTGAAGTAAATAGGATCATGTTTAAATTGTCTAAAATGTTGAAATACATTTTTATTTTCACATGCGACCAAAGTAAAGCAATTTTAGAAATGCATTTCAAGCTATTTGATTGTTTTTAGAAAAAAGTTGAACTTTTTAATAATGTAATGTAGAGAACAAAAATAAAATGACAACAGAACTTTATAAATATTTGTAAAAATATATACTTAATGCTTTTTTTGTTTGAATTGCTGTACATTTGGTGCTACCTGCCCTCGTGGGGGTACGCCTGCGTTGGCGGGGGTGCGTGCAGCTTGCTATTGACGGGGCTGTGGTGGGCTTTGGGGTCAGACTGGCCCACCTGGGCCACTCCCAGGCCGGGCTGTGAGCCGACCATAGCGACGGTGGGCGGAGTCTGCATTTTGGGGCTCTGCTGCTGCTGCTGCTGTTGCGCCAGCGGGCTGGGCTTCTCCGAGGCGGGCGCCGATGGTGGGTTGCTCACCTCCGCTACACCACATTGACAGACACGTAAACACATCCAATCAATTATTGACACAAATCTTTTCAAACAATCAAAATATGTTTTCAAATAAATGTACATGCATTTTATTTTATTTTATTTTTTTAAATTGTGAATGTTATTTTGGACACGCTGTGGAATTTTTTTCCCCCCTTAATGCATATCCCAAATATAAAGAAAATGAAATGATTTAAGAAAAATAAAAATGCACAACAATTTGAGATTTTGAAGTATCTAAAATAAAACATTTTTTTTTATTATTTCTTTTTAAAACATTGAACAAACCAAATCAATTATAAACGTAATTCTTCATATCTTATATTTTTAAAATGTGAAAAACTGACAATTTTTTTGAAATTTCCAAGTTAAAAAAAAAACATTCAAATAAACATTGCCGGCAGTAAGTCGGATTCGTTTCCGGTGAGGGTTGGACTCCGCCAAGGTTGCCCTTTGTCACCGATTCTGTTCACAACTTTTATGGACAGAATTTCTAGGCGCAGCCGAGGCGTTGAGGGGTTCCGGTTTGGTGGCCTCAGTATTACATCTCTGCTTTTTGCAGATGATGTGGTGCTGTTGGCTTCATCAAGCCGGGATCTCCAACTCTCACTGGAGCGGTTCGCAGCAGAGTGTGAAACGGTTGGGATGAAGATCAGCACCTCCAAATCCGAGACCATGGTCCTCAGTCGGAAAAGGGTGGAGTGCCGTCTTCGGGTCAGGGATGAGATCCTGCCCCAAGTGGAGGAGTTCAAGTATCTTGGGGTCTTGTTCCCGAGTGAGGGTAGGATGGAGCGGGAGATCGACAGGCGGATCAGTGCAGCGTCTGCAGTGATGCGAACGCTGTATCGGTCCGTTGTGGTGAAGAAGGAGCTGAGTCGAAAGGCGAAGCTCTCGATTTACCGGTCGATCTACGTTACGACCCTCACCTATGGTCACGAGCTGTGGGTCGAGACCGAAAGGACAAGATCCCGGATACAAGCGGCCGAAATGCGTTTCCTCCGCAGGGTGTCTGGGCTCTCCCTTAGAGATAGGGTGAGAAGCTCGGTCATCCGGGAGGGGCTCAGAGTCGAGCCGCTGCTCCTCCGCGTTGAGAGGAGCCAGCTGAGGTGGCTCGGGCATCTGGTTCGGATGCCTCCTGGACACCTCCCTGGGGAGGTGTTCCGGGCATGTCCCACCGGCGGGAGGCCCCGGGGACGACCCAGGACACGCTGGAGAGACTATGTCTCTCGGCTGGCCTGGGAACGCCTTGGGATCCTGCCGGAGGAGCTGGTTGAAGTGGCTGGGGAGAGGGAAGTCTGGGCTTCCCTGCTAAAGCTACTGCCCCCGCGACCCGACCCCGGATAAGCGGTAGATGATGGATGGATGGATGGCATTCAAATATATTTGTAAATACTGTATTTTAAAATATATATTTTAAAAATTACAAACTTTGAAAATATTGGTTAAACATTTTTTTATGTAAAAATAAAATCAGTCAACTTGGATTATCAATGAAAACCAACGATAATGTTCATATATACTGTCTATTTTCAAATATATGGAAATGTTAATATACATACTGTGTATTTTCAAATATATGTACAATCGTGTCATTTTTTGTCTCTCAAAGGTTATTATTCTAATTTTTAGTTTGGATACTGTGGGATTTTTTTCCTTTTTTTTCTTCCCTTATACTTATCCCAAATATAAAGAAAAATGTGAAAAAATTGACAATTTTACAAAAAAACATTCAAATATATTTTTAAATATTGTAGTTTAAAATATATATATTTAAAAAATTGAAATCATGAAAATATTTGTTAAATCTATTTTTTTTAATGTAAAAATAAAATCAACTTGGATAATCAATGAAAATCAATGAAAATGTTCATAGATACTGTGTATTTTCAAATATATATACAGTACAATCATATTTTTTTTCTCAAAGCTTATTATTCGAATTGTTATTTTGGACACTGTGGGATTTTTTTCTTGCCATATACTTATCACAAATTTAAAGAAAATTAATAATTTAAGAAAAATTCATTCTCACAAATTCACAAAACTTTGAAATTTCTATTTAAAAAAATTTGTGTGTTATAAACAAAAAAATATAGAAATATTCCCAAAATTTTGAGATTTTTTTTTTTTTAATTACATTAACTGAAATAGTGTAAATACTTAAATAATATCAAATCCAAATATTTTTTGAATATTTTTTCCGGGACTTTGAAAATGAATATTTTGCCCACAGTATGAGATGATGCTTATTGTTGTTGCTAGTACACTCCAAATGGTCAAAGGGTGGTGGGCGCTAAGGCCGTCGGAGGCAATCGGAAAGTGAAATTTGTGTTTCTGACCTTCGTGTGGGACGACGGTGAGCGTGACGCTGAGGCCGGCATCCTTGATGAGCTTGACGATGTCGGCGTGTGGCATGTCGACGATGGAGCGGCCGTTGACGGCCAGGATGCGGTCGCCCACCTTCATCTTGGAGCAGCTGTCGGCCGGACTGCCCTCGATGATGCGACCGATCTTGTGCGGCACCGCTGTCGGATGGGACGGGTCAACAAACGGCGGCCCAACACCATCGCTCTTTTAAAAGGGTGCCTTACGATTGGCGGCGGGCGCCTCGGGCCGGTTGAGCGAGCTGATGATGACGAAGCCGAAGCCCTCGCTCTCGTTCCGGTGGATCAGCACGTCGCTGGATTGTGACCCGCCGCTGTTGGCGTACGTCAGGTCGCTATGCGGCGAGCTGTGCTGCGTGGAACGCCCGTTCTCCTGACACGGCTCGCCTAACATGCGCAGCGCGTCAACATCCGGAATGGATTTGTTTCTTTTATCCTTTTTTTTTGGGTAAGCAAACCTGCGGCAGCGACCTGTCTCCGCCTCCTGACGATCATGTTGACGTGTCCGTTACGCGCGGCGCCGTGCATCAAGTCGATGACGTAGCGATGAGGCTTGCCTGCCACGGGAACGCCGTCCACGTGGAGGAGCTCGTCGCCGGGACGCAGACGCCCGTCCACGTCCGCCGGGCTCTTCTCGATGATGGCGCCAATTAAGATCTGAAATTACGATCGAAAAACAGGAAAAAATTGATCCACGTTTACGTACTTCATAAGCGGCTCATTAACTACACACTCATAAAGTTGGTTACGTCGACTTGATTAAATACGTACAATATTCAATATTCTTATTTTTGAAAGACAATTACTTGATAGAAGGCTTTTTTTTTTCCTCATCTAAATATATGCATAGAGTAGACCCCCAACATATTCAGCATTCGTGAATTTACCAAGTTACAGATTTTTTTTTTTTAAGCTTTCCTATATTATTTGTCGAAACCTCACATTTTTTATTTTAATTTTATTTTTAACCCCACCAATTTGTATTATTTGTGTTCATTTCACATTGTTTTTCCATGGCAATTATAAGGGTGCATTAATTATTTTTTTGAGTTTGGGCTCTTTTCTATATTTTCGAACACTTTCAAAATATTCTAAGACAATTAAATGAAGTAAAAATATATATTAAACATTACTTAAATTAAAAAAAAAGATCAATCTCAATAAATTACAAATAAAATGTTTAATCATACTAACTAACACAAATAATGAAAATAATGATTTCTATTTTATATCAGGGATGTTCAATATCACTTTTTTCAGTCCAATACCAGTACAAATCTTTCAGTACTCGCCAATACACAGTACTCTAGTACTTTTTATCGTGCCAAAAAGGACTTCATGACAGATTTTTTATTTTTGCCTTGCATATTGGTGGCTGGTATGGGCAGCCTCCACAAGTATACCCGATACCTTAAAATAAGGTCAGTATCGCCCAGATAATCTGGTACACGCCCTTCTCTACGTAATAATACATTTGAATCATATTCTTTATTTCTATATCCTCTACACGTTACATTTTTGCAGGGTTTGAATTTTTATAGACCATATGAATATGAATGTATAGAACAGGCGTGTCAAACTCATATCAGCTCAGGGGCCACATGGAGGAAACTATTTTACCAAGCGGTAAAATCATGGTACACAATTGGCGTCAGTTGTACACAGATGTGGAGGCCAGACCTAAATAGCTCTACTGTAAGTATATTGTTCCAAAAAAATAACACGAATGCAGATGGAACATGGCAACACTTGGCCCATATAAGTTCTGCAACTTCCGGGCGTGTTGTGTCTACTTGTTTTGCATATATATTGTTCCCACAATGTGGCGCAGTAAATGAAGTTATAGGACATTCATCCAAGTCGTATGTGTTTGTGTTGCCAGAAGTTGTATGTGTGTCGTATTCAGCATGTTTATGTTTGATTTATGTCGGTCTATGTTTTTATTTTTTTTTATACCAAACCATATAGGTTGTGTGTAAAATGACTTCCCGGTCAATTCTGTGTACAAGTTGCATTGCTCATCTGAGGATTGCTTGTGAAATTTCAAATTTAGACCTTTTGATTTTGGCCGTCTGGTTAATTGGCCTGATATTACTCATTTTTTTACTTTACAAGATCATCCCATGGGCCGCATTAAACCCCTTGCCAGGCTTGATCCGGCCCACGGGCCGGACGTTTGACGTCTCTGGTATAGCATAATCATCTATCTATCCATCCATTTTCTCAGCTGTTTCAGCCTACATGTCAGCCAGCGCCCAAATCAGGCGACCCGAGCTCCACTTTATCGTTCACCACTTGTCATTTGCTGACAGAAAGACATTTGTTTGTTTGTTTGTTTGCTTTTGTGGGGATCCAAATCAAAGTATCAGACAACGGTCCGAGTGCGTCTTTGGACTCACAGGCTGGCCTTCCTCGTCCCCGCCCAAGACCCTGAAGCCGAAGCCGAAGCCGTTCTTGTGCCTCCGCAAGTTCACCTCCATGTCCTGGTACTCTGCTGGACGACAAATACATGCACACGGCGGGATGAGCTGGTGTGCGCGTGCGTACGTCTGCTTTGGGAGGACCGCTACCTGACGAGGAGTCGGCAGGAAAACTTGTCGCCCTCGGGGGTCCCGCTTCTGCACAGAAAAAAAACAAAAAAACAAAACCCCCCAAAAAAACAGGCAAGAATGCTCCATAAACCATCAATTAGGGGTGGGACAAAAAACCGATTCGACCGAACCATCGTTCGTCAAGGGGAGCTAAACGACCGTATCGGTAGAAGACTTGTCAACCGATACAAAATCCGCCGGGAATCCTTAGATACATTGCTTGTAAAGCTGTGGACCGGATATCGCGTGGCTGTGAATCGGTTGCGAGTGAGGCTTTATGGTTTTCATAACAATAGCAAGAGTTCTGCACCGTGCTCTACTTGTTTTGTTTACGTTTCAGTAGCATCACTATTCAAGCTACTTCCGTGTTTACAGAGAGCTAGCAAAGTAGCGCTCAGAGACGCTTCATTCCCCGGATGTTCTAAACATAATGCAAAGACGTTCCGCACCTTGCGCCTACCGTCAACGCCGTGCTCGCGACACGGCACGCGCGCGCTCAGTCGCGCACAACGAGTGACAACATGCAACTGGAGACAGTTAGCAGAAGCCGGTGCCGTACATCTCGGTATTTCCCATGGTTATCGAGTCCTCTCGGTGCACTTGCATGTCCCGGGCCGGCGTTGGTACTCCGCGCGAGCCAAAAAGAATAACTCCCGTGACGATCCAATGCATGGATTCAAACGACACAGGTATATCCCACAGCCAACACACCAGTTAAGCTAAAAGCACACTGCAAGTATCTCATTTTCTCAGTTTGTGGCTCCCTGTCAATGTACACAACTAGCATGAGCAGCAGATAGGAGAACTGAGACGTGCCCGCGATTATGTCATCAAACTCAAAATGAACGACAGCCCAAAAAACAAAACAGACAGTAGTGATTCCGTGATCATCATCGTGTCTCAGATTAAAAAAACAAAAAAGATGTCATACATTAACCAAAAAATGAATGTGATGGCAAAAGAAAAACAAAAATTGTTAAAAACAAAAATTGTTGATAAAAAGGGAAGGGCACTTTTTGAAATATTTTTGGATATATTAAGTGGTTAAAATGTCCATCCATCCATCCATCCATCCATCCATTTTCTTGACCGCTTATTCCTGACAAGGGTGTGGTTAAAATGTGTTTGATAGATTTATTGTTCCATAAGGTGGCTTCATATTTCTTTTGGTAGGTTTATTTCATGTCTTAAATGTATGTTTCTGAAATACTTCACAATGAGCACATATTCTGTTTAATTGTGTTGGTGTCTTTTTAAAGGTTAAATATTTATATTTCAAATTGAATTACCAGCATTTTGTTTTCCTGATCCTTATTTTGAATAAAAAAACAAAACAAAAAAACAATTATAACTGTCAATAACGACTAATAAATATTTAAACTGATACATTTTTCAGTCATATCGCCCAGCCCTTTGTTGCGGTCCATTTAAATAATTGATTCAATATATAAAAATATAGAAGACGGTGTTCTTTTTTAACACATTTGTAGATACTGTAAAAAATGGTGGTGTTTTAAGATTAATGTTTACAAGCAACAAATGTCACTATAAGTTTTGAATGGAAAATTGTATCGTTCCCAAAATTAATCGAACCGTATCGAACCGTTCTGTTCTGAAAGATAATCGTTTTTCAATGGAATCGCAACCTGTGTATCGAGATACATATCGAATCGGCCTCATGTCAGAGATTCCCACTCCTACCATCAATACGTATGAAATATTGTGCAAACCAGACAGGTGGGAAGCACAAACATCATCATCATCATCCATAAGCGTCAGCAAGTGCTTACGACGTTGCTTGTTTACTGCTGCAATCAAATCAGCATCACGCAACAATCCAACAATCAATTTCAGCGTAGACAAATCAAAAACCCGATCCAAGCAAAATCAGGTTGCCAAGGCAAAACGTGTGACGACCTTTCACAGTGCAAAGTCGCCTTTTCCCTCAATCAAACATCTCAAAGTCAACAAAAGATAACCCCAACGTCGTTGGACCTCTTCTGCATTTTGACTGCAACCAAAAAAGACCTGTAACAACAAAAGCAAAATTGGATCCTAGCCAGAAATCCACAAACACGCCAGAAACAAAAGCGTCTTTGCTAACGCACGACAACGCTAATAGCTCTCGCAAAGATTGACGAAAATATAAAGTGTCCATCACAAATATCCCAATTTGGCCGGCACTCACTGCTTGTGGGAAAGGGAAATGTAAAAAAAATAATAATCAAAACAAATCAAATTAAACGATGTTTTAGCTGCTTGTTTGAACCGCTATTTAGCTTTCTGTAATCCTAACCTAACAGATTTACAATTCAGCATCTAATGGTAAATCCGATTTGTCTGTTTCCACCCAGGCAGGCCGGACTTGGACTCGTTTTCAACCTTGAAATCAATTTCAGAGTTCAGACCGGCCCACTTTACTTCACATTTCAATCAGCATACACAAGTTGACACTTTGTTCCCCTACCATATTCACATTGCGTTTAATCTAAAATGTCATTTACAATTGAATGCTCTTACAAGAGCACCATCATTGTTTCTTTGAGCAAGTATGTGAACATAAAATGGGCAAAAACAAAAAAGGACAAAAAGAAAGCAATACGGCGGTAGTGGTAGGAGGCTTTCCCATCATGCTTTGTTGCCATTCCTAGTAACACTTGTGATTGTGTTTTGCCTCTTTTATTGTTGTTAGATGAGGTCTCTTCATGATGAGATAGGTGACTTGAGCTAGTTGTGTCGCTGTCACCTGTCCTGGTTTTGGCCACTTTCTTTTATCCAGCTGAAAGCAGTTAGGACCATTAGGTGACACTTTTTCATTTGGGATAGGCGGAGACAAATTTTGGAAGTGAAAGTCCACTAGAAATGACACGAAGAAGCCGATTTGAACGTATCCGTATCCATGTATGGATGCTATCAAATTGTAATATTTTATCAAAGTCATTTTTCAATTTCGTCGCTACTATTAATCCAATTTTTACAATTCAAAGTCACATTCGGTTTGCAATGTCAAGATCAATTCCATCCTGATGCTTGTTCGATTCAAATTTGATTTGTATCAACATATGATGGAAGCCTTATTCAGATTTGAGGATATCTATTTTTTTTTGTTGAATTCTTGTCAAACTTGTCTACATGGGGTTTGAAAAAGATCAGAATCAGATGTCGGTAATTAGCCTGCGTTTACAGAAACTTTAACGCTTTTAAAATGTTGCGTGAAATGTTACTTCAGCATTCTGCACCAAAAACTTCTTAATTAGGCAGTTAATGATACTGATGAGGTCGCAACTTTCCAATTTCAATGTCGTACCGAGCAATTTATGGGATTTGCGGAAGTGAAGTCATAATGACGAGGTCAATCGGAATTTAAAGCATCCTCAGCTAGCATGGACAGACTGGACCACAGCAGAAAAGTAGCAACAAGTGAAAAACAACTTCCAGCATTTTGACATCCAGCCAGCGCTTAGAAGCGGTTTGAGTGTTTATTGAGAGCATTTACGAGGGTAACCTTCTTGGAGTCTATAAAAGGCAGTACTGTCAAAAGGAGATGTCAAAATGCTTGTTTATTTTCTTGCTTCTCCACTTGCAAGTAATTACGCCGACTCTCACAGATTGCCACCTGCCCGGGCGGGACTTGTGGTCCGGGCCCCGTCTCAACCACAACTTCCTACAAAGATGGTGTCAAAGCACCTGCAGTTGTCCTTACCTGCCAGGGGTCTCCGCACCAGCAGACAGGTGTCGGTGCCGACGGCACACTCCTTGAGCACGTCCACCACTTGGGCATGCGTGAAACCCAGTACGGGCCGCCGGTTGACCTCCACGATTAGGTCGCCCTCGCTGACCCCCGGGCACCCTGCGGGCTCCAGAACCTGCTTGACTCGCTGGCCGCCGGCGCTGTCGGCGATGGTGAAGCCGAAGCCGTCGGCGCCCTTCGTCAGCGTCAGCGACAGCAGCTCACCGTCCGCTGTCGTCGTCCGCTGCTGCTCGTCCCGAGCGGCGTCCGGGAGCAAGTGGGCCGTGCGCGCCACATAGTCCAGGTAGCTGTCGTATCCGGGGCGACCGTTGGCCATCAGGGGGCGCTGCTCCATGATGCCCAGGGGGGAGATGATGGCAGCGGAGGTGGCATTGTGGTCGTCGTTGTCTGGCTCGTAGGGGAGCGGGTACCCACGGCAGAGCACCAACGTCACGCTCTGCCCGATGGCCACCGACTGGAACACTTTGACCACGTCGGCGTGCGTGGTGCCCAACACGCACGCGTCGTCGATGTACACGATCACGTCACCTGCGCAACACAAACACGCATTGCAAGGTCACATTTGGACAACACATGATTTATGCAGTTAAATACAAAACCTGAAACAGGATCCTTCACTAATTGTACAATTTGACACGACCTTTCGACCATTTTCCATATTTGTGCCGTCGCAAAACAATATTCCGCCTTTGGAGATTCAGCAGTAACCAATGATACGATCTAACTTAACTTAACAATTTATAACGAAAACACATTGTTTTGCGACACGTTAACAAGGAATATGGCTGAAACAGCAACTGTGACTCTCCTTGCCCTCATGCAAGGACATCACAACTTCAAACTCATTTCATGGATTTTATTCAATGATTTAATTTACATCGTAATTAGTCACATGATTTCAACAGTTAAAGGGGCAGGAAGCAATACTCAGAGTTTTTGCACATTTGCGACCTCTTTGGTGAAACGTGGAATGGACCCCAGCGATGTGCACACGGCCAGGAGCGTGCGCGACGTTTCGGGCACGAGCAAACCTCCAAGTTAATCGAACAAACGTAAACACGGAGCACAACGCCTTTTTCATAGGCTTAATAATGTCTACAGAGGTAAGAAATGTATTAATCTTCAAGTTACTTTGTATTAGTGTTGTTCCGATATCGATACTGGTATCGGCAGAGGTGCCGATACTGCATTAAAACAGTGGTATCGGTATCGGTGATTACTCACAAGTAACATGCCGATACCATTAATTCCAACGCTAATATAGGATTTTGGATGCAGCATCTTGTGTCTTGCGCATGCACGACATTCACTGATATGTGACATGTTCACTGCATGCCGATCTAAGATATCCTATTGGCCTTTGAATGCTCTAAACCAATGGAAGGACAGCTTTTTCATGTTGAGGAAAAAAAACCTTAAGTATCGTTATGGTACTGCAAAGCTGGGTATCAGTATCGGGAGCCAAAAAACGGTATCGGAACAACACTACTTTGTATGTGAAAGTCATTTTGAGTGACAAAAGCTTACGTAACTAGACTAAGCAATTTCTGGAGAAATTGCGTGGGAATGCTGAAAGCTGAATGCTAATAGCTGAATGCTAAGCCGAATGCTAATAGCTGAATGCTAATGAAGGAAACAAAGAAACTGTGAAAATTACAAAGTAATTACCTATTAATTACTAGTAATAATAGTAGTAGTAGTAGCCGTAAAACAGTAGTATTACTAGTAATTATTAAGTAGTAACTTGTAGTTAAATGATTGTGACATTTTATGTAATTGTAGTGAACAACAACAAATATAAAACCAAACAAACAAAATAATATTTTTTGAGTACAATACTGTATGTGTTCATGCAATCAACTACAAAGTTGAGCCAAACTGAAACTAAACTAATTAGATCGATATTTTAGTGCCAGTATTGATCCGGTATCGATACTGTCGAGGTATCAATAATATCGATGACCTAACTTGTCGGGCTAAAAGTCATGGCTTATGGTGTATCATATTTAAAAGTGACATCTGATGCTGAACACTGAATGGACACTGGCAAAAAGAATTGTCTGCAACATGGCCTTGGATGATTGCTAATACTCTGTTGCCACCTGCTGGCCGATTTTGAAACATGGAACCTAATAACTACCAATGGTTGAAGCCACCACTTTCCTTCAAGCTGCTTGTCAAAGCTTTCTCTCTGCTCTTGTGTGAAAACCCCCCCCCCAAAAAACAAAAAACAAAAAAAACAAAAAAAAACGAACATGTACACGTGTTTGGGAGTGAAATGCAAAGTATTCAACGTTTTTGGGTTTGAATGTGAATTGTTCATTTAAAACTTTAAAAACTCATAAATGGTCAAACAAAAACAGTATTGTGAAGATATTTTGTTTCAAATTATTACAAAGCGCAACTATAAAGAATTATTCAATGACTACTATATGAAATCAAAGTTGTGCTAAAACGTTTCCCAACGAGGGATTGAACCATGATCTCCCGCGGGCCAATCCATTGCTTTAACCATTCAGCTATCACGGACATGTAGGTAACTATTACAATACATCAATACTATTTAGTATCCACATTTTATTACGTGGTCTCGCAGCGATTTCTTTTCTCTTTTTTTTTTATTAGTAGTGCACTTATAAAAACAAATGGTCTCTCGGATTCGCTGCCTGGCGCCAAGCAATGGTACCAGAACCTACATCGCTGCACGTACTAGCAATTGCAATGCTGTTGTGAATAAATTGCCGTTATTTATATTTGAAATATAAAAAAAAAATAAAACAAACAAAAAAAACTGACTTCCACCAGGATCGACCATGTGAACTTATAATTCGTGTCCGCGGTGTTTCGCTGCTCTCCCACGCAGGAAGGATGTAGTAATCAATTTTAAGTGTCTTAGAAACCGGAAAAAACGCTGATAAAAACTTAGTCATGCTAGATCACATTGAATATAATGATCTTATATGTTTTTTTGTTTTTTGCTGATAAAATGGAAACATGCAAGTGACATTTCAGTCATAAACTATGAAAAAAAGAAAACACCCACTAACTCTGGCCAGCAGATGGCAGCATTGTATCTCTTTTCACTGGGATCCTGTGGACACAACTTATCGAGCCACTTCTCGTCGCGAGCGCTCGACACTTGCCGAGTGTCTGCTTCGAGGGTAACGTTCTATTGTGTGTTGCAAATAAATAAATAAATAAATAAAAAAGAGACGAGCGATTGTGATACTTCTATCGTGAGCGCTGACACTCTTGTCTAGCGTCTGCTTTGAGTGTAACGTCACTAGCATTAACAAGTCACGTTTTACAATATTGATAAGAGCAAATGGCTGTTGGCAAGAGATTTGTTTTAACGTTTATTAAAAAAATAAAATAAATACATGCCTGACTGGGATCGTACCCACGATGTCATGACTCGCGTTTTCGTGCGCTATCCGCTCAGCTACGGAGGACGGACTTGTAGCCTTGCTTCAAATTTGTATTATCAAGTGATCCACAGGGAGTACGAGAGTAAAGTGATTGCACTGAGGTTTAGTACATTAATTGTTTTATGTGAAACAATTGGAAAATATCCATGTCTGAAATGAAAGTTGGGGGTGACAAAAAAAAAATTAAAATATCCCCACCGAGGTTCGAACCCGGGCTTGGGTGTAAAAATGCAACCGCAGGTAAGTTACTTACCCGGTGAGCTAATGGGGCTTGCTGCAGATCAGAGCAAATTGGCGTATTTGTCTTTCCAAGTGTCTTCTAATGCGGAGCCATTAGCCGTGATTTGGAACACATGTGGTTAACCATGTCAGTATAACGCATTTCCTGGTATGATAGTCAGTTGGTATACTTAATATCCGTTTACGTAATAGCCAAGGATACATGTGCAATGTACAGTCGGCGGTGGCTTTGAACGTGCGACCTGCTGCTTACTGTACATGCACTCTCCCAACTCCGCCACTGAGCAGTATCAGAAAGCCGGTCATAATGGTCTGTTCTATGTATAGAAGCTTTCAGCATTCCCACAATAATAAGTATAATAATAAAGGTTAGAAACAACATATGTGGGAATGCTGAATTCCCACAATAAGTAAGATGAAAGAATCTCAATAACATATGTGGGAATGCTTTCATCATTCCCACAATAAGTAAGATGAAAGAATCTCTAACATATTTCAGCATTCCCACAACTAGACTAAGCAATTTCTGGAGAAATTGCGTGGGAATGCTGAAAGCTGAATGCTAATAGCTGAATGCTAAGCTGAATGCTAATAGCTGAATGCTAATGAAGGAAACAAAGAAACTGTGAAAATGACAAAGTAATTACCTATTAATTATTAGTAATAATAGTAGTAGTAGTAGTAGTCATAGAAACAGTAGTAGTATTACTAGTAATTATTAAGGAGTAACTTGTAGTTAAATGGTTGTGACATTTTATGTAATTGCAATGAACAACAAATACAAAACAAATCAAACAAAAGAATATTTTTCGAGTACAATACTGTATGTGTACTGTTAATGCAATCTACTACAAAGTTGAGCCAAACTGAAACTAAACTAATTAGATCGATATTTTAGTGCCAGTATCGATCCGGTATCGATACTGTTGAGGTATCAATAATATCGATGACCTAACTTGTCAAGTATTCAACGTTTTTGGGTTTGAATGTGAATTGCTCATTTAAAACTTTTTCAGTCATAAATGGTCAAACAAAAACACTATTGTGAAGATGTCAAATCATGACAAAGCGCAACTATAAAGATTGGTTGGTTGTGACAATATATGGTGTTGTATTTAGTAATCAATTGTACAAGGATTAATTTTGAAAAAAAGTTTGTCAAATGACATTTAACGAAATAGATGTTAACTTGATGTTAACTAGTTTTTAATGTAAAACAATTTAAATGAAAGTTGTGGGTGAAAAAAAAACATTTCCCCACTGAGGTTCGAACCGGGACTTGTTTCTTAAAATGCAACCGCATTCAAGTTACTTAACAGGTGAGCTAATAGGGCTTGGTGCAAATCAGACCAAATTGGTGTATTTGTCTTTCAAAGTGTCATCTAATACTGAAAGGGATGAACGCTAATTGGGGACACGTGTTTTTTTTATTTATTTATTTATTTATTTATTTATTTATTTTTTATTTATTTATTTTTTTCTTAAGAGCTCAGAATTGTTCATTCGGTAGTCTTACCGATTCAACGTCTTGTCATCATTGCTCTTTTTTTTTTTTTTTTTTTTTTTTTTTTTTTTTTTTGTGTGTGTGTATGTGTGCGTGCGTTTGCGTGCGTGCGTGAGTTTGCGTGTGTGCGTTTGCGTGCGTTTGCGTGCGTGCGAGTGCGTGCGTGCGTGCGTGCGTGCAAATACGTAGAAATTTATACTCATTCATTCACCTAAAACCTTATAAATATCCCATTACCCTTCGCCTTAACCAGGTACTTCAGAATCTTGCCAGAGTCGTGAGGTTTAAATGGTCAGGAGACCAGAGAAAAGGTCAGAAAAAAGAGAAATAAAGAGAAAAGAAAGGTAAATCAAAGTGAAATCCAGCACCGACCAAACACTTCCTGCCTTCCCCATGATTACAAAATCAAAGTCTTACGCCAACCCCGGAAGCCTCCAAATTCCAGCAAATTTGGCGAGATCTCAAGAGACCAGAGGAAAAACTAGAGAGAGGAAGGAGGGAAGGATCGATAAGGCAGAGTGAGATCCATAGAAGCAAGTACATCCAATCCATCAAAGTGAAGTCCAGCACCAACAAGACCCCTCCTACGTGGTTACAAAACCAGAGTCTTATGCCAACCCCAGAAACCTCATACTTCTAATAAATTAAGATCTCAAGTGACCAGAGGAAAAACTAAAGAGAGGAAGGAGGGAAGGATAGATAAAGCAAAGTGAGAACCACAGACACCAGCACCAACTGATTCAAGGGGCTGTGGGAGGGAGAGGCTACTTCTGTTGGGTTTCAGTAGATGCTGGTGCGACGGATCTGGCATGCATAAGGACCACCACCAAAGAAAGAAGCCGTCAACCGCGGTCCAGCAAAGCGAGCCAACCCCCCCCCCCCACCGAAATCCCCAGGCCGCGGCAGCACCAAGGCCACCCCCAAGCCACCCGAGCGGACACCGGTCGGCGAGCCGACCCAGACGCCCGGAACACCCCCGCCCCAGCCCCGGCCCACACCCCCGAGCCCAAGGCCGCAGAACTAGGCCCAGCGGGCCCCCACAGCGCCCCACCGGTCCCCAGCCCCCATCCCCCGACGACCCCCCCGCACCCCACCCAAACCCGCCACCCACCACGACCCAGGCCCCACCACCCCAAACCCCCGAACACACCCCGACCCCCAACACCCAACCCCCCACCCACCCATACCTCCACCCCCCCAAACAAGCCGCCCCCCCCCCGATGGCCGCCAACCCTCCCCTACTCCGACACACCCGTATCCGCCCCAAAGAAATGAATATGTATATGTGTGGTGCATTAAAAAAGGGAATGGAGGGACAAAGTGGTGGGGCAGGGACACAATGGGGGGCACCACAGCGCTGCCAGGCACTGCAGTCCATCCCCTCTGATGGCTCCCCGCCCCAACTCAACCCTCCCCTTGGACGTGAAGTGCATTAAAATTGGAGGGGAGTTGAAGGGTGAAGACGGTGTTTCCACCCTTCCCCACCCCACCAAGAAATGTGTTGTGTGCCCTATGTGTATATTTACAAAGTGTATAGTGCAAAGCTAGTGAAGTGAGTAAGAGGAGCGACCAGCGGGTCCTCACCCAACCCGGCGGGTGTAGGTGGCACGCCCGCCCCCCAGCACCCCCCACCACCACCCGCCCCCCACCTCATCCACCCGGCACCACAATGGGCGGACAGCCAGCGCAGCAGGGCTACCGGACAGCCCACCGGCCACCGGAGCCCGCCCGGGGCGCCAGGAGTTCTACCGGAGTGGGGCAGGCCTCAAACCCCCGCCCGGCCCCCGGAACCCGACGCCCGGGCCGGGGAGGGAGCCCCAGGCCCAGGGAGAGGGAGGGGGAGGGGCCGCAGGGCACACAGGGAAGGGGGGGGGGGGGGAGGAGCGGGGAGAAGACGACAAGAAGGCGAAAGGGCGGCTGCAGGGCAGGAGGGGGGAGGAGGGAGGGCGACAAGGGAAAAGGGACCGGGAGGCAGAGGAGGATGGGCGGGAGGAGGCGAGGAGGGAGAGGCGACGGGGGGGAGGAAGGGGGAGGGGAAAGGGAACCACGGGGCACACCGGAGGCCCACCCACCCCGAACCGCGCCGCCGGGCACGGAGCAGCGGACCGCGACGGGACGGCACCGCCCCGGGCACCAGGGGAAGCACCCCAACACCGCACCCCACAGGGGGCCCAGGGAGCGGCCAAGACGCAACCGCTACCGAGCAGACAACGGGGGGGGGGGGGCAGAACCACCCCCGCCCGACCACAGGGGACGGCGTCAAGAAAATTGACTAATTAGCATGCAGTAACACCAAGTGTTGATGCTTAGTGCCCACTAGAAATAAATCTTAAGGAGTTAATGAGTATAGTGTCGTATAGTGTGGTATGCTAGAGCCCACTAGCAGCAACTAGGTTCCTGACTATATAAAAATAAAAACAATCAGATACAAAATACCAAATACAGAAGCAGCGAAAACAGAAGTTGTAACGATGTGGTGGCTCTCGTTAACAGGCAGAATCTTGGCAGGATTAAGTTGCCAAATTGAGATTAAAATATTCTCTGTACATAGACCATATTTGTTTAAATCTTGATACTTGATTTTTATTTAAGGCAGAGATTTCTTCCATTGAGATATAATTTATTAGTAAGTTTAACCAGTGGTCGATATTTAGAGATTGTTTATTTTTCCAATTGACAAGGATTATTTTTTTAGCAATAGTAAGGGCTATAAATATAGATTGAGATTGTTTACATGGTAGCTCAGTTATTGTTAAGTCAAAAAAAAAAAAAAAAAAAAAAAAAAAAAGTTATTGTTAAGTCACCTAGTAAACACAATCTTGGAGATAAAGGAAGCCTACAGTTTAATATATCAGCGAGCTTTTCCAAGATTTTAGTCCAGAAATGCAGCACTGGAGTACATGACCATAAAGCATGAAGATAAGTATCGGCAGTGTTTTGTGAGCACTGGAGACAAATGTCGGAGTCAGAGAGTCCCATTTTTTTCATCATATATTGTGTAATATATGTTCTATGAAGTATCTTATATTGGATAAGTTGCAAATTTGTCTGTTTGGTCATTTTAAATACATTTTCACAGATTTGGGTCCAAAAGTCTGGTTCCGGAACTATAGACAAGTCTTTTTCCCATTTTAAAGTTGGTAAATACGTTTTATTTGTGTATAAAAATAACTTATATATTTTTGATATTTTCTTTATTGTTGTTGGAGAAAGCTTTATAATATCTTTAGCTAAGACAGGCAGTTGGAGCGTATCCTGAAGTGTTGGGATTTGTTTCTTAACCATATTTTTAACTTGCAGATAATGTAAGAAATTTCCCTTTTTTATTTCATATTTCTGGACCAAGTTTGTATACGATATAAACTTATTATCTGAGAAAAGATGATGAAGGTGTGTAATTCCTTTCTGCTCCCATAAGCTTAAATGGAACGACTGATTATTAAG
This sequence comes from Festucalex cinctus, assembly GCF_051991245.1. Lineage (NCBI taxonomy): Eukaryota > Metazoa > Chordata > Actinopteri > Syngnathiformes > Syngnathidae > Festucalex > Festucalex cinctus. The sequence goes on along the minus strand of NC_135426.1, from coordinate 1,892,528 downwards.
TTGAAAGTCGGGGTTATGCCAAATGGGAGTTTGTAATTTCTAATGCCTTCCACCAGGCAGTCAGGGTGGCGGCTATCATTGGGTTTTTAAAACAATTATGTCGTCTTATTGATTTTGTAATAAAGAGTAAATCTGACAGTCTAAGATTATTACAATCCTTCTGCTTCAATTCCAACCAACAGTTAGTATCTCTGTTGGGTTGTGTCCATAGCACAAGATATTGTAGTTGATTAGCTAAATAATAGTACATAAAGTTTGGTGCCTCTAAACCTCCTTTAGATTTACTTTCCTGAAGAGTAGATAGACTAATTTTGGCTTTTTTTTTATTCCAATAGAATTTTATGATAGCAGAGTCCAGCGATTGGAACCAGTTAGACGTAGGTTTAAATGGAATCATTGAAAATAAATAATTAATCTTTGGTAAAACTTTCATTTTTATAGTAGCTATCCGTCCTATTAAAGAGATCGGAAGATTATTCCAGCGCTCCAGGTCACTACGGATACTATCCAATAATGGTGAAAAATTTAAAGAAGTTAATTCAGTTAACTTAGGTGAAATTTTAACACCTAAGTATTTTAAATTACCTGTAGGAAAGGAGTAGTGTGGATCCTGACTTGTAGGATTCCATGAATTTTCTGTAATAGGTAATAATGTTGATTTTGTCCAGTTAATAGAGTAATCTGATAAGTGAGAGAATTTAGTTATTAATTTAAATGCTTCCCCTAGCGAGATAGCAGGTTCTTCTAAATAGAGTAATATATCATCGGCATATAGATTAATTTTATGTTCTATTGTCCCGGAGTGGATTCCTTGGATCCGTCTATCCTGACGTATAGCTAATGCAAGCGGCTCAATAAATATAGCAAATAATAAAGGAGACATTGGGCACCCTTGTCTTGTTCCCCTTTGTAGAGTAAAACTCTGTGATGTAATCCCATTAGTAGTAACTGTAGCTTTAGGAGAATCATATAATATTGAGACCCATTGAATGAATGACTCCCCGAAGCCGAATTTATTTAAGACAGCAAAGAGGAAGGACCAGTTAACTTTATCGAATGCTTTTTCTGCATCCAGCGAAATAACAACTGCCTTTTTATCATACCGCTCAGACATACTAATCAAGTTAAAGAGTCTCCTAATATTATTAGTAGAATGACGACCTTTAATAAAACCTGTTTGATCACTATGAATAATTGTCGAGATTACCGTCTCTAATCGAGATGCCAAGGCCTTAGCGATAATTTTAATATCGGTATTAATTAGTGATATCGGTCGGTAACTTGACGGGAGGGTAGGGTCTTTTTCTGGCTTTAATAAAAGTTTAATCGCTGCTATATTCATATCTTGACGTATATCACCTTTACTTTTAATTTCAGTTACTACTCTTAGAAATAATGGAGCAAACATTAACCAGAAATGTTTAAAAAATATAGCCGGAAAGCCGTCTGGACCAGGTGCTCTGCCATTAGGCATACTGTCTAAAGCACGATACAACTCATCTATAGTAAGCGGGGTATCGAGAATATCTTTATGTTCAATAGATAACTGAGGTATATTTAAGCTGTTTAGGAATACCTCAATATATTCAGGGTTAGGTCTATTAATTTCTGTGTATAGATTTCGATAATAGTTATAAAAAATATGGTTAATTTCTTCTAGTGATTGTGTGCATTCACCATTTATATCTTTAATAGCCGTTATAAGAGATTTTTCCCGATTCCGTTGAAGTTGATTTGCCAGGAATTTACCTGATTTATTATTATGTTCAAAATTATTATATCTCAACTGTTGTATTATAAACTCTGTCTTTTTAGATAACATGTTATCTAACTGTATTTTTATATTCTGTAGTTCTATCCATATTTGATTATTTGGGTTTAATACATATTCATCCGTTAGTTGTTTAATTTTATCTTCCAGGTATTTTTCAAATTTTTGATCCTGTTTCTTTTTATAAGTTGAATATGATATAATTTTCCCTCTAATTACCGCTTTCCCTGCTTCCCAGAGAAGAGATGGAGATATATTTGGAGAGTCATTTATTTCCAAAAAATCTGCCCACTCCCTTCTAATAATTTTATCAAACTCTACGCCTTTCAGTAATGAGATGTTAAAACGCCATATCGGGGGAGGTTTAAAGGTAGAGTCAATTTGTAGAGTGAGGGAGACTGGTGCATGATCACTTATAATTATAGAATGTATTTTTATAGCAGTTTTATCAACAATAGAATTATTTGTAAGGAAAAAATCAATTCTTGAGAATGATCGGTGCACAGCAGAGAAGAAAGTAAATTCCTTCTTAGTTGGGTTTTGAAGTCTCCAGCCATCGCTGAGGCCAAAATCCTCCATATATTCATCTATTACTTTAGCGGATCGTAATCGCCTTGTATATATCGTATTATTAGAACGATCTATTAACGGGTTCAAGACCGTGTTAAAATCACCTCCAATAATAATAGTAGAATTTGTTGCTAAATCGAGTAACCGAGAGAAAAATTCATGGAAAAAATCAGGGTCATCATTATTTGGGGCATATAAATTACCAATTGTATATACTTTATTAAATATAGTTACCTGGATAATAATATATCGGCCCTCTAAATCTGTTACTATATTATTTAGAGTAAAGAATAAATTCTTATGTATAAGTATAGAGACACCTCTTTGTCTACTATTATAGGAGGCAGAGTAAACTTGACTAAAATTTTTTATCTATAAATAATTTTTCTTCTGATTTTTGTAAGTGGGTTTCTTGTAGGAGACAAATATCTGCCTTAAATTTTGAGAGATGGTCTAAAATTTTTATTCTTTTTGCCTGGGAGCGAGCGCCACACACATTCCAGGAGACCAGAACTAATTTCTGCATACAAGCAATATAGACTCAGTCTTATGTATACATCTATATAAGCTGCTTATTAATATTAACATATTGTAGGATACAAGAAAAGCACACCAGATTCACATTGATTGTTTGAGTCCTGTGCTGCTCATCACCTGCTGCTGCGACCCGGTGACATCGCACGCTGCGGCAAGCCAACTCTCAGTGTGATCAACACCCCCAGATGTGTACTTTCGTTCTCCTCTTGCCGTCAGTGGGACTTGTCCTTCTTTTTGCCTCCTCCGATTGGGACTTTGCTGACAACGGCGGAACCCGGGGACACGTGTTTAATAATTTCACTATAACGCATTTCCTGATATGATAGTCAGTTGGTATACTTACTATCCGTTTGCATTATTGCCACGGACACATGTGCAATGTACAGTCGGCGGTGGGCTTTGAACTTGCGACCTCCTGCTTACTGTACATGCACTCTCCCAACTGTGCCACTGAGCAGTATCAGAAAGCCGGTAAAGATGGTCTGTTGTATGTATGGAAGTGGGCGTGGAAAGTGGGACTCGGAAAAAAGTCAGTGTCAGTCCCATTGAAATGAATGGGGAAAAGTTCATATTTAACATTAAATTATGCGAGTACTGTAAGTAATATGGAGTTAGACGATATATACCCTGAAAGGCGTGAATTTTCTCAGTAAGTTGAAATTTTAACAGTGTAAATCGGAAGTATTATGTGGGAGTAGTTTGACGGCAAAAAAGTGAGGAGAATAAAATGCTATAATAACTAGACTAAGCAATTTCTGAAGAAATTGCGTGGGATGCTGAAAGCCGAATGCTAATAGCTGAATGCTAAGCTGACTGCTAATAGCAGAATGCTAATGAAGGAAATAAGAAATTCCGTGAAAATTATATCGTAATTAACTATTAATTACTAGTAATAGTAGTAGTAGTAGTACTAGTAGTAGTAGTAGTAGTAGTAGTAGTAGTATTAGCAGTAGTAGAAACAGTATTACTTGTAGTAGTATTACTCGTAATTATTTAGTAACTTGTAGTCGACAAGTTACTAAATAATTACTCGTAATTATTTAGTAACTTGTAGTCGACAAGTTACTAAATAATTACTCGTAATTATTTAGTAACTTGTAGACTACATTACATTACATTGGTTGTAAATTATATATGAGAAATTATGAATGAAAAGACTGAAGTTTAAATTCAACCAGTCTGAGACTGGTATCGAACCCTCACCTCCTGTTTACTGTTCAATGAGCTACTGCACTGCCAATCTATCCACTTACCCACAGAAGACTTGGTGGCATCATTGAAGTGTTGTGAAATGGAAGCAGCGAATGTGTCATTGAACGAATGCATAAAAAAAAAAGTATGTTAAATGAATAAAGAAAGATAAATTGGTTGTAAATTACAAATGAGAAATTATGGATGAATTATAAATGAAAAGACAAAGGTTTTAGCTTTAACTAAAAAAAAAAAAGAAGTATGTCTTACAGTGTATCTTTATTGAAAAGTGACATATGATGCTGAATAATGGGGGCCACGTGTTCAATCACTTAAATGAAATTATAGAATGCATTATGCAATATGGATTAATTTTGAAGAAATAGTTTGTCAAATGACATTTAACGAAATAGATGTTAACTTGTATTATGACGAAACTGAGAAAAAAAAAAAAAGTTGCTCCATCGGGGATTTGAACTGGTGAACCACACATAGGGCTGTCGTTGCTATGTAACTGTCTCAAGTGCTTAACCCCGTGAGCTAACCTGACCTGTGAGCATCAGAGCGAATTGGCGTATTTGTATTTTAAAGTGTCACCTGATGAAAGCCATCAGCGCTAATTTGGGACACGTGTTTGATCATGTCAGTATAACGCATTTCCTGGTATGATAATCAGTTGGTATACTTAATATCCGTTTATGTAATTGCCACGGACATATGTGCAATGTACAGTCGGCAGTGGGCTTTGAACCTGCGACCTCCTGCTTACTGTACATGCACTCTCCCAACTGTGCCACTGAGCAGTATCAGAAAGCCAGTCAAGATGGTCTGTTCTATGTATGGAAGTGGGCGTGGAAAATGGGACAGAAAAAATTCAGTGTCAGTCCCATTAAAACTGAATGGGGAAAAGTTGATCTTTAACATTAAATTATGCGAGTACTGTAAGTAATATGAAGTCAAACGATAAATACCCCGAAAGGCGTGAATATTGTCAGCAAGTTGAAATTTGAACGGTGTAAATCGGAAGTATTATTTAGGAGTAGTTTTATTGCAAAAAGTGTTGAGAATAAAATGCTATAATAATAATAAGTATAACTAGACTAAGCAATTTCTGAAGAAATTGCGTGGGATGCTGAAAGCCGAATGCTAATAGCTGAATGCTAAGCTGACTGCTCATAGCAAAATGCTAATGAAGAGTCAGAAAAAAAAAAAAAAAATGTTGCTCCATCGGGGATTTGAACCGGTGAACCACACGTAGGGCTATCTTTGCTATGCAACTGGCTCAAGCGCTTAACCCCATGAGCTAACCAGACCTGTGAGTAACAGAGCGAATTGGCGTATTTGTAATTTAAAGTGTCACCTGACGCTGAAAGCCATCAGTTAATTTGGGACACATGTGTTTGATCATATGAATGAATTATAAATGAAAAGACTGAAGTTTAAATTCAACCAGTCTGAGATTGAATTTGAACCCTCACCTCCTGTTTACTGTTCAATGAGCTACTGCACTGCCAATATATCCACTGACCCACAGAAGACTTGGTGGCATAACTGAAGTGTTGTGAAATGGAAGCAGCGAATGTGTCTGAACATGCAATAAAATGTATGTTAAATAAAGAAAGATAAATTGGTTGTAAATTACAAATGAGAAATTATGGTTGAATTATAAATGAAAAGAAGAAAGTTTTAGTTTTAACTAAAAAAAAAAAAGAAGTATGTCCATGTCCAAAAGTTGCTCCATCCGAGGTTTGAACCAGCGAACCATTCGTAGGGCTGTCTTTGCTATGCAAGCGCTTAAGCCAGTGAGCCACCCGACCTGTGAGCAGCAGAGCGAATTGGCGTATTTGTAGTTCAAAGTGCCACCTGACGCTGAAAGTCATCAGCGCTGATTTGGGACACATATGTGTTTGATCATGTCAGTATAACGCATTTCCTGGTGTGATAGTCAGTTGGTATACTTAATATCTGTTTATGTAATTGCCACAGACATATGTGCAATGTACAGTCGGCGGTGGGCTTTGAACCTGCGACCTCCTGCTCACTGTACATGCACTCTCCCAACTGCGCCACGAAGCAATATCTGAAAGCAAGTCAAGATGGTCTGTTGTATGTATGGAAGTGGGCGTGGAAAATGGGACTTAGAAAAAATTCAGTGTCAGTCCCATTAAAACTGAATGGGGAAAAGTGGATCTTTAACATTAAATTATGCGAGTACTGTAAGTAATATGAAGTCAAACGATAAATAGCCCGAAAGGCGTGAATTTTGTCAGCAAGTTGAAATTTGAACGGTGTAAATCGGAAGTATAATGTAGGAGTAGTTTGATTGCAAAAAGTGTTGAGAATAAAATGCTATAATAACTAGACTAAGCAATTTCTGAAGAAATTGCGTGGGATGCTGAAAGCCGAATGCTAATAGCTGAATGCTAAGCTGACTGCTAATAGCAGAATGCTATTGTTATCATTGAAGTGTGAAATGTAATTGAGAGATGTCTTGCTGAACCAGAATGCATTAAATAAAACGTATGTTAAATTAATAAAGAAAGATACATTGGCTGTAAATTACATATGAGAAATTATGAATGAATTATAAATGAAAAGACTGAAGTTTAAATTCAACCAGTCTGAGATTGAATTTGAACCCTCACCTCCTGTTTACTGTTCAATGAGCTATTGCACTGCCAATATATCCACTGACCCACAGAAGACTTGGTGGCATAACTGAAGTGTTGTGAAAGTCATCAGCGCTGATTTGGGACACGTGTTTGATCATGTCAGTATAACGCATTTCCTGGTGTGATAGTCAGTTGGTATACTTAATATCTGTTTATGTAATTGCCACAGACATATGTGCAATGTACAGTCGGCGGTGGGCTTTGAACCTGCGACCTCCTGCTTACTGTACATGCACTCTCCCAACTGCGCCACGAAGCAATATCTGAAAGCAAGTCAAGATGGTCTGTTGTATGTATGGAAGTGGGCGTGGAAAATGGGACTTAGAAAAAATTCAGTGTCAGTCCCATTAAAACTGAATGGGGAAAAGTGGATCTTTAACATTAAATTATGCGAGTACTGTAAGTAATATGAAGTCAAACGATAAATAGCCCGAAAGGCGTGAATTTTGTCAGCAAGTTGAAATTTGAACGGTGTAAATCGGAAGTATAATGTAGGAGTAGTTTGATTGCAAAAAGTGTTGAGAATAAAATGCTATAATAACTAGACTAAGCAATTTCTGAAGAAATTGCGTGGGATGCTGAAAGCCGAATGCTAATAGCTGAATGCTAAGCTGACTGCTAATAGCAGAATGCTATTGTTATCATTGAAGTGTGAAATGTAATTGAGAGATGTCTTGCTGAACCAGAATGCATTAAATAAAACGTATGTTAAATTAATAAAGAAAGATACATTGGCTGTAAATTACATATGATAAATTATGAATGAATTATAAATGAAAAGACTGAAGTTTAAATTCAACCAGTCTGAGATTGAATTTGAACCCTCACCTCCTGTTTACTGTTCAAAGAGCTACTGCACTGCCAATATATCCACTGACCCACAGAAGACTTGGTGGCATAACTGAAGTGTTGTGAAAGTCATCAGCGCTGATTTGGGACACGTGTTTGATCATGTCAGTATAACGCATTTCCTGGTGTGATAGTCAGTTGGTATACTTAATATCTGTTTATGTAATTGCCACAGACATATGTGCAATGTACAGTCGGCGGTGGGCTTTGAACCTGCGACCTCCTGCTTACTGTACATGCACTCTCCCAACTGCGCCACGAAGCAATATCTGAAAGCAAGTCAAGATGGTCTGTTGTATGTATGGAAGTGGGCGTGGAAAATGGGACTTAGAAAAAATTCAGTGTCAGTCCCATTAAAACTGAATGGGGAAAAGTGGATCTTTAACATTAAATTATGCGAGTACTGTAAGTAATATGAAGTCAAACGATAAATAGCCCGAAAGGCGTGAATTTTGTCAGCAAGTTGAAATTTGAACGGTGTAAATCGGAAGTATAATGTAGGAGTAGTTTGATTGCAAAAAGTGTTGAGAATAAAATGCTATAATAACTAGACTAAGCAATTTCTGAAGAAATTGCGTGGGATGCTGAAAGCCGAATGCTAATAGCTGAATGCTAAGCTGACTGCTAATAGCAGAATGCTATTGTTATCATTGAAGTGTGAAATGTAATTGAGAGATGTCTTGCTGAACCAGAATGCATTAAATAAAACGTATGTTAAATTAATAAAGAAAGATACATTGGCTGTAAATTACATATGATAAATTATGAATGAATTATAAATGAAAAGACTGAAGTTTAAATTCAACCAGTCTGAGATTGAATTTGAACCCTCACCTCCTGTTTACTGTTCAAAGAGCTACTGCACTGCCAATATATCCACTGACCCACAGAAGACTTGGTGGCATAACTGAAGTGTTGTGAAAGTCATCAGCGCTGATTTGGGACACGTGTTTGATCATGTCAGTATAACGCATTTCCTGGTGTGATAGTCAGTTGGTATACTTAATATCTGTTTATGTAATTGCCACAGACATATGTGCAATGTACAGTCGGCGGTGGGCTTTGAACCTGCGACCTCCTGCTTACTGTACATGCACTCTCCCAACTGCGCCACGAAGCAATATCTGAAAGCAAGTCAAGATGGTCTGTTGTATGTATGGAAGTGGGCGTGGAAAATGGGACTTAGAAAAAATTCAGTGTCAGTCCCATTAAAACTGAATGGGGAAAAGTAGATTTTTAACATTAAATTATGCGAGTACTGTAAGTAATATGAAGTCAAACGATAAATAGCCCGAAAGGCGTGAATTTTGTCAGCAAGTTGAAATTTGAACGGTGTAAATCGGAAGTATAATGTAGGAGTAGTTGCATCCCACAATAATAAAGGTTAGAAACAACATATGTTTCAGCATCCCACAACTAGACTAAGCAATTTCTGAAGAAATTGCGTGGGATGCTGAAAGCCGAATGCTAATAGCTGAATGCTGAGCTGACTGCTAATAGCAGAATGCTAATGAAGGAAATAAGAAAAAATTCCGTGAAAATTACATCGTAATTAACTATTAATTACTAGTAATAGTAGTAGTAGTACTAGTAGTAGTAGTAGTAGTATTAGCAGTAGTCGAAACAGTATTACTAGTAGTAGTATTACTCGTAATTATTTAGTAACTTGTAGACTACATTACATTACATTGGTTGTAAATTACATATGAGAAATTATGAATGAATTATAAATGAAAAGACTGAAGTTTAAATTCAAACAGTCTGAGACTGGTATCGAACCCTCACCTCCTGTTTACTGTTCAATGAGCTACTGCCCTGCCAATCTATCCACTGACCCACAGAAGACTTGGTGGCATCATTGAAGTGTTGTGAAATGGAAGCAGCGAATGTGTCTGAACATGCAATAAAATGTATGTTAAATGAATAAAGAAATTGGTTGTAAATTACAAATGAGAAATTATTGATGAATTATAAATTAAAAGACGAAAGTTTTAGCTTTAACTAAAAAAGAAAAGAAGTATGTCTTACAGTGTATCTATATTGAAAAGTGACATATGATGCTGAATAATGGGGGTCACGTGTTCAATCACTTCAATGAAATTATAGAATGCATTATGCAATATGGATTAATTTTGAAGAAATAGTTTGTCAAACGAAATAGATGTTAACTTGTTGTATTATGACGAAACTGGGAAAAAAAAAAAAAAAGTTGCTCCATCGGGGATTTGAACCGGTGAACCACACGTAGGGGTGTGTTTGCTATGCAACTGGCTCAAGCGCTTAACCCCGTCAGCTAACCTGACCTGTGAGCATCAGAGTGAATTGGCGTATTTGTATTTTAAAGTGTCACCTGATGAAAGCCATCAGCGCTAATTTGGGACACATGTGTTTGATCATGTTAGTATAACGCATTTCCTGGTATGATAGTCAGTTGGTATACTTAATATCCGTTTATGTAATTGCCACGGACATATGTGCAATGTACAGTCGGCAGTGGGCTTTGAACCTGCGACCTCCTGCTTAATGTACATGCACCCTCCCAACTGCGCCACTGAGCAGTATCAGAAAGCCAGTCAAGATGGTCTGTTGTATGTATGGAAGTGGGCGTGGAAAAAATTCAGTGTCAGTTCCATTAAAACTGAATGGGGAAAAGTAGATCTTTAACATTAAATTATGCGAGTACTGTAAGTAATATGAAGTCAAATGATAAATACCCAGAAAGGCGTGAATTTTGTCAGCAAGTTGAAATTTGAACGGTGTAAATCGGAAGTATTATTTAGGAGTAGCATTCAGCATCCCACAATAAGTATTAGGGGTGTTAAAAAAAAAATCGATTCGGCGATATATCGCGATACTACATCGCGCGATTCTCGAATCGATTAAATTAAAAAAAATCGATTTTTTTTTTATTTTTTTTTTATAAGAGCTCAGAATTGTTCATTCGGTAGTCTTACCGATTCAACGTCTTATCATCATTACCTTTTTTTTTTGTGTGTGTGTGTGTGTGAATCGATTTTTAAACTTCCATTTTTAATGGAAAAATAGGCCGCAGTTCGATGATCGACTTTGTAGTCGTGTCATCGGATTTGCGGCCGCATGTTCTGGACACTTGGGTGAAGAGAGGGGCGGAGCTGTCAACTGATCACCACCTGGTGGTGTGTTGGCTCCGATGGTGGGGGAAGATGCCAGTCCGACCTGGCAGACCCAAACGTATTGTGAGGGTTTGCTGGAAACGTCTGGCGGAATCCCCTGTCAGAAAGAGTTTCAATGCCCACCTCTGGCAGAGCTTCTCCCTTGTCTCGGGGAAGGCGGGGGACATTGAGTCCGAATGGGCCATGTTCCGCGCCTCCATTGTTGAGGCGGCCGATCGGAGCTGTGGCCGTAAGGTGGTCGGTGCCTGTCGTGGCGGAAATCTTCAAACCCGCTGGTGGACACCAGCGGTAAGGAATGCCGTCAAGCTGAAGAAGGAGTCCTATCGGGCCTTTTTGGCCTGTCGGACTCCGGAGGCAGCTGACAGGTACCGGATGGCCAAACGGAACGCGGCTTCGGCGGTTGCTGAGGCAAAAACTCGGACATGGGAGGAGTTCGGTGAGGCCATGGAAAACGACTTCCGGACGGCTTCGAGGAAATTCTGGTCCACCATCCGGCGTCTCAGGAGAGGAAAGCAGTGCACCATTAACACTGTGTATAGTGGCGATGGGGTGCTGCTGACCTCGACTCGGGACGTCGTGAAGCGGTGGGGGGAATACTTCGAAGACCTCCTCAATTCCACCAACACGTCTCCTTTTGAGGAAGCAGAGTCTGGGGACTCTGGGGTGGGCTCTCCTATCTCTGGGGTCGAAGTCACTGAGGTGGTTGGAAAGCTCCTCGGTGGCAGGGCCCCGGGGGTGGATGAGATCCGCCCGGAGTTCCTAAAGACTCTGGATGTTGTGGGGCTGTCATGGTTGACACGTCTCTACAACATCGCGTGGACATCGGGGACAGTGCCTCTGGATTGGCAGACCGGGGTGGTGGTCCCCCTTTTTAAGAAGGGGGACCGGAGGGTGTGTTCCAACTACAGAGGGATCACACTCCTCAGCCTCCCTGGTAAGGTCTATTCAGGGGTGCTGGAGAGGAGGGTCCGTCGGGGGGTCGAATCTCGGATTCAGGAGGAGCAGTGTGGTTTTCGTCCTGGCCGTGGAACAGTGGACCAGCTCTACACCCTCCACAGGATCCTCGAGGGTGCGTGGGAGTTCGCTCAACCAGTCCACATGTGTTTTGTGGATTTGGAGAAGGCGTTCGACCGTGTCCCTCGGGGAGTTCTGTGGGGGGTGCTTCGGGAGTACGGGGTGCCGGGCCCCTTGATACGGGCTGTTCGGTCCCTGTACGACCGTTGCCAGAGTTTGGTCCGCATTGCCGGCAGTAAGTCGGATTCGTTTCCGGTGAGGGTTGGACTCCGCCAAGGTTGCCCTTTGTCACCGATTCTGTTCATAACTTTTATGGACAGAATTTCTAGGCGCAGCCGAGGCGTGGAGGGGTTCCGGTTTGGTGGCCTCAGCATTGCATCGCTGCTCTTTGCAGATGATGTGGTGCTGTTGGCTTCATCAGGCCGGGGCCTTCAGCTCTCACTGGAGCGGTTCGCAGCCGAGTGTGAAGCGGCTGGGATGAGGATCAGCACCTCCAAATCCGAGACCATGGTCCTCAGTCGGAAAAGGGTGGAGTGTCGTCTTCAGGTCGGGGATGAGATCCTGCCCCAAGTGGAGGAGTTCAAGTATCTTGGGGTATTGTTCACGAGTGAGGGTAGGATGGAGCGGGAGATCGACAGGCGGATCGGTGCAGCGTCTGCAGTGATGCGGACTCTGTATCGGTCCGTCGTGGTAAAGAAAGAGCTGAGCCAAAAGGCAAAGCTCTCGATTTACCGGTCGATCTACGTTCCAACCCTCACCTTTGGTCACGAGCTGTGGGTCGTGACCGAAAGAACGAGATCCCGGATACAATCGGCCGAAATGAGTTTCCTCCGCAGGGTGTCCGGGCTCTCCCTTAGAGATAGGGTGAGAAGCTCGGTCATCCGGGAGGGACTCGGAGTCGAGCCGCTGCTCCTCCGCGTTGAGAGGAGCCAGCTGAGGTGGCTCGGGCATCTGGTTTGGATGCCTCCTGGACGCCTCCCTGGGGAGGTGTTCCGGGCATGTCCCACTGGCGGGAGGCCGCGGGGACGACCCAGGACACGCTGGAGAGACTATGTCTCTTGGTTGGCCTGGGAACGCCTCGGGATCCCACCGGAGGAGCTGGTTGAAGTGGCTGGGGAGAGGGAAGTCTGGGTTTCCCTCCTGAAGCTGCTGCCCCCGCGACCCGACCCAGGATAAGCGGAAGAAGATGGGTGGATGAATGGAAAAATATTCAACAAAACGTCTGACTTCGGGTTAGGATTCACACCTTGAGCATGGAAGAATGTTATATGAACGGAACATTAAGCCTTAATATTTTATTTTAATGCTGTTCAAACATGAAACAGATTACAACCTCTATAAGACTGAAATTTCAGATAAATAAATAATACATTTTCATATAAATCTTACACTCTACAAGCTTACTGATTAGTATTTTCTAAATTTGAATGGAAAAAAATCGCAACAATCGACTTATAAATTCGTATCGGGATTAATCGGTATCGAATCGAATCGTGACCTGTGAATCGTGATACAAATCGAATCGTCAGGTACTAGGCAATTCACACCCCTAATAAGTATAATAATAATAAAGGTTAGAAACAACATATGTGGGAATGCTTTCAGTATTCCCACAACTAGACTAAGTGCAATTTCTGGAGAAATTGCGTGGGAATGCTGAAAGCTGAATGCTAATAGCTGAATGCTAAGCTGAGTGCTAATAGCTGAATGCTAATGAAGGAAATAGAAAGGTAAACTCTGAAAATTCCAAAGTTATTAACTATTAATTACTAGTAGTAGTAGTAGTAGTAGTAGTAGTAGTAGTTGAAACAGCAGTAGTAACTAGACTAAGCAATTTCTGGAGAAATTGGTTGGGAATGCTGAAAGCTGAATGCTAATAGCTGAATGCTAAGCCGAATGCTAATCGGCTAATGAAGGAAACAAAGAAACTGTGAAGATTACAAAGTAATTACCTATTAATTACTCGTAATAATAGTAGTAGTAGTAGTCGTAGTAGTAGTAGTAGTCATAAAAACAGTATTTGCACGCACGCGCACGCACACACATACACGCACATACACGTCAAAAAGAAAAAGAAAAAAGAGAGAGCAATGATGATAAGACGTTGAATCGACAAGACTACTAAATGAACAATTCTGAGCTCTACAAAAAGTTTCCGGCCCGAATCCTCCAACATTTTTTCCTTTTACAGAAAAATAGGGGCAACAGTCATCGTGCCACAGTCGTGCCTTTCTGTCCATTATACAATTCTTAAAACATGTGTGGGTGAAAAATATGGTTATTTTAACACTCAAATTTAGGTCTAATCTTGCATGGTGCACCTTTATCTCGTGATCAATCGGAAATGAATTGCATATTTTATACCTGTTGTACTTTTTGATTCTCTTGTTAATTACCATAAAGTGGACAAACATGGTTACTAAGGGATGTAGCGATATCCTAACATCACGAAACGAGATGATCACGATAGGAATGTCACGATACGATCATTATCGCCACATTGTGGGGAGGTTGGCGATACAAAAAAATAAAAAATAATAAAAAAAATAAAATAAAATAAAAAAAAAAAAAAAAAAAAAAAAAAAAAAAAGAGTAATTCTCGCAGAAAAGAGTAATTCTCGCACTATCGCGAGATGCTGTGACTATCGCGAGACCGGTAGCGAGACTGGGAAAATCTAACATGGCGGCGTCCTGCTGCTAAAATAGAATTAGCTTTATATTTCTAATTAAACCCGAATTTAATGATTAGATAAATTCGATTTTTTTCTTTTCTAAGAAAGATCGGAAATATTATCCAGTGTGGACGACCTCGAACGCTTTATTGACGATTATTTTTATAGCTGCGCGATGGATGATCTGGCGGCTAGTCGTGATAATCCTTCGAAAAAAAGGAAAAATGACTCGTCAACAGACACGGACGATTTAGTAACCGCCGACGTATCGGTGAGTATGCTGGATTCCATAAATAAAAAACTTGACGTCCTCTGTCTTATCCGCGAGGACGTCAAAGAATTAAAGGCAAGTTTGGAATTCGTTAGCCAACAGGTAAGCGATCTCCAACGAGATAATTCCGAGCTACGCTCCTCTCTCGTCGCTGTCACAGCCGAGTTGGAGACGATTAAAAAGGAAAATAAAATGCTAAAGGAAACGGTCTTAGATGTTCAATCCCGTAGTATGCGGGAAAATCTAATATTTTCAGGTATATCCGAAAATACCCCAGATAATCCAGAGGGCGAGATAAAAAAATTTATGACATTATCGCTAAAGATCCCTCAGGAGACGGTAAATAATATCTCTTTTCACCGTGTACACCGGCTCGGAGCTCGTAAGGGCAATAAGCCCCGTCCTATTATTGCTAAGTTCGAACATTTTAAACATAAAGAATTGGTAAAAAGTAAAGGACGGGAGCTCAAAGGGACATCTTTCGGGATGAATGATCAATTCCCAAGAGAGATAAACGAGCGGCGAAAAGTACTGTTTCCGATAATGAAACAAAATAGACAGGAGGGTGAACGGACTTCGATGGTCGTTGATAAATTATATATCGACGGCCAGCTATTCCGAAACCCAACCTCGACCCCTTGGCTGTTCTAACTGATAATTGGTAGAGCCGAGTATTGTGTGATTATTTGACGTATGTATATGTATGTGTATGTATATGCGTATATATGTATATATATGTATATGTATGTATATGTATGGATAATGGGTTACGAAACTGAGAATATGAATTTATATCATGTATAGGCTATAATAATAATGATATTGATAATAATAATAATAATAATATAAAAATATATTCTTAAAAAAATAAAAATAATAATAATAAAAATAACAATCTCGCTTAGGTCACTATTTACTGGTGTATTGTTATGTTGAATCCCCCACAGATTTCCTTCACACTCACTTCCCCCCTCGTTTCTTCACTATTATACTTATCTACTTGCTATCTCTCTCTTTATATAAATTATATAAATTGCCTAATTACTCTTTTGCTATCCTACAATATGTTAATATTAATAAGCAGCTTATATAGATGTATACATAAGACTGAGTCTATATTGCTCGTATGCAGAAATTAGTTCTGGTCTCCTGGAATGTGTGTGGCGCTCGCTCCCAGGCAAAAAGAATAAAAATTTTAGACCATCTCTCAAAATTTAAGGCAGATATTTGTCTCCTACAAGAAACCCACTTACAAAAATCAGAAGAAAAATTATTTATAGATAAAAATTTTAGTCAAGTTTACTCTGCCTCCTATAATAGTAGACAAAGAGGTGTCTCTATACTTATACATAAGAATTTATTCTTTACTCTAAATAATATAGTAACAGATTTAGAGGGCCGATATATTATTATCCAGGTAACTATATTTAATAAAGTATATACAATTGGTAATTTATATGCCCCAAATAATGATGACCCGGATTTTTTCCATGAATTTTTCTATCGGTTACTCGATTTAGCAACAAATTCTACTATTATTATTGGAGGTGATTTTAACACGGTCTTAAACCCGTTAATAGATCGTTCTAATAATACGATATATACAAGGCGATTACGATCCGCTAAAGTAATAGATGAATATATGGAGGATTTTGGCCTCAGCGATGGCTGGAGACTTCAAAACCCAACTAAGAAGGAATTTACTTTCTTCTCTGCGGTGCACCGATCATTCTCAAGAATTTATTTTTTCCTTACAAATAATTCTATTGTTGATAAAACTGCTATAAAAATACATTCTATAATTATAAGTGATCATGCACCAGTCTCTCTCACTCTACAAATTGACTCTACCTTTAAACTTCCCCCGATATGGCGTTTTAACATCTCATTACTGAAAGACGTAGAGTTTGATAAAATTATTAGAAGGGAGTGGGCAGATTTTTTGGAAATAAATGACTCTCCAAATATATCTCCATCTCTTCTCTGGGAAGCAGGAAAAGCGGTAATTAGAGGGAAAATTATATCATATTCAACTTATAAAAAGAAACAGGATCAAAAATTAGAAAAATACCTGGAAGATAAAATTAAACAACTAACGGATGAATATGCATTAAACCAAAATAATCAAATATGGATAGAACTACAGAATATAAAAATACAGTTAGATAACATGTTATCTAAAAAGACAGAGTTTATAATACAACAGTTGAGATATAATAATTTTGAACATAATAATAAATCAGGTAAATTCCTGGCAAATCAACTTCAACGGAATCGGGAAAAATCTCTTATAACGGCTATTAAAGACATAAATGGTGAATGCACACAATCACCAAAAGAAATTAACCATATTTTTTATAACTATTATCGAAATCTATACTCAGAAATTAATAGACCTAACCCTGAACATATTGAGGTATTCCTAAATAGCTTAAATATACCTCAGTTATCTATTGAACATAAAGATATTCTAGATGCCCCGCTTACTATAGATGAGTTGTATCGTGCTTTAGACAGTATGCCTAATGGCAGAGCACCTGGTCCAGACGGCTATCCGGCTATATTTTTTAAACATTTCTGGTTAATGTTTGCTCCATTATTTCTAAGAGTAGTAACTGAAATTAAAAGTAAGGGTGATATACGTCAAGATATGAATATAGCAGCAATTAAACTTTTATTAAAGCCAGAAAAAGACCCCACCCTCCCGTCAAGTTACCGACCGATATCACTAATTAATACCGATATTAAAATTATCGCTAAGGCCTTGGCATCTCGACTAGAGACAGTAATCTCGACAATTATTCATAACGATCAAACAGGTTTTATTAAAGGTCGTCATTCTACTAATAATATTAGGAGGCTCTTTAACTTGATTAGTATGTCACAGCGGTATGATAAAAAGGCAGTTGTTATTTCGCTGGATGCAGAAAAAGCCTTCGATAAAGTTAACTGGTCCTTCCTCTTTGCTGTCTTAAATAAATTCGGCTTCGGGGAGTCATTCATTCAATGGGTCTCAATATTATATGATTCTCCTAAAGCTACAGTTACTACCAATGGGATTACATCACAGAGTTTTACTCTACAAAGGGGAACAAGACAAGGGTGCCCAATGTCTCCTTTATTATTTGCTATATTTATTGAGCCGCTTGCATTAGCTATACGTCAGGATAGACGGATCCAAGGAATCCACTCCGGGACAATAGAACATAAAATTAATCTGTATGCCGATGATATACTACTCTATTTAGAAGAACCTGCTATCTCGCTAGGGGAAGCATTTAACTTAATAACTAAATTCTCTCACTTATCAGATTACTCTATTAACTGGACAAAATCAACATTATTACCTATCACAGAAAATTCATGGAATCCTACAAGTCAGGATCCACACTACTCCTTTCCTACAGGTAATTTAAAATACTTAGGTGTTAAAATTTCACCAAAGTTAACTGAATTAACTTCTTTAAATTTTTTACCGTTATTGGACAGTATCCGTAGTGATCTGGAGCGCTGGAATAATCTTCCGATCTCTTTAATAGGACGGATAGCTACTATAAAAATGAAAGTTTTACCAAAGATTAATTATTTATTTTCAATGATTCCATTTAAACCTACGTCTAACTGGTTCCAATCGCTGGACTCTGCTATCATAAAATTCTATTGGAATAAAAAAAAAGCTAAAATTAGTCTATCTACTCTTCAGGAAAGTAAATCTAAAGGAGGTTTAGAGGCACCAAACTTTATGTACTATTATATAGCTAATCAACTACAATATCTTGTGCTATGGACACAACCCAACAGAGATACTAACTGTTGGTTGGAATTGGAGCAGAAGGATTGTAATAATCTTAGACTGTTAGATTTACTCTTTATTACAAAATCAATAAAACGACATAATTGTTTTAAAAACCCAATGATAGCCGCCACCCTGACTGCCTGGTGGAAGGCATTAGAAATTACAAACTCCCAATTGGCGCCCTGTGGGCTCTCTCCCATTTGGCATAACCCCGACTTTCAACTTAATAATCAGTCGTTCCATTTAAGCTTATGGGAGCAGAAAGGAATTACACACCTTCATCATCTTTTCTCAGATAATAAGTTTATATCGTATACAAACTTGGTCCAGAAATATGAAATAAAAAATGGAAATTTCTTACATTATCTGCAAGTTAAAAATATGGTAAGAAACAAATCCCAACACTTCAGGATACGCTCCAACTGCCTGTCTTAGCTAAAGATATTATAAAGCTTTCTCCAACAACAATAAAGAAAATATCAAAAATATATAAGTTATTTTTATACACAAATAAAACGTATTTACCGACTTTAAAATGGGAAAAAGACTTGTCTATAGTTCCGGAACCAGACTTTTGGACCCAAATCTGTGAAAATGTATTTAAAATGACCAAACAGACAAATTTGCAACTTATCCAATATAAGATACTTCATAGAACATATATTACACAATATATGATGAAAAAAATGGGACTCTCTGACTCCGACATTTGTCTCCAGTGCTCACAAAACACTGCCGATACTTATCTTCATGCTTTATGGTCATGTACTCCAGTGCTGCATTTCTGGACTAAAATCTTGGAAAAGCTCGCTGATATATTAAACTGTAGGCTTCCTTTATCTCCAAGATTGTGTTTACTAGGTGACTTAACAATAACTGAGCTACCATGTAAACAATCCCAATCTATATTTATAGCCCTTACTATTGCTAAAAAAATAATCCTTGTCAATTGGAAAAATAAACAATCTCTCAATATCGACCACTGGTTAAACTTACTAATAAATTATATCTCAATGGAAAAAATCTCTGCCTTAAATAAAAAATCAAGTATCAAGATTTAAACAAATATGGTCTATGTACATAGAATATTTTAATCTTAATTTGGCAACTTAATCCTGCCAAGATTCTGCCTGTTAACGAGAGCCACCACATCGTTACAACTTCTGTTTTCGCTGCTTCTGTATTTGGTATTTTGTATCTGATTGGTCTTATTTTTATATAGTCAGGAACCTAGTTGCTGCTAGTGGGCTCGAGCACACCACACTATACGACACTATACTCACTAACTCCTTAAGATTTATTTCTAGTGGGCACTAAGCATCAACACTTGGTGTTACTGCATGCTAATTAGTCAATTTTCTCGACGCCGTCCCCCGTGGTCGGGCGGGGGTGGTTCTGCCGCCCTTTCGCCTTCTTGTCGTCTTCCCCCCGCTTCCCCCTCCCCCCTTCCCTGTCGGCCCCCCGCCCCCTCCCCCTCCCTCTCCCTGGGCCTGGGGCTCCCTCCCCGGCCCGGGCGTCGGGCTCCGGGGGCCGGGCGGGGGTTTGAGGCCTGCCCCACTCCGGGAGAACTCCTGGCGCCCCGGGCGGGCTCCGGAGGCCGGTCCTATTGTGGTGCCAGATGGGTGGGGTGGGGGGCGGGTGGGGGTGGGGGGTGCTTGGGGACGGGCGTGCCACCTACACCTGCCGGGTTGGGTGAGGCCCCGCTGGTCGCTCCTCTTACTCACTTCACTAGTTTTGCACTATACACTTTGTAAATATACACATAGGGCACACAACACATTTCTTGGTGGGGTGGGGAAGGGTGGAAACACCGTCTTCACCCTTCAACTCCCCTCCAATTTTAATGCACTTCATGTCCAAGGGGAAGGGTGAGTTGGGGCGGGGAGCCATCAGAGGGGATGGACTGCAGTGCCTGGCAGCGCTGTGGTCCCCCCCATCTGTGTCCCTGCCCCACCACTTTGTCCCTCCTTTTTTTTTGGGGGGGGGGGGGGATGCGGGTGTGTCGGTGTAGGGGAAATTTTTTCCCTCTGCTCCGACTCACCTGCTCCCAATTTTAATGCACCACACGCACACACTTGTATATACACTGGGTGGGGCCACATTCACGGTGTAAGGGTAGAGTTCGCCAGTCGGCGAGCTGGCGGACTCAGTAACAGGGTTAGGTGTCACTAGTACGCTGGCGTGACGACCGGGGCCTCTCCCCACCGGGCTCGGTGTTCTGGTGCTCCGCCTTTTCCCCTGGTGCTTCCTCCTCTGCTTCCCCCCTCCCGCCGCTGTGCTACTCTCGCACGGCTGGAGGTGGGGTGGGCACGTTTTCCCTCTCTGCGCTGCTGCCCGGTGCCGGTTTCCGGGGGTGGGGGGGGCTCGCGGGGGGCCGGGTTCGCGGGGGGGTTGGCGGTCGTCGGGGGGGGGGGGGGGTGGCGTCTTGTTTGGGGGGGTGGGGGTATGGGTGTTGGGGGTCGGGGTGTGTTCGGGGGTTTGGGGGCCGGGGGTGGTGGGGCCTGGGTCGTGGTGGGTGGCGGGTTTGGGTGGGGTGCGGGGGGGTCATGGGGGGGTGGGGGCTGGGGACCGGTGGGGGCCCGCTGGGCCTCGTTCTGCGGCCTTGGGCTCAGGGGTGTGGGCCGGGGCTGGGGCGGGGGTGTTCCGGGCGTTTGGGTCGGCTCGCCGACCGGTGTCCGCTCGGGTGGCTTGGGGGTGGCCTTGGTGCTGCCGCGGCCTGGGGATTTCGGGGGGGGGGGGGCGGTGCTCGCTTTGCTGGACCGCGGTTGACGGCTTTCTTTCTTTGGTGGTGGTCCTTATGCATGCCAGATCCGTCGCACCAGCATCTACTGAAACTCAACAGAAGTAGCCTCTCCCTCCCACAGCCCCTTGAATCAGTGGGTGCTGGTGTCTGTGGATCTCACTTTGCTTTATCTATCCTTCCCTCCTTCCTCTTTTTAGTTTTTCCACTGGTCACTTGAGATCTCAATTTATTGGAAGTTTGAGGCTTCTGGGGTTGGCATAAGACTCTGGTTTTGTAACCACGCAGGAGGGGTTTTGTTGGTGCTGGATTTCACTTTGATGGATTGGATGTACTGGCTTCTATGGATCTCACTCTGCCTTATCGATCCTTCCCTCCTTCCTCTCTTTAGTTTTTCCTCTGGTCTCTTGAGATCTCGCTAAATTTGCTGGAATTTAGAGGCTTCCGGGGTTGGCGTAAGACTTTGATTTTGTAATCATGGGGAAGGCAGGAAGTGTTTGGTCGGTGCTGGATTTCACTTTGATTTATCTTTCTTTTCTCTTTATTTTTTTTCTGACCTTTTCTCTGGTCTCCTGACCATTTAAACTTCACGACCCTGGCAAGATTCTGAAGTACCTGGTTAAGGCGAAGGGTAATGGGATATTTATAAGGCTTTAGGTGAATTAATGAGTATAAATGTATACGTATTTGCACGCACACGCACGCACGCACGCGCACGCACGCACGCACGCAAACGCACACACGCAAACGCACGCACACACACACACAAAAAAAAAAAAAAAAAAAAAAGAGCAATGATGATAAGACGTTGAATCGGTAAGACTACCGAATGAACAATTCTGAGCTCTTAAAGAAAAAAAAAAAAAGAAAAAAAAAATATTGTAAAAAAAACAAAAAACAAAAAACTAGCCACCAGAGGGTGCTACAACTGCAAATCAACCTAACTTTTTGAACAGATGTGCTGCTTTTAATATTGTGACATGATGACAACGATATATATATATATATATATATATATATATATATATATATATATATATATATATATATATATATATATATATATAATATATATATATATATAGGCACTTTTAACATCGCAATATCATAATATTGCCGTTACCGTTACATCCCTAATGGTTACCAAATACAAATGTGCTTCTATTTTTGAATTCTTTGATACAGTGATTTTATATTAAGTCAATCATAAAGTTATTTCAGGGTTAAAAAGAAATACTAAACAGTTAAAGAGTGTGAAACAGTGAGTCATAGATTTGTGTGCAGGTCATTTGGTGACAGGAACAGTACATTTTGCTTTTCATTGCAATTTGTAACATGAAATTTTGTTCATTGTAAATTACAACAAGTCGGCAGTTCCCACAAATAAATACATTTTTTTTTTAATCACATTTATTATTGCTAAATTGTGTTCTAGTGACTCCTTTGAACAATATTTTATTGTATAACAAAAATATTTTGACTGTATTGAACTTGTTGTTGACATTTTATTTCATGCATTTTTATGCCATTTCAGGCCTTAATTTCAACACGACTTGCGCGGAAACCTAGATGTAAGTCAAATATATTTCCATATTTCATTGCAGCGACACAGTTGAAACGTTGCATAATTGGCTCACAGTATTTGATAGGGAGGGCTGTGCCGCCATCTTGTGGCACCTTGTAGCATTATGAAAATACAAACAGCTAACGATATGCTCCACCTCCATGGGAAACAACACAAAAAGTTGAATGGTGACTGATTCATCGGCAAATTTGACGCAAGTTTTGTATTTTGGTGACAAATGTTGTGCCATTTGTCATCGGCTGAATATCATCAGCCAGTATGCTGCTGCTGTCTATGAAGAAAAAAAACAACAAAAAAACGGCAATCTGCCTCCCACATTGATTAAAACACAAAGCATGCGCTTGCTCGGTGACCTTGAGCACACGCACAAGCCGGCGCCTCATAAAAGCGGCCGTTAAAAATGTGTTTGACGCCGGCCAGGGACATCATGGGCGAAGGTGACGGGCGGGAAGGCAAATGTAGCCACTCGGCTGACAGTCGGCTGTCAAAAGTACACTTGTTCTTGCAATCCCCCAGTGTTCGCATTTGCATTCGCCGTCTGGCTGCGATTCCGCGTGTCATCGCGCCGCCGTCAGGAAACAAATCTGAGCAGATTTCACACCTCCGCACGAGCGCTTGCTCATGTGGGCTACGAGAAGTAGGACGCCGCGTCTGGGGAGGCGGGATTACGATTAAGGAGGGGGGTTTGCAGGGGACGGCGGGATGTTTTTTTTTGTTTTTTGTTTTTTTTTAGGCTTGAAAAGTTGGGGGGTGGCTGACTGCACTACATAAAGTTATGGCGGAGAGGAAACATAAGGAAGCTGATAAAATCATGATGAAATGGACCAGTGCATGGCTATCTATTTATTACACTTGGGCAAAAGCTTACCTACAGAAAGCATACATTTTCGGCCCATTATTTTTGTCCACATAATGTTAGCCAAGAATATTGGAACGGTCCATCTACAGATAGAATTCTGTTCCAATACTTTACTGCATATATCATCCTCCCAGGTTGCTTCCTACCTGTGGCAAAAATATTGGGACAGTCCACTTACAGGAAGTACAGTGAGTCGTCTGTTTTTTTGTCTATATTAGTGTTAATTTCATCAACAAAAAGTAAACAAAAATCATTTGGTCAACACACACATTTTTCACTGGACTAAAACTAGACTAAACTAAACCCCTCATTCATAAACAATAAGTGGGACTAAATCAGTATGCGTTTTCATCAACTAAGACGAGATGAAACACTTGACAAAATCTATGGACATATTAATTCAGGAACAAAAATGAGACGAAAAATGTGATTTTGCAAAATCTCGTCTACTAATCTGTCACTGTGACACTGTCATGTGACAGACTGACACAACCCATTTCAAATTTAAAACTAGCGAGTGCAACATGTACAGGTGGATTCCCAGTCAAAGGCTAAAAAAAACAAACAAACCAAAACATAATAGTTATTATAATGTAACATTAATCCAACTGCTTAAAGAGTTCCAACAATAACGTTAATGCGACTGCTCAGTAATGCTGGCTAACTTACTAGCTCGATGCATGGAGTCATAGTAGCCACTGTAATTGTGTGTCAAGTTGTTTTTCATCAAAAACATGAAAAACGTTTATGTGAAATAGTTTTAGATCGGGAAATGTTCAATATATATAAACTGCTGACAAAAAAATATATATATATACATACAGGGGTAAAAATGGCTGTCCCTGACCCTAACTAGACTAAAATTGGGACAGTTTTTGTTGACTAAAACTAGACGAAAAAAAAAATGTTTTCTTGGACTAAAATAAAGACTAAAATGGGAGATTTATAGTCAACTAAAAATGGACTGAATCAAAACAGAATGAGGTTGACTAACTGTGGTAAAAACTAACAAGTGTGACTGAAACCGAGGCTCAATTTGAAAATGTCTGACAAAATGAAGACTAGGGCTGCACGATATTGGAAAAACATGCGATATGCGATATACTTGCTGAACATAGCGATAGATATTATTGCCATATTTAACATGTACCTAAAGATGCACATTTTAGTTAGCATCTGACTGGTCAAATTCATATAAAAGCATAAAATTCCATATAAAACTTATTGTATGCCTTTGCGATATGCATATTGCAAGGGCCAATATCGCGATATTGATATAATGTGCAGCCCTAATGAGGACTATTTCCCACCTGTGGCCATCTTGGCGTCGGCGGCGGCCGGCCCGTCGGGTATTACGCTCTTGACCTGCAGGAACTCGTCAGGCTCGTCACCGCCGATGATGGTGAAGCCGAAGCCCATGTTGCTTTTCTGCAGCGCTGTGGACAGGAAGCTGCCCTTCAGCTGCGTGGGGTCGCGCGTGAACAGCGGCTTCTCTGCCGGGGAGACAAAAAGCAACATGGAGCCCCTTACACTCAAGATAAACATAACAAAAAACAAAAAGAAAAACATCAGTGACGGCTACAATTGGATTTAAGGGTTTTCAAAGGCAGTGGGTGGGGGGGTAAAGCTCGTTGAAAAAAGTCAGAGCACTGGCGGGGAATTGGGGTGGTGGGACAATCACAATGCAGGTGTGCCCCCCGTTCTCCGAGGAATATGGCAGCCAGGAAGGAAGGAAAGGGGCGGGGGTCCCTCCCTGAAGCAATTCATGCTATCAATCAGAGAAAAGTTCCACTGAGGTTGGGATAAGATTGTGGAACGATTCAGGAGAGGAGAGAAGCAGCAGGATAGCTCACTTCCTGTCACACCACCTCAACGGGAAGCAGGAGCAAGCATCACATCTAGTATCTATTTACTCACACATTATTTGACTATTTCTTTTTTTTTTCTTTTTTTTTTCCATACAATGCTGCTGCGGTTCACTCGTGTATAAAACTTTTGGTTGGAAAAAAAATTGGCTATCTGACTTAGGGCCCGACCGATTTATCAGCCGCCGATTATAATCGGCCGATTATTGGCCCTCAAACATCGGCTATGAGTTTCCGACTCTGTGAAAGTACCCTGAATGCACCATTTTGCTTGTAGAATTAGCAACTAGCAAGTGTGTAGTGTATGTTATTGTGGTTATTCTGTTGTCCCTAAACGCACCGCAGTTGGAGTTAACTGTAAAACAAAATACACAACGTTAAGAATGACATCCACTGTATATTTAAAAACAATACATGCTTCGTTTTTAAAACATCGCTAGCCGAGCGCTAACAGCAAGTTAGCAAATGCTAACAAAAAGTTAGCATCAATTTCGGGAGTGTTTTTCCTTCAAATAACGAATATCCACACACAAATGTTGTGGGAACACATACCCACAGATGAGATGACACGACGCAAAGGCACAAATTCTTCCCAATGGGTGAAAAACTAGTTATTTTCATAGACTTCGATCGCAACTTTCTTCTGTACTCAATTTAAGTGTGTACACTATGGATACACAGCACCACACTGCCCCCAAGAGGCCAAAATGCACAAGAACAGCCAGTAGTGTTTTTTCAGTTGCTATTATTTTTTTCTTTTCTTATTTCCCTTACTTTTTTATTTTTTATTTTTTTTATTTTGTCATTGTCTCAAAATTCAAGGATACAAACATCCAAGGAGTTTTTTTTTTTTTTTGTCTTAGCACACATTTTTTTCCACATGGCAGGAAACGCAATCCCCGAGGTCTCAGGTTAGCCTAGTAAGTCCCAAGACTTGGAAAAATAACACAAGATAAAAATATATAAGGTTAATGCTTTACAGCAGTTGTAAACAAGTAAGAATGCTTTTATTATTGACACATAAATCTACACAATAACTTTGTCTACTTCATGAAATGTTTTGATATGGACTTGTCATTCAAAGCAGAGAATCTTAATAGCGAAAGTTTGTGTGTAAGTGGCACCCATTGAAAAATAGTTAATTTTATGCATTATATCTATTTTTAAATAATCGGCAGATTAATTGGCAATTTGTAGTTTGTTTCTGCCAAAAATACATATCGGACGGGCCCTAATAATTCTGCCTGTTCTTGCTGTGAGCTCACCAGCCTCAACGAGAATCAGGAGCTAGCATGCTACGTGAAAAAAGAGCGCCGCCACCGCATTCTTCCGCCTGCGTTGCCATGTGACCTACTTACGGACGAAGCGGCACAAGGGCGAGGGGCTACGCTGGCTACGCGGGTGACGGCGATGACGGTGGCGGGGGCTCATGTTCATCCGCCGGGTCAGCACGTGCCGCAACGGGGAAATGTCAGGTGCGGTGGCGACAGCGAAAGGCGAGGTCGGGCACCGCGCCGCGGGAGGCGGCGGCGAGCGGGACGACAGGTCGCTCAGGCTGCGGCAGCGCTCCGGCGCCGGGTCCGGGTGGGCGGCGGAGGACGATCTGGGGAGGGTGGCACAGGGGCTGCCATCTTGGACTGACACATTTCGGGGGAAGGAGGAGAGAAAGAACCTCAGTGGGATGTGTCGCCACAGAGACGGACATCCCGATGTCATTGCCGCTTCAGCGGAGTTCAAAGGACACTTAATTAGGGACAACAATCCAATTACAAAAGTATTGGCACATTCTTCCAACAAGACATTTCGCGTTGTGTCCCAATTAGGGTGACCAAGTGTCCCGCATAGCGCGTAAACGCACATCCTTTCAAGTAGCAGAACACGTGAGTTGAGCTTCAAACGCTGTAGTGCGTGCAGACCCGTCACCAGAGCCCAGGCTTAAGGGGGGCACATGAAATGCATGGGCGGGCCCAATTGTTATGAATACCATACTGACAGCATTAACTTGCCCAATATATTTGGATAAATTTATGTAGCACTGTCGTGCATCTATCCATTGAATGAGTATTATCATAGACCGCATTTACAGTCCACACACATAAAGTAGAGTGTGGTGGCGTCATGAGTATGTTGACGCAGCAGCCATATTGGATGAGGCAAAGTGAAGCTATTTGTAAAGATGCCTCCTTCTGTTTCTCCTTGGAGACGTATCATCAAGCCACAACTCATTGGATTAATAAGGAATTATTATTACCTTTGATTATATTATCCCATTCAAAGTCAATCTTACTACTTTTGCCGATGTAATGGCAAATACAATTGCCACATCCAATAGGGCGGATGTGCTGACATATTGCTTCGAACGGGCCACCTATTTGAACGGTGTCTGCAGCAGAATTAAAAAGAAAAAAGGAAAGCAAAATCCTACCTCATTGTAAATGCCAAAACGATAAACGATTTTTTTCCAAGTGACTAGTTGCCGACACGAAAGAAGTTTGTAGTATGTCCCTCCTCACTTGTCTTGTGCGCCAGCGTCCTCAGAAACTTGCAGTTTCACTTGTACAAAATGTACATGACTCTTGCATTGAACGCCAACATTGACATATTTGTCGCGTATGCGTATAAGTCAGCGTAAGGCATACCTAGCATTATTTTCAGTAAGACTGTGATGGCTGTTGCAGATAATTTTTCAATCAAACAAAACCATACCACTATTCCTTCATATTGTGACATCTTGCAAGAATGCCGCCAGAAAACGTTACTTGTACAAATGGCCACCGTTGGCCGTAGCCGATGCCAAAAACAAGAACAATTCGGCGAGTGGTGAGCATTAGAAGCAATGAACTGAAGCAGCCAACACAAACGTAACATACCTCCGACACCGCGAGACCTGTGTTGCGTTTACTGGCACTCGGATATAAGAGTGCTAAACCGAATGAATGGAAAAATATAATAATAAAAAAAGGAGAACCATTTTAGAGATCCATGCCTCAACTGGGCGGGCACAATCATCTTGGTGGGCGGCACGGACCCCTATGGCCCGCCCATGGTGACGGGTGTGAGTGCGTGCATGCCGAGCATTTTGAGCTCAATTAGTTAATACAAACGCAGCACACGCCCTGCATCATCCGAGTCCCAATACTTTTGATACATGTAGTGTTTTGCCAAACACAATATCATTGGCTTATAACTACTCCTGGCAACAATTTTCTTGCTGCTATTTAACACACTTGCTCCCAAAAATGTATAAATATGTTCTATTTTAAATGTATTACGTGTCCCAAAGATGTATTTCTTCTTTTTTTTCTCTTTTCTTTTCTTTTCTTTTCTTTTTATGCTGGAGCAGGAGTGGGCGTCGAGGGCCAAAGTCCGGTTTTGGAGGTTTTCCCTCTTCCAACACAAGCAGATTCCATGTTCTCTGGCTTATGCAGAGCTTGCTGATGAGCTGATCATAAGAATCAGCTGTGTTGGAGAAGTGAAACATCCAAAACCTGCAGGACTCCAGCCCTCGAGGACGGCGATTGACTAGCCCTGTGCTGGAGCATACAGAAGGCTTTGATGCAGCCTCTCAACTGCATAGAATGGGTGAAAAAAAAAAGAAAAAAAAAGTAGTAATTACAAAAACGGCCAGCAGGTGGCAGCAGAGTATAAGAGAGCAACCAGGGCCAATAGTGAAAACAAGCACAAAAAAAAAAAAAAAAAACGATTCTAAGCAAATTTGTGAATAAGGATGAAGCTTAGCTATATAGTGTTCCCTGCATTTTTTTCTAACGGCCTCCAGGGGTGCTCGAGCAGAAAAGGTAAGAGTGAGACAGGTGGAATAAATGATTCAAGGAAGACACAAGTTTAATGTAACTTGGCACTTTGTGCATGAATAAAATGAGCATGAACAGACCCTCATCATGGAAAATACAAGTCTCAGTCTCACTGACTTTTACTTGTATGTTATTTTTATGTTAGTGCTGTGTTACTACTTGCTGTTTCTTGCTGCTGCATCACAGGCACTGTTTGGAAAGAAAAGCTAATGTATATTTTGAAAACTCTTTCTGTGTACCGTCTTTCTTTGTAAATATCTCATGTTTCAATGTGGGCACATGCGGCTTATAGTCAGGTGCGGCTTATGTATGGACAAAATGCTTTTTCCTTGACAAATGTACTGAGTGCGGCTTATAATTAGGTGCACTCTATAGTCCAGAAATTAGGGTAAATGAATTCCGCAAACTAGTTAGCTTTACATTTTACGTTTATTAAAAAATGTTTTAAGGTTCTTAAAACCCCTCACGATGCATTTATAAACACTTTTTCTCATCGAGGCATTTACATTTTCTCATATTTCTCTTGTTTAAACCTTCTTCAATATTCAAACCTTCATAAATTTGCTAAAACCGGTACATTACTGTAAAAAAAATAAAAATAAAATAAAAAATGCTTTCAAAATTGCATACAAAAAATCCGCTAAACAGCGAGAGCGCGAAAAGTGAACCGCGTTATAGCGAGGGAACACTGCATTCTCATTTTAATTGCGAACAGATAGAAATATACTTTTTTTTTTCCTGATGAAAGGAGAGACTCTAATCTTTCTTTTGGTAGGTTTCATGTTTTGATAGCAATAGGATGCAATATTGTGTGGGCCTTGCAAAATCAGTCTAAATCCAGTAAAACAGCCTGGAGCGAAGGGGGTTGCCTCATTCAAAATGGCTGCTGGGAGTGAATGAGTCAATGACACTCCTCAACACACACAGGGAGACCTAATGTGTCTTGGAGATTCCTGACAAGGAATGATTCCTGCTGCTGAAAAAAAAAAAAAAAAAAAAAAACTAGAACTGCGAGCAGCTATAAAGGGCCCTCGCATCCTGGGCCACCTTGGGGTACTTGCACGTCGGGGTACTGAAATTTATTTATTTTTTTAATAATATTACATATAATAATTAATTATTATATTAATAATAATTAATATAATTACAAAATTTGATGCCTCGCCTCTGGCGGACTTCCTGTTAGGTTTAGCATATGGCACCAACAGGCTTTTTTGTAGATCATAGTCTGTTACATATGTGTACCAATTTTCGTAGCTCTAGATTAAACGTACCACCGGCAATGCTTCGTTAAGTAAGAATTTTGAAACTGTAAATTTGATGCCCTGCCACCGTCATATAGTATGTCAAAAACTTTTGATTTTTTACCATGATGTTGTCCCAGGTGTTGAGATGGTACAGCCCAAGTTTGAACTCAATCGGGTTAACCGTGTAGGAGAAGCGGGCAAAAGTATGACCCCTGTAAATGTGCAAAAATGTGCCAAAATTGGACATTCAAATACTCATAACTCACTTCCTGTCTATTTTAGGGTACACATATCAAAGAGGTTTTTGTTCATCTGGATGTGCTACAGGTGCCACACAATTTTCGTAGTCATAGGACAATCGTAGCGGGACAGGGATCCGTTAAACCTATGTAGGTGGCGCTACAGAGCCATTTTTCTTTTATCATGTATGGCGACTTTAAAATATCAAATTTTTCGCCAGGCCTGATGTGCGTGTAAAGTTTGGTGAGTTTTCGTTCACGTTTAGTGTCTCAAAAATGCGATTGTTTGCGGAGAATAATAATAAAGGGCCCTCGCAACCTGGGCCACGTTGGGGTATTTGCATGTCGGGGTACTGGCATGTTGGGGTACTGTTTCATAGGAAACCGTCTAAATTGTAAATGTTTTTGACATGCTTTGTGTTTGCAAAGTTTCATGGAAGGCCAAAAATGATGCACAATTAAAATAAAATCAAAATGGATTGGCACATGGCTATAGAATAATTTTTGGAGATATTAGGCTGATAGGTATGCCTCCCAATATTCACACATCTAGCTGAACCATATAATCGGATATACTTCATAAAAATATCTAGACGGCGCTATTGAGCCATTTATTACAAATTGCACAACAAATTATAAAATATTCATGTTTGTGAGAGATCTGATCTGTGTGCAAAATTTTGTGCGTTTTTGCCCATGTTTAGATTCTCTAAAAAAAAAATTCTTTGCAAACAATGCATCGCTACAGCAAAGGCGTGTGACAAAATAAAAAATTTCAATAACTTTTCATCTTAAATATCTTAAGATGAAACATGCCAAAGAATGAAGACGATGTGATAAGTTTTGCAGAAAATATGACCCCTATAAAAGGCCCCAAAAAGTGGCTACAAATACCAAAGTAAATCAAAATGGCAGACTTCCTGTTTAGTTCAGCATTTGGTTCCAAGAGACTTTTTTGTACATCGTGGGCTCTTATGTATGCCTCCAAATTATCATAGCTCTAGGTGAAACGTACAACCGGGAATGCTTCGTTAAAGAGGAGGGGTTTTTTTTTAGCACAAAATGTGATGCCCGGTCCCTGGGGGACTTCCTGTTGGGTTTAGTACATGGCACCAAGAGACTTTTTTTGCACATCATGGGCTGTTACATATGTCTCCAAATTTTCGTAGCTCGAGCTGCTTCGTACAACTGGGAATGCTTCATTAAGAAGTATTTTTTTTCCTTTGCAAACAAGTGCATGCCACGACAACAGCGTGCGACGAAATAAAAAGATTTCAATAAATTTTCATCGTCAACATCTTAAGATGAATCACACCAAGTTTGAAGATGATCAAATAAACTCTATAGGAGGAGTTCGTTAAAATAAGACCCCTATGAAATGGTCAAAAAAATGGCAACACGTTTCAAAGTAAATCAAAATGGCGGACTTCCTGTTGGGGTTAGCATATGTTTCAAAGAGGGTTTTTTGTACCTCGAGGCCTGTTACATATGTCTTCAAATTTTGGTAACTCTAGGTAAAACGTACAACCGGGAATGCTTCATTAAAGAGGAGTTTTTTAGCTCAAAATGTGATGCCCGGCCCCTGGGGGACTTCCTGTTGGGTTTATCACATGGCACCAAGAGAATTTTTTGTACATCTTGGGCTGTTACATATGTCTACAAATTTTCGTAGCTCTAGCTGCTTCGTACAACTGGGAATGCTTCATTAAGAAGGATTTTTTTTCATTTGCAAAAAGTGCATGCCACGGCAACAGCGTGCGATGAAATAAAAAGGTTTCAATAACTTTTCATCGTCAACATCTTAACATGAATCACACCAAGTTTGAAGATGATCGGATAAACTCTATAGGAGGAGTTTGTTAAAATAAGACCCCTATGAAATGGCCAAAAAAATGGCAACACGTTTCAAAGTAAATCAAAATGGCGGACTTCCTGTTGGGGTTAGCATATGTTTCAAAAAGGGTTTCTTGTACCTCGAGGCCTTTTACATATGCCTTCAAATTTTGGTAACTCTAGGTAAAACGTACAACCGGGAATGCTTCATTAAAGAGGAGTTTTTTAGCTCAAAATGTGATGCCCGGCCCCTGGGGGACTTCCTGTTGGGTTTAGCACATGGCACCAAGAGAATTTTTTGTACATCTTGGGCTGTTACATATGTCTACAAATTTTCGTAGCTCTAGCTGCTTCGTAAAAAACTGGGAATGCTTCATTAAGAAGGATTTTTTTTCGTTTGCAAAAAGTGCATGCCACGGCAACAGCGTGCGATGAAATAAAAAGGTTTCAATAACTTTTCATTGTCAACATCTTAAGATGAATCACACCAAGTTTGGAGATGATCGGATAAACTCTGTAGGAGGAGTTCGTTAAAATAAGACCCCTATGAAATGGCCCAAAAAATGGCCACACGTTCCAAAGTAAATCAAAATGGCGGACTTCCTGTTAGGTTTAGCATATGGTTCAAAAAGAGTTTTTTGTACTTCGAGGGCTGTTACATATGTCCTCAAATTTTGGTAACTCTCGGTGAAACGTACAGCCGGGAATGCTTCATTAAGTAAGAATTTTGAAACTCTAAATTTGATGCCTCGCCCCCGTCATATAGTATGTCAAAAACTTTAGATTTTTTACCATGGTGTTGTCCCAGGTGTTGAGATGGTACATCCCAAGTTTGAAGTCAATCGGGTTAACCGTGTAGGAGAAGCGGGCAAAAGTATGACCCCTGTAAATGTGCAAAAATGGGCCAAAATTGGACATTTAAATGATCATACCTCACTTCCTGTCTATTTTAGGGTACACACATGAAAGAGGTTTTTGTTCATCTGGATGTGCTACAGGTGCCACAAAATTTTCATAGCCGTAGGAAAATCGTAGCGGACCTGGGATCCGTTTAACCTATGTAGGGGGCGCTAAGGAGCCATTTTTCTGTTATCATGTATGGCGACTTTAAAATATAAAATTTTTCGCCAGGCGTGACATGTGTGTAAAGTTTGGTGAGTTTTCGTTCACGTTTAGTGTCTCAAAAATGCGATCGTTTGCGGAGAAGAATAATAATAACTAGAGCTGCGAGCAGCTATAAAGGGCCCTCACAACCCGGGCCACGTTGGGGTACTTGCACGTCGGGGTACTGGCACGTTGGGGTACTGTCAAATAGGACAAGGACCATCTAAAATGTTTTTGACAAGCCTTGTGTGTGCAAAGTTTCATCAAAACGCAAAATATTGTGTGCAATTCCCAAAATAAATTCAAAATGGCGGACTTCCTTTTAGGTTTAGCATACGGCTACATAATACTTTTTGTAGGTCTTAGACTAATAGGTATGCCTCTGAGTTTTCACAAATCTAGGTCAAGTCAAGTCATCTTTAGTTATTTCGCGCTTGAATCATCCAATCGGAAATACTCCATAAAAATGTATAGAGGGCGGGATTTATTGCAAATTGCACAAGAAATCTCTAAAAATTCATGTTCATGACAAGTCTGATGTGTGTGCAAAGTTTCATGAGTTTTCACACATGTATAGACCAAAAAAAATAAGCAGCACTTTACTTGGCAAACAATGTATCGCTATGGCAACAGCATGTGACAAAATAAAAAACTTTGGATAACTTTGCATCTTAAACATCTTAAGATGAAACACACCAAGTTTGAAGACGGTCGGATGAATTTTGTACGAGGAGTTCGTGAAAATATGACCCCTAAGAAAGGCCACAAAAAAATGGCTACAAATGCCGACGTAAATCAAAATGGCGGACTTCCTGTTTGGTTTAGCAGATGGTTCAAAAAGAGTTTTTTGTACCTCCAGGGCTGTTACATACCTCTTCAAATTTTGGTAAGTCTAGGTGAAACGTACAGCCGGGCATGCTTTGTTAAAGAGGAGTTTTTTAGCTCAAAATGTGATGCCCGGCCCCTGGGGGACTTCCTGTCGGGTTTAGCACAGGTCACCAAGAGACATTTTTGTACATCTTGGGCTGTTACATATGTCTACAAATTTTCGTAGCTCTAGCTGCTTCGTACAACTGGGAATGCTTCATTAAGAAGGATTTTTTTCCTTTGCAAAAAGTGCATGCCACAACAACAGCGTGTGACGAAATAAAAAACTTTCAATAACTTTTCATTTTCAACATCTTAAGATGAATCACACCAAGTTTGAAGATGATCGGATAAACTCTGTAGGAGGAGTTTGTTAAAATATGACCCCTATGAAATGGCCAAAAAAAAAATGGCAACACATTCCAAAGTAAATCAAAATGGCGGACGTCCTGTTAGGTTTAGCATATGGTTCAAAAAGAGTTTTTTGTACCTCGAGGGCTGTTATATACCTCTACAAATTTTGGTAACTCTAGGTGAAACGTACAGCCGGGTATGCTTTGTTAAAGAGGAGTTTTTTAGCTCAAAATGTGATGCCCGGCCCCTGGGGGACTTCCTGTTGCGTTTAGCACATGGCACCAAGAGACATTTTTGTACATCATGGGCTGTTACATATGTCTACAATTTTTCGTCGCTCTAGCTGCTTCGTACAACTGGGAATGCTTCATTAAGAAGGATTTTTTTCCTTTGCAAAAAGTGCATGCCACGACAACAGCGTGTGACGAAATAAAAAACTTTCAATAACTTTTCATTTTCAAACATCTTAAGATGAATCACACCAAGTTTGAAGATGATCGGATAAACACTGTAGGAGGAGTTCGTTAAAATAAGACCCCAATGAAATGGCCAAAAAAATGGCAACACGTTCCAAAATAAATCAAAATGGTGGACTTCCTGTTAGGTTTAGCATATGGTTCAAAAAGAGTTTTTTGTAGGTCATAGCCTGTTACATATGTGTACCAATTTTCGTAGCTCTAGATTAAACGTACAACCGGCAATGCTTCGTGAAGTAAGAATTTTTAAACTCTAAATTTGATGCGCCGCCGCCGTCATATAGTATATCAAAAACTTTTCATTTTTCACAATGATGTTGTCCCAGGTGTTGAGATGGTACATCCCAAGTTTGAAGTCAATCGGGTTAACCGTGTAGGAGAAGCGGGCAAAAGTATGACCCCTGTAAATGTGCAAAAATTGGCAAAAATTGGACATTTAAATACTCATACCTCACTTTCTGTCTATTTTAGGGTACACACTTCAAAGAGGTTTTTGTTCATTGGGATGTGCTACAGGTGCCACACAATTTTCATAGCCGTCGGACAATCGTAGCGGGACAGGGATCCGTTTAACCTATGTAGGGGGCGCTAAGGAGACATTTTTCTGTTATCATGTATGGCGACTTTAAAATATAAAATTTTTCGCCAGGCCTGATGTGCGTGTAAAGTTTGGTGAGTTTTCGTTCACGTTTAGTGTCTCAAAAATGCGATTGTTTGCGGAGAAGAAAAAGAAGAATAACTAGAGCTGCGAGCAGCTATAAAGGGCCCTCGCAACCCGGGCCACGTTGGGGTATTTGCATGTCGGGGTACTGGCATATTGGGGTACTGTTTCATAGGAAACCGTCTAAATTGTAAATGTTTTAGACATGCTTTGTGTTTGCAAAGTTTCATGGAAGGCCAAAAATGATGCACAATTTAAAATAAAATCAAAATGGATTGGCACATGGCTATAGAATACTTTTTGGAGGTATTAGGCTGATAGGTATGCCTCCCAATATTCACACATCTAGCTGAACCATATAATCGGATATACTTCATAAAACTATCTAGACGACGCTATTGAGCCATTTATTACAAATTGCACAACAAATTATAAAATATTCATGTTCATGAGAGATCTGATCTGTGTGCAGTTTTGTGAGTTTTTCCCCGTGTTTAGACTCTCAAAAAAAATTCTTTGCAAACAATGCATCCCTAAAGCAAAGGCATGTGACAAAATAAAAAATTTCAATAACTTTTCATCTTAAATATCTTAAGATGAAACATGCCAAAGAATGAAGACGATGTGATAAGTTTTGCTGAAAATATGACCCCTATAAAAGGCCCCAAAAAGTGGCTACAAATACCAAAGTAAATCAAAATGTCAGACTTCCTGTTTGGTTTAACATATGGTTCCAAGAGACCTTTTTTGTACATCGTGGGCTCTTATGTATGCCTCCAAATTATCAAGAAACGAAGTTGGGTTTAGCACTTGACACCAAGAGACTTTTTTTAAACATCGTGGGCTGCTACATATGTCTACAAATTTTCGTAGAATACTTTTTGGAGGTATTAGGCTGATAGGTATGCCTCCCAATATTCACACATCTAGCTGAATCATATAAAAAACATTTTTCTTTGCAAACGATGCATCGCTACAGCAAAGGCGTGCAACAAAATAAACAATTTCAATAACTTTTCATCTTAAATATCTTAAGATGAAACTCGCCAAAGAATATATGACGCCTATAAAAGGCCCCAAAAATGGCAACAAATACCAAAGTTAATCAAAATGGCAGACTTCCTGTTTGGTTTAGCATATGGCTTTAGAAACTTTTTTGTAAGTCTTAGGCTGATCTCCCAATATTCACACATCTAGCTGAATCATATAAAAAACATTTTTCTTTTCAAACAATGCATCGCTACAGCAAAGGCGTGCGACAAAATAAAAAATTTCAATAACTTTTCATCTTAAATATCTTGGCTTTAGAAACTTTTTTGTAAGTCTTAGGCTGATAGGTATCCAAATTTTTTCACATCTAGCTGAATCATACATTTCCAAAAGCTTCATAAAAATGTCGAGATGGCGCTATTGAGCCATTTATTGAAAATTGCAGAAAAACTCTCTAAAATATTCATGCTTATGACAAGCCTGATGTGTGTGTAAAGTTTCATGAGTTTTTGCACATGTTTAGATAAAAAAAAAAAAGCAGCATTTTACTTGGCAAACAATGCACCGCTATGGCAACGGCGTGCGACAAAATAAAACACTTTCGATAACTTTGTATCTTAAACATCTTAAGATGAAGCACACCAAGTTTGAAGACAGTCGGATACATTTTGTAGGAGGAGTTCGTTAAAATATGACCCCTAAAAAAGGCCACAAAAAATGGCTACAAATCTCAACGTAAATCAAAATGGCGGACTTCCTGTTTGGTTTAGCAGATGGTTCCAAGAGACTTTTTTGTACATCGTGGGCTCTTATGTATGCCTCTAAATTATCATAGCGCTAGGTGAAACGTACAACCGGGAATGCTTCGTTAAAGAGGAGTTTTTTACCTCAAAATGTGATGACCGGCCCCTACGGGACTTCCTGTTGGGTTTAGCACATGGCACCAAGAGACTTTTTTGTACATCGTGGGCTGTTAAATTTGTCTCCAAATTTTCGTAGCTCTCGCTGCTTCGTACAACTGGGAATGCTTCATTAAGAGGGAATTTTTTCCTTTGCAAACTGTGCATGCCACGGCAACAGCGTGCGACGAAATAAAAAGCTTTCAATAACTTTTCATCTTCAACATCTTAAGATGAATCACACCAAGTTTGGAGATGATCGGATAAACTCTGTAGGAGCAGTTAGTTAAAATAAGACCCCTATGAAATGGCCCAAAAAATGGCAACACGTTCCAAAGTAAATCAAAATGGCGGACTTCCTGTTCGATTTAGCATATGGTTCAAAAAGAGTTTTTTGTACCTTGAGGGCTGTTACATATGTCTTCAAATGTTGGTAACTCTAGGTGAAATGTACAGCCGGGAATGCTTCATTAAATAAGAATTTTGAAACACAAAATTTGACGCCTCGCCTCTGGCGGACTTCCTGTTAGGTTTAGCATATGGCACCAACAGGCTTTTTTGTAGATCATAGTCTGTTACATATGTGTACCAATTTTCGTGGCTCTCAATTAAACGTACCACCGGCAATGCTTTGTTAAGTAAGAATTTTGAAACTGTAAATTTGATGCCCCGTCATATAGTATGTCAAAAACTTTAGATTTTTTACCATGATGTTGTCCCAGGTGTTGAGATGGTACAGCCCAAGTTTGAAGTCAATCGGGTTAACCGTGTAGGAGAAGCGGGCAAAAGTATGACCCCTGTAAATGTGCAAAAATGGGCCAAAATTGGACATTCAAATACTCATACCTCACTTCCTGTCTATTTTAGGGTACACATATCAAAAAGGTTTTTGTTCATCTGGATGTGCTACAGGTGCCACACAATTTTCGTAGCCATAGGACAATCGTAGCGGGACAGGGATCCGTTAAGGCAAGGCAAGGCAAGGCAAGGCAAGTTTATTTGTATAGCACATTTCATACACAAGGCAACTCAATGTGCTTTACACGAGGAAAGACAACACATAAGCATCAAGAAACAGTAGTTAACATTCAGAGGAAGAAAAATAAATGAAAATAGGTTACAAACTAACAATCTTAAAACATTATTCAACAAACTTTAAAAAATTTAACATAAGGAAGTTTAAAATGATAATGATAAAAAAATAAATAAAAATAAAAATAAAAATAATAATAAAAAAAAAACACTTAATTAAAGCTGTTTAAAAGTCCCTAATCAAAGGTATAAGAAAAAAGCAAAGTTTTTAACCTGGATTTGAAAGCATTTACACTCGGGGCTGACTTCACTTCTGTTGGTAGCCTATTCCATCTGTGTGCAGCATAATAGCTAAATGCAGCTTCACCATGTTTGCTTCGAACTCTGGGTTCCACTAGTTGGCCCAAGTCTGTAGATCTCAGAGCCCTGCTGGGTTTGTACTCAATCAGCATTTCTTGGATATATTCAGGACCCAAACCATTTAGTGATTTATAGACGAGTAGCAGAACTTTAAAATCGATTCTACAGCTGACAGGGAGCCAGTGTAAATCCTTAAGTACTGGAGTAATATGTTCTGATCTTTTTGTTTTGGTCAGAACTCGAGCTGCAGCGTTCTGAATGAGCTGCAATTGTCTCATGTTCTTTTGAGAGAGTCCAGTCAGAAGACCGTTACAGTAATCTAGTCTGCTGGAGATAAAAGCATGGATAAGCTTCTCTTGGTCTGCTTGAAGCATGCAGTCCTTCAGTCTGGATATGTTTTTCAGCTGGTAAAAGGCTGTTTTAGTGATGAATTTAATATGATTGCTGAAGGTCAGATCTGAGTCTATTAGTACCCCAAGATTTCGAACTTGGTCTTTAGTTTCTAAAGACAGTGACTCAAGCTGTTTTTTAACAGCAATCCTCTTTTCTTTATTGCCGAAAACAATGAGCTCCGTTTTGTTTTCGTTCAGCTGAAGGAAATTTTGGTTCATCCAGTTGTTAACTTGCTCTAGAGAATGACACAATGCGTTAATAGAACTGCTGTCATTTGGGGACATAGATAAATACAGTTGTGTGTCATCTGCATAACTATGATAGTCAACATCGGTGTTCTGAAGCATTTGACCCAAAGGTAACATATACAGACTGAACAACAGGGGTCCAAGGACTGACCCTTGAGGGACCCCACATATCATGGCCTTTCGATCAGATTCAAAATTTCCAATGGTCACAAAGTAACTCCTTTCCTCCAAATAGGACCTGAACCATTTAAGGACTGTTCCATTTAACCCCACCCAAGTTTCCAGCCTGTCTAACAGTATATTATGATCAATCGTGTCAAATGCTGCACTGAGGTCCAACAAGACGAGCACTGATACCTTCCCTGCATCAGTGCTCAATCTTATATCATTCAGTACTTTAATCAGAGCTGTTTCTGTACTGTGATGAGGTCGGAAACCTGACTGGAATTTATCCAAAAGTCCGTTTAAGCTCAAAAAATTGCTGAGTTGATTAAAAAACACTTTTTCAACTATTTTAGTTACGAAGGGAAGGTTTGCGATTGGTCTATAATTTGCTAGCAGGGAGACATCCAGTGTTCTCTTTTTTAGAATGGGCTTGACGGCGGCTACTTTCAGACATTTAGGAAGTTCACCTGATTGAAGTGAGCAATTTATTATTTGTTGTAAATCGATCTGAACAGATTTCACAATGGTTTTGAAAAAGCCAGATGGAATTGTGTCAAGACAGCTCGTGGAAGGTTTCAATTGCTGAACCAAGTCTACTACAGTATTTTGATCCACTGAGTCAAATTCTGTCATGGTAATTAAATTATTCCTAGGTGATTTTAAGTGCAGCATCGTTTTGTTATTTTGCTGGTTTGTAACAATGTTTGACCTGATGGCTTGTACTTTTTCACTAAAGTAGCAGGAAAATTCATTGCATTTATCTGTTGAGAGGAGTTCTGGCGCTGTTTGATTTGGGGGATTTGTAAGTTTGTCAACCACGCCAAATAGAGTGCGTGTATTGTTGAGGTTCCTACTAATAATTTCAGAAAAGTGTTGTCTAGCTATTACTAACTCTTGGTTAAAATGACAAAGACATTGTCTGTACAGGTCAAAATGAACTTGGAGTTTAGTTTTTCTCCACTTTCGCTCTGCTTTTCTGCATTTAGATTTCGAAGTCATTATGTTGGTAGTACACCTCCAAGGTGTTTTAGTTCGGGATGAAATGGTCTTAGTTTTAATAGGAGCAACAGCATCCAAAACATTTGAGATTTTTGAGGTGAATTCATCCAGAAGTTCATCAACGGTCTCTGCATTTACAGTTGGTGATGCAGCCATTAATTCCATAAACATGTTGCTTGTATTCTCATTTATGTACCTTTTTTTAATCGAGACAGTAGTTGTTTGAACTTCTGGGATTGTTTGTAATTCAAAAAACACACAGGAATGATCTGAAATAGCCAGATCTTTCACCTCAACAGATAAAATGTCAACACCTTTAGAGATGACGAGATCAAGAATATGACCTTGATTGTGTGTTGGACCTTTTACATGTTGTGAGAGACCAAAAGTATCAAGTATATTACAAAATTCTTTGGTATTTTTATCCAAGTTGTTGTCAACATGAATGTTAAAGTCTCCAGTTAAGACCAGATAATCATAGTCGGTACAAATTACTGACAGCATTTCTTCAAATTCCTCCATGAATCTGCCTTTTTGTTTTGGAGGTCTATAAATTATGACAATGACGATGTTTGGTTCACCTTTTACCAAAAGACTAAGATATTCAAATGAATTAAAGCTTCCCAATGAAATTTCTTTACACTGAAATAGAGATTTAAAAATGGCAGCAAGTCCACCACCTTTTTTCCATTACGACATTTGTTCATGAAACTAAAATTTGTTGGTGTTGCCTCATTGAGAACCGTGTTGCAGGAACCTTCTGTTAGCCATGTTTCACTGAGGAGAAATAAGTCAAGATCATATGTCATAATAATGTCATGAATCAACAATGATTTGTTAACTAGTGATCTTGTATTTAGTAGCGCTAGTCTCACAGTGGCAATCGGAGACGCTGGTTTAGTCAGAGGTTCACAAGCTATACTGACTAGGTTTGTAGGTTCTGACTTATTTCTTCTCATTTCTTTTGCCAACTTTCTACTTCTTGTAATCACAGGAATGCTACAAGTTAAACCTATGTAGGTGGCGCTACAGAGCCATTTTTCTGTTATCATGTATGGCGACTTTAAAATATCAAATTTTTCGCCAGGCCCGATCTGCGTGTAAAGTTTGGTGAGTTTTCGTTCATGTTTAGTGCCTCAAAAATGTGGTTGTTTGCGGAAAAGAATAATAACAAAGAAAAAGAAGAAGAAGAAGAATAACTAGAGCTGCGAGCAGCTATAAAGGGCCCTCGCAACCCGGGCCACGTTGGGGTACTTGCACGTCGGGGTACTGGCACGTTGGGGTAGTGTCAAATAGGACAAGGACCATCTTAAAATGTTTTTGACAAGCCTTGTGTGTGCAAAGTTTAATCAAAACGCAAAATATGGTGCGCAATTCCCAAAATAAATTCAAAATGGCGGACTTCCTTTTAGGTTTAGCATACGGCTACAGAATACTTTTTGTAGGTCTTAAGCTAATAGGTATGCCTCCCAGTTTTCACAAATCTAGGTCAAGTCATCTTTAGTTGTGTATCGCTTGAATCATACAATTGGAAATGCTCCATAAAAATGCATAGAGGGCGCTATTGAGCACAACGTTGGGTTACTTGCACGTCAGGGTACTGGCACGTTGGGGTACTGTTACATGGAACAAGGACCATTTAAAATGTTAGTTTTTTCCATGCCTTGTCTGTGCAAAGTTTAATGAAAAAGGCCAAAAATGATGTATAATTCCCAAAATAAAATCAAAATAGCGGACTTCCTCTTTGGTTTGGCAAATGGCTACATAATACTTTTTTGTAGGTCTAGCATAATCATACAATCGGAAATGCTTCATAAAAATGTCTAGAGGGCGCTATTTATTGCAAATTGCACAATAAATCTCTGAAAATTCATGTTCATGACAAGTCTGATGTGTTTGCAAAGTTTCATGAGTTTTCATGTGTAAAAAAAAAAAAAAAAAGCAGCACTTGACAAACAATGCATTGCTATGGCAACAGCGTGTTACAAAATAAAAAACTTTCGATTACTTTGCATCTTAAACATCTTAAGATGAAACACACCAAGTTTGAAGACAGTCGGATATATTTTGTAGGAGGGGTTCGTTAAAATATGACCCCTGAAAAAGGCCACAAAAAATGGCAACAAATCCCATCATAAATCAAAATGGCAGACTTCCTGTTTGGTTTAGCACATGGTTCCAAGAGACTTTTTTGTACATCATGGGCTCTTATGTATGCCTGCAAATTATCATAGCGCTAGGTGAAACGTACAACCGGGAATGCTTCGTTAAAGAGGAGTATTTTAGCTCAAAATGTGATGCCCCTGGGGGACTTCCTGTTGGGTTTAGCACATGGCACCAAGAGACTTTTTTGTACATCCTGGGCTGTTACATATGTCTACAATTTTTCGTCGCTCTAGCTGCTTCGTACAACTGGGAATGCTTCATTAAGAAGGATTTTTTTCCTTTGCAAAAAGTGCATGCCACGACAACAGCGTGTGACGAAATAAAAAACTTTCAATAACTTTTCATTTTCAACATCTTAAGATGAATCACACCAAGTTTGAAGATGATCGGATAAACTCTGTAGGAGGAGTTTGTTAAAATATGACCCCTATGAAATGGCCCAAAAAAATGGCAACACATTCCAAAGTAAATCAAAATGGCGGACGTCCTGTTAGGTTTAGCATATGGTTCAAAAAGAGTTTTTTGTACCTCGAGGGCTGTTATATACCACTACAAATGTTGGTAACTCTATGTGAAACGTACAGCCGGGTATGCTTTGTTAAAGAGGAGTTTTTTAGCTCAAAATGTGATGCCCGGCCCCTGGGGGACTTCCTGTTGGGTTTAGCACAGGGCACCAAGAGACTTTTTTGTACATCTTGGGCTGTTACATATGTCTACAAATTTTCGTAGCTCTAGCTGCTTCGTACAAATGGGAATGCTTCTTTAAGGATAGTTTTTTTCCTTTAAAAACAGTGCATGCCATGACAACAGCGTGCGACGAAATACAAAGCTTTCAATAACTTTTCATCTTCAACATCTTAAGATGAATCACACCAAGTTTGAAGATGATCGGATAAACACTGTAGGAGGAGTTCGTTAAAATAAGACCCCAATGAAATGGCCAAAAAAATGGCAACACGTTCCAAAATAAATCAAAATGGTGGACTTCCTGTTAGGTTTAGCATATGGTTCAAAAAGAGTTTTTTGTAGGTCATAGCCTGTTACATATGTGTACCAATTTTCGTAGCTCTAGATTAAACGTACAACCGGCAATGCTTCGTGAAGTAAGAATTTTTAAACTCTAAATTTGATGCGCCGCCGCCGTCATATAGTATATCAAAAACTTTTCATTTTTCACAATGATGTTGTCCCAGGTGTTGAGATGGTACATCCCAAGTTTGAAGTCAATCGGGTTAACCGTGTAGGAGAAGCGGGCAAAAGTATGACCCCTGTAAATGTGCAAAAATTGGCAAAAATTGGACATTTAAATACTCATACCTCACTTTCTGTCTATTTTAGGGTACACACTTCAAAGAGGTTTTTGTTCATTGGGATGTGCTACAGGTGCCACACAATTTTCATAGCCGTTGGACAATCGTAGCGGGACAGGGATCCGTTTAACCTATGTAGGGGGCGCTAAGGAGCCATTTTTCTGTTATCATGTATGGCGACTTTAAAATATCAAATTTTTCGCCAGGCCTGATGTGCGTGTAAAGTTTGGTGAGTTTTCGGTCACGTTTAGCGTCTCAAAAATGCGATTGTTTGCGGA
Organism: Festucalex cinctus; assembly: GCF_051991245.1. NCBI lineage: Eukaryota > Metazoa > Chordata > Actinopteri > Syngnathiformes > Syngnathidae > Festucalex > Festucalex cinctus. The sequence goes on along the minus strand of NC_135426.1, from coordinate 1,847,551 downwards.
GAATAATAATAATAATAATAATAAGAATAATAAGAATTCCTACAAAAACAATAGGGCCTTGCAGCGGCACCGCCGCCGCCGCTGCTCGGGCCCTAATAAGAAGAATTCCTACAAAAACAATAGGGCCTCGCAGCGGCACCGCCGCCGCCGCTGCTCGGGCCCTAACTAGAGCTGCGAGCAGCTATAAAGGGCCCTCGCAACCCGGGCCACGTTGGGGTATTTGCACGTCGGGGTACTGGCATGTTGGGGTACTGTCAAATAGGAAACCATCTAAATTGTAAACGTTTTTGCCATGCTTTGTGTTTTTAAAGTTTCATGGAAAGGCCAAAAACGATGCACAATTAACAAAATAAAATCAAAATGGATTGGCACATGGCTATATAGAATACTTTTTGAATATATTCGGCATGCCTGCTGTAACAACTATTGCCTAGGTCCATTTCACCCTCTAATTTTTTTTTTAATTTGCTTCTCTTAAAGCAAATTCTCTGCAGTGCATGAATATGCCACTGCCCAGACAGGATCCAGCCTGGTCAGCCCTACAGGTGGTTACCCAGCCACCAACAAAACTCTTTTGAAGCCGCTGACCAGGTGACAAAGGAATTTATGCGTCTGCCGAAGGAGTGTATTTCAAGCAGTCTTCTCGGAGCCCAAACAAATGGCTCCAATGGTTTGGAATACACAAATGACCGATCAAAGGAATATTCATGACTTCTTATCAATCACAAAAGGATACTCTGGCGCCTCGCCCTTCCTGGAACGTCTAGATGGAGCAACAACACCTCCAAGTGGCGAAACTTGGAACTATCCTTAGTGACAATTCACATAAGTAACCGCATTTTACACATCTATACCATGATAATTCTTGACAGACAACTGAACTATGAATGATTCATGTTATATCTTTGTGTGTATGAACATCCTATTTCATGTGTCCTCCATAAAGAATGCAAGATAATCAATATCTCTCAGTTCAGTCAGATTAGACAAGTAGAAGTTACCTCACAAGTGAGTTTATGATGCATTAATTACGATGTATGTTAAACGGGTTGTGTGGGAAAACTGATTTGCCAGACTGACCAAATTTAATGCCAAATTATTAATCTTTTTAATAATTTTCCTCTTAAAGTCTGCGCGAGCGAACAGAAGGGTGTGCCATCACCTGCTGAAGCCCCACCCAGAGACTTTAAAAAGGACGAGCAGACCCCCGCTCGCTCTCTTGCCCTCTTCCTGCTCTCACAAGCCTCAACCAAAAAAACTCCCTGGCAAGTGTCCCAGGCTGCTCGAACCCTTTGTTCTAAGAGACTTGCAAACCACGTGGCCTTTTTCTTTCCTGGCAGGATCCGTTAACGAGATCGGATCCTCGCTCCACGCCACGCCAAAGCAAGTTCAACTGCAACGCTGACTAAAGACTCTTTTGTTTTTTTGTTTTGTTTTTTTGTTCCACTATCGGTGCTTACCCGCCCGACCTTCGCGGTCCCGGGTACACTTGCAACGCACCGCCGGACTCAAGGTTGTGCACCTAAGCCGCGCGCCGCACCTGCTACTCGGTGGCGCCCCGCCGCGGTGCTAGCTCACCTCCAACGGCTGGCCTTCCCCGTACGCAGGCGCGTAGCGGACCGAACTCCACCTGGAACCGGGCAGCCGTCCGGCAGAACCAACCTCGCCAAGTCGACCAACCAATCAAGGGACGAGCCGCGCAACTACGTCAGGCCCCTGGCGTGGCTCCCTTGCTAACCTGTGGAATAAACCCTTTTTTTTTCTTGCCTTTTTCAACGAACATTGACTATTTTTCCCCCTTGTCAAAAAGGCCGCCACTTCTGTTTGTTTCTACGCAACTCTAAGTCTCGTAAGTGCGCTTGATTTCTACCTCGGCGTATCCACTGTGTGCCACTTACGTTTGAAACATCACAAATCTGGCAGGTCAAATTTTCTCTTTTCCCTGTTTCTTTATTCATTCGCATTCCTTCCTTATTTTCATTCGCTTTATTTTATTTCTTTTCTTCTGACGGTAGAATAGTTAGATAGGCAGTATTTTGATTCTGTAGTGTAGCAATCGTGAATAAATGCATGTTTTATGAACTGTATTCCGCCTAAGTCATCTGTGTTTCCGAGTGGATTATTATTCTTTTGTTAGTACAACGAACCACTGAATATCGAGTGTGGCGACTTTAGATTATCAATGACTGATGAAAGAGGGATTTTGGTCGTTGTTTGCTCCTGTTAACCCAAAGCAAATTCAACGTGGTGCCCCAGAGGTTATCGAGGTAAATACAATTTACCTCTGTAACGTCCAGATTATTAATTCGTCCAAAAGATGACCCAATTATCGCTACATAATGGTGCCGGCCGTGTGAGGCTACAAAACATAAGAAGATCCACTCGAAAATACAAGACTTTGGACGTGAAAAGTAAAACACATTTCACGTAGGGTACCTAATCATTTGTCTCTGTGTAAGAAGGTAAACATTTCTTCTTACATAGAACTGCACTGACTTTCCCCTTCAGCTTTGAATCAAGCGTCTGTTAAGCCGCCATATTGCGTGTGTCACCACCGCAGTGGTTTGCGATAAGTAAACGAGAGTAACGGGATTGATTGTTGGAAGTTAGGTAAGAGCCGGTCACCGTTTGAGGAAATGGTGGCTTGTATTTGAAAACGTACGTGATAGAGCTCGAGTTGTGCAACTTTTAGATTTCAGCTGGCTGAATTTGAAGTTGTTTGTCTTTGTGTTGTTGTGTTTCCGGAAATTGTGGGAAGTCACGTGACAGCCTACGTGCGTCGCGTTGACCCGACTCGAGTTACGTGTGTAACGATTATCGGCCGGTTGTAACTTTTTGCAACCTCAGTTCCAAAGGAATTGAGCTCCTGTGGCCTGAACATGCCACTGTGGGGGGTGGGGAGGACAAGAACATCCCCCACAAACAGACAAATGCTCTGATTGACACGCGCACGCGCACACACACACAAATCAGGACAGTAAAAGCCTTCTTAGAAACTTGACTTTCTTATTTTGCAACAGAACAATGAATTATGAAATGTTATGTTTGCCATTTGTGAAATGTTGACTCCATGAAATGTCATGAAAATGTTCCATTGCAGTGGCAGATTCTCCACTAAACTTTCATGTGTATGCACGTTTTAACAGTGTAAGCTAGGTAACATTTTATGTGAGGTATTCAATTGTACGTGTTGCATTGGTTGAATTCTGACCTTAGAATCTTAACACACATGGGATCCAGATTCAATCTGATTAGTCAACCAAAAACCTCCCCCAGCTGGTAACTTTCCACTGTGGTCTCAACCGGCCCCCCTGGTGTGGAGGCCGCCGCCTTCCCAATTTAAAAGCACGCTCCCTGCGTGCTGCCCTCTCTCTTCCGCTGCTCTCTTCCGCTGCTCTCTTCCGCTGCTCTTCTCCGCTGCTCTTTGGCTCCCGCTTCTTCGCTGCTCCTTGGCTCCTTCCTGGTCTCCATCGGCGCGGCTGCCAGACAAAGGGCTAGCCCAGCTAGCTTAACCTCCAGCACACGGCAACGCACAGAAGCCATCGCGTGTAGCGACAGGCGCAGCGAAACACGCTGCTTTTAGTCCCTGCAAAGGCTCAACGGATGGTGCTTTTCCCAAGCACGCTGAGGCCTTCACCAAGAGGGCCTCTCCCAGCCAGCAGGTTGACCCCGTGACGCTCAGTTGGCCAGCCGGACGACCTGTCTCTCCCTCTCCTGAACTGAACCTTCTCCATTCTATCTTCAAACGGGCTTGGCGAGTCTCCATCCAGGGTCCTGCTTCTCAGACCAACCCCATCTGTAAGTGCAACTTTGCAGGCCTTCGCCCTAGTACAAATTGGTGCAAACTAGGTTGATTGTGGGTCCCATGTTGGTTTGATTTAAGAAATCCATCACCTTGGTTAAGACCGTTTCTCTTTTCTTCTTTTCTTCTCCTTTGATTATTTTTATTATTTTAGTTCTCGTTTCATTTCCTATCATAGTAGTTAGTTTTGCTTCTTGAAATTCTAAGTAGATTATCCCACCTAGGTTAGAGAATAAACGTGCACAAAACTCAACCCCTGGTTTACTGTGTGTGTGTTTCATCAATTTATAGTGACCTCTAAGCTGAACAAAGAACTCACAAAATTGTAGTAAGGGCACAACCTTCATTTTAATGACTGATTCAACGAGGTTCTCATCTGTTATCCTGATAAAATTATCAAAAAGAGATGTGGTGCTCCGCAGGCAAGCTCAACTTAATTTAAATATTAAGTTTGAGTCTCCTTCAATTAATGAGCCAATTGATTATTAATTTAATAATTAACAATTATTGATTTAATAATTAATTGGACCGATTTCCCTTACATAATGGTGCCCCGTGTGAGGCCAATTTATGTTACATATTTTGTGAAACACACACATGTAACAATCCAAAAACAGCTTAGTGCAGCGTGTTCTTCTGGGAAAATTTCAGCTCGTTTCTATAGCAACCTAACTAAAACTTTATGCCAGAGCCAATCCTCTGTATAAAAGCAGTGTATTTGAAGCACTAAATAACAGTCTAACGACTAGTTATTGAGAAGAGAATGAATTTGTCGACTATGTGAATGTTACACACACAAAAGTGGAAGAGTAACGATCACATTTTTTCTATTGCATGCAAAACTTTTTAGGCCTGGGAATGTTTTTTCTAACTCGTCACGAATTCTGATTGGGTTAAAAATATATTCCAAACCTCACGTGGCGCAATCAGCTTAGCTACCTGATTACGTTACAAGCCTTTCGGCTGAGGAAATAGTCTAGTGCACGAAATTCTGCATTCAGACCACCATTTGAGTCACAGCACATTTCTCAAGGTGTTAAGTTGACTCCCTTTTGTCGGGTTTAGCGTAAGGCACATGGTGCTAAAACTGCTAGCCTTTTGTGTAAAACACACGTGTTAAGATCCGCCATCTTTGGAGGCGGATCCTTAACTTAACTGGGATTCAGGTAACCACCCCTTGAAACCAGTCGACCAATAAACTAATTTGAGGGGCGGGCCCAACGGCCAGACTTCCAAGTCGCTCCTCATTTGACTGTGGCTCCAAGAGGATCACGTCTCTCCACGTGACCCCCCACTGAGAGCCCAGTCTCTGCCAAATTGTAGCACTGAATAACTAGTTATACAGTTCGCTTAAATTGTTGAAATTAGATTTCCATCTGATTAACACTAAAGTGTACTGTTTGCTTAATACTCATACTGCTACACGGCCAGCTGTCAAACTACAGCTAGTATAGTTGACTCCTGCTTTCTAGCAACCCACGTGTGAAGAGGGACACATCACAGCCCCCTCCCCCCGTGAGCCTACTGTCTGCCTTCTTCAACATCGCATTCAAAGCACTTTATAATTTAAATAATTAAGTTACCGTGATTTGAAACTAATCGAGGGATTTAAATTACTACTGTACCGTCCTAATCTATGATTCTTACTGGATTTAAGACAATTTAACATCACGTGTCTTCGCCACTCTTAAACGTTACATTATAATATTTTTCCTACTCCTGTTTCACCAAGTGTTAACACTGAGTTTAGGATTAATATTTTTGTACGTTTTTCACTTTTTAATCTTCATTAATTCCGTCGTGTTTAATGAATTAACACCGTCTTACAGGAAGTAGTAGTTTTCTCTTTCCCCTCGACGCGAGTCCTTAGTATCGCGATATAAACCCGTGGGAATTAAAACGTTTCTGTGGTTTCCGCTCCTTGATTTATTTAAATTATAATTATTAGTGTCTTCTTGATAATTCGGCGTCAGTGCCGCGCATAACAACACGCGCGATTATCCGTAAGGAGTGAATTTAACGTGTTTGACAGATTGACAGCTGGCGACACACGCACGCGCAACTTCCGGTGACGTGCCACTTATTGACAAAGTTTACGTTAGCGGCGTCTTGCTAACAACTTTGCTTGCCAAGTGCTACGATTTTAAAACTTGTGCAAGGTATTTAAATACTCGTTTTAAGACACATTCTGTGTCACTTACGAGCGACGGAGTTGTTTTGTCTATGCGGTAAAGTCATAAAACTTTATTGATCGAACAAAAGTACGACTCTATACTACACACAGGAGCCTCGTTGCGTTTGAAACGCCGACGGCGTCCTCCTGTGGCTATTCACGGTACCGCAGTCGAGGAACTTTTGCCAACAAAATTAAAACGCTTGATAACTTTAATTATTGACTAACCAAAGAGTTTGTTTAAATAATTAACTACCGTTTTCAAGTACTTAATTTTGTTTTAATTAAAAGCAACACTCAACTAGTAGTGTATAGCTTTTCTCGTTGTAGTAAAAGTGTTTACCCAATTTTTAGGCACTTTTGGAAACCTCTATTGAATTAAATGTAATTTTAATTTAATGTGACTGTCCTTAGTAGACTTTTGTTTCCTAAAACCTGTAACCTCAAACGTATGCTGTGGTTAATAGTAATTTAACAGACTAAATTGCTTAACACAATACTTTGTTGAGGGTCCTCAATTATTTAATGCATTGCCATTTAAAATAATTGGTAACATATTTGGATACCATCCTTTAATCTGTGCCTTAAGAATTTTGGTAAAACATTTTGAATCAACTAATTGGGCCCAAAAAGCCAATCTTTAAGCATTAAGCATTTCCAGCATTGTCTAATTGGCTAACAATTAGTCCTTCCAAATTGAGTAAAGTGAGCTTACGCATATCTTTGATATCATAACGCTACTTTTAACAATGGATGCTTTGGAAAATGCCCTTGCGACCGTGACTAACAATCTCATTCCAGGCTATGCCGACGCGACAGCCAGCGCTAGCGCAGAGATTCTTGACACCAACATTGCGCAACTCGTTTGCGACGCTCAACAAGGGTCGTTAACCCACGAAGATATGGCACAAATCCTCAGCCGACTAATGGTGAATTTAGTGGCTAGGTGGAAATTGAGTGACCATGAACTCGAACAAGTGAAAAGCGTTCTGACAGCAGAACAGCAAATTCACGCCCAAGTTAGCAGCAAGCTAACAGAGTTGGAAGCATGGTTGCATGAATCTGACCGCGTGAACTTGGGAAACCAAGTTACAAAATTGACACAGGAACTTAAAGTGAGTACACAAACTGCCCGCACGCATGAACAAAATTGGCATAATGCCACATCTGAAATTCGTGAGCTAAAAGAATGCATTGCAGAACTATCAAATCAGCACACTGAAGCCCATTGGATTGATCTCCAAACTGATCGTGAATTTGATAAGTACTTGCTAGCTCTCGCGAATGATGAAATTGCGGAATTAACTCAAAAGATTAGACTTTTGAAAAATGAACGCATTGAAGGAAAAAGGCAGACGTTTCGCTTGAAATCTCAGTTGATGGCAATGGAAGAAAAACTCCGGCGATTGCAGCATCCATCCTTCAACACTGGCCGGGATGACGAGTCATCCCAGGCTGAATCGAAATTGCAGCAAGTCCCACAAGGTAACAACAGGTGTCCATTGACACCGTCCCAAACCACTGCTTTGGAGGTCCCCGTTCAGGACCTGTCTCAGGTGAACTCTCCTTTGCATTTTGATCCACTTGTGGTGCACGCACCTGTTCCTTTTTCAGACGCTGCCACGTTGTCTGATGTGCTGCAGACTTCCTCTGCAAATCTTGGACCTGTTTCTCAGCCACCTGTGCCACTTCCGGTTCCCACTCGCTCCATGGCAAGCACTTCTCCAATTGCCGCTCAACACACACGGGGGCCCCCTCCCTCTGCAGTGTCACTGAGAGGAGCAAGCTCACCTGTCTCTGTGCTTCCACCAAGAAGCACACTTCTTGTTTCGGCACCCCCGCTAGGCGCCACGCCTTCTTGTGCGTCTCCAGTTGCTGCCAACCTTACTTCTCCTGCTCAACAAGCATATGCTTCTTCACCTCATCATGTGGCGCAACCAGGCATGTCTACAAAAGAGTTAGACACGATTGCCAAGCACATTCAGAAATTTCAGCCAAAACAAGATTGCTCTGATAACACTTCTGTGTACCTCAAAGACCTTGATTTTCATTTGAGGAGATTCCCACAGGCAACAACGGAAGACAAGATTTACCTCATGAAATTGACGTCCACTCGAGAAGTAAGTGATTGGATCGACCGCCAGCCGATCCACATCTTGAATGATTATCGAGCACTGTGTCACGCATTGTCTCGTGAATTTGATGGCCCAGTATCAGCAATGAGCTTTCTTGCTGCCTGGTCAGTAAAACAAGGCCGAAAGGAATCACCCAGCCTGTATTATAGTCGCCTGCGCAAGGCATACTTTGGGCATCGTAACGAACCCAACATGGAAGAACAGGTAGAATTCAAAACACTATTTTTGAACAACCTCCACCCAAACACAAGCCGCCTCTTGGGTGTGACAACTTGTCCTCGCACGCTAAGTAGCCTAGAGCTACGTGTACTTGCATCCAAGGCCTTTGTGTTTTTACGCGAAAACGCTGCTAAATCAGTGGAATCCTCTGTTTACCATGTTGCAGGTGGTTCAGACGAGGTCGAACGACAGTCCGAATCACAGCAAAGCGACGATGACATCGCCGCTTCCCCATCAAATCCTGCACAACGGCCTCAAAATGGTTCTCATCAGCAGCACCAGTACGGCCGCAGTGCACCTGCGCGGTTGAGTCATAGCTCCAGCCGTGGTTGTGGACGGGAGAAACCCTTTGCGAAAACAAAACCTCGCAAAAAGAAACCTCCCCGCACAAATAGTCCTCAGGAGCCCCCATCCACGTCAGGTGACTCCTCAATTGACAGCAACATCTGGACAAAAGTTCTTGATGGGCTGCGCAAATTGTCCAACGACAGTCAGCCGACAGCCATCAATGAGCCAGAGGTGTCGGACAACACCGTTCTTTCAGTCCAACTGGATCCAGCACCTTCTTTGCCTTCTGCCAGTGCACCTGTTACCGAGTCGAATCAACCATTCAAACAGCTCTTAGGTAACCTCAAGATTAAAGGTGCATCACGTAAGTTCTATTTGAGGACGACACTTGAACAAACATTAGACTATGACGCTTTGGTTGATCCTGGCGCTGACATTACAGTAATGTCCAACACGCTCTTCAACCAACTTCAAGCCATGCTGAAGAACAGTGGCCGGATGCTCCGCCTCAACCACTGCTCATTGGAGATCGGTGCGTTTGCACTGACTAACACCCATCTGGACTCCATGGCAACGTTACACTGGACGATTGGACCACACACATTGGTCCACCCTGTGTACGTGTCTGCTGTGGAATCAGTCCCGCTCCTCATTGGTCAAGATCTGCTGGGCCGCTTCAAGCCCCTGATAGATTACGACCGACGCAAAATCTGGTCACAGGTGCGGCAGCCTCTGCCTGCAGCACCGCTGACCAAAACTGCCAATTGTTATGCACTAAGCCTAACAGAGCCTTCTTGTGAACCGGTTCTGAGTGTACAAAACTTACACCAGGACTCTCACCCAGCTCAAGGGGGGACCATGCCTGTTGTCTCCGAGATGCCCTCAAGAGGTCACCTTCGCAACACCAGCTCTCCCCTCGGCCAAGTTGAACATCCCACTCAGGGTGTACAACTCTGCCACCTTACGAAATGCGACTTGGATTGCACCTCCGAGCTACGCATGACACAAATTGAGGCCGTTGTCCTCACTTTTGAAGCAAACCATTCAGCTTCACCGCGGACTTTGAACTTGAAATCGCACTTGAAATTGTCATCGAACAACCCAAACAACACAGTGGTTGTTCTTTGCAATCTGCTTGGCGCGTTGTGCCTATTTCTGAGCAATTTGTTACCCACCCTGCCCACCCTTGCAATACAGATGGTGCGCACCACTGCCCTGCCATTCACTGCCCCCGCGTTCGCGCCTGCAGTACTTCTTTTGGGCCACACGTTGTCAGCCTTTGTGCTCAACAACACTTATCTGATTTCAATGAACTTGCAGTCCATTGTTCTTCTCTTGCTTTTGCTCATTGTGTGGCTCACCGCCGCCGCGTGCCTTCCTCGTTCGCCTGTCGACGGCTCACCTGTTCATGCCAAGACATTCGCTTTTGGGGGTCACCTTTTGCTTCCTGTCATGGGCTTTCTTCTTGCTCCTCCGTGGACCGCACATCTCTGCCGTTCGTGGCTCCACGTAGCCGAAGGGGGGGTCATGACATCATACGCCCATGACATGACACATAGCTGTCAAAGGGAGGTCATCACAACAGGACTGGACCAGCCAATCAGGTCCAACCTCCATGACCTCACTTCCTTGGTTACAATTGAGGGACGAACCTCGCCCACCTTTGTTGACCACCATCAGCAGGTACAAGATACACCTGTGATTCTTCCTGTGGTTCATCCAAGATGACTTGGAGCTTTTGGCTCCCACCCATCAGGCACCTATGGGTGCATTTGCCTTTCCAACTGATGCAGGACCCAAACGGTCCCTTTCCAAACAGTGGTTTCAGACACCCTGGCGCCTAATGGCTAACACATTTTTGCTGCTGTTGTGTATGAATGCGCTAACGACATATTTAAAGTGGCTAGGGCCAAACCTAACCGCCATAACGCCATTGAATAGCCAATTAAATTTGTGCTTCACCCATTCGCACACCCGCACTCATACTTATGACACCATGTGCATAAACAAACTTCCTAGAAAGTGTACAGTGACTCAAATGATCTTCAGCAGACTCCCCAAACGACTAAAGCGATTGGTAAGAAATGTGCTTTTAGCTGCTGCTTTTATTAGCTTCTTATTTAAAATAAGAACCTTAACTGTTAACGCTGTTAGTCCAAACACCGTTAACTTGAAAATGGCGAAACACGCGAGTCACGACCGAGATTCCTTTTGCCTAACAACGCGTAGCAAACAAATTACCAATCTACCGTCTCCCGACAAAACAACCAAAAGGACTACGCTAGTCCTCAATCTGCCTAGCATCACGCTAAGCTGAACCAAACTAACCACGAGACAGTTTGTTTCTTCTCGGTGTCCCAACCAGAGCACGCTCACACGCAAGGTGTGACCGCGCTGAGACTTGACATGCTGCACTAATCTGTTTGATACATCAACAGCTCAGTTGTGAGAACGTCTTCTCGGCCTGCATGCTCCCTTAATACAGCTTTCTTTTGCCCTAGAAAGATCCAAAGTCATAGTAAGAACCGAAAGTGCCCCCTTTCAGTCACATTGACATGACATTCCTACACAGGCCTCTAGACAACTATTGGACTTCTATTTTTCACTCTCGTGTTCTTCTCCTGTTGCGTCTGTTACTTTCCCCTTCCACTCTATACACGACACGTAGTGTAGACCTAGAGGGAAAGATAACATCATAGCCAACTGCCGAGTCGAGCTTTAGCAAAGGGAGGGGAGGGGTGGGTTTGCACCAACTTTGTACTCTGGTAACTGCATTGTTGTGCTTCACCTGTCCACCTGCCGATGCCACGTCTAGAAGTGCCGACCGAAACGTTCTGTCGAAGAACGTTTCCATCGCCAAAGGGAGGATCTGTAACGATTATCGGCCGGTTGTAACTTTTTGCAACCTCAGTTCCAAAGGAATTGAGCTCCTGTGGCCTGAACATGCCACTGTGGGGGGTGGGGAGGACAAGAACATCCCCCACAAACAGACAAATGCTCTGATTGACACGCGCACGCGCACACACACACAAATCAGGACAGTAAAAGCCTTCTTAGAAACTTGACTTTCTTATTTTGCAACAGAACAATGAATTATGAAATGTTATGTTTGCCATTTGTGAAATGTTGACTCCATGAAATGTCATGAAAATGTTCCATTGCAGTGGCAGATTCTCCACTAAACTTTCATGTGTATGCACGTTTTAACAGTGTAAGCTAGGTAACATTTTATGTGAGGTATTCAATTGTACGTGTTGCATTGGTTGAATTCTGACCTTAGAATCTTAACACACATGGGATCCAGATTCAATCTGATTAGTCAACCAAAAACCTCCCCCAGCTGGTAACTTTCCACTGTGGTCTCAACCGGCCCCCCTGGTGTGGAGGCCGCCGCCTTCCCAATTTAAAAGCACGCTCCCTGCGTGCTGCCCTCTCTCTTCCGCTGCTCTCTTCCGCTGCTCTCTTCCGCTGCTCTTCTCCGCTGCTCTTTGGCTCCCGCTTCTTCGCTGCTCCTTGGCTCCTTCCTGGTCTCCATCGGCGCGGCTGCCAGACAAAGGGCTAGCCCAGCTAGCTTAACCTCCAGCACACGGCAACGCACAGAAGCCATCGCGTGTAGCGACAGGCGCAGCGAAACACGCTGCTTTTAGTCCCTGCAAAGGCTCAACGGATGGTGCTTTTCCCAAGCACGCTGAGGCCTTCACCAAGAGGGCCTCTCCCAGCCAGCAGGTTGACCCCGTGACGCTCAGTTGGCCAGCCGGACGACCTGTCTCTCCCTCTCCTGAACTGAACCTTCTCCATTCTATCTTCAAACGGGCTTGGCGAGTCTCCATCCAGGGTCCTGCTTCTCAGACCAACCCCATCTGTAAGTGCAACTTTGCAGGCCTTCGCCCTAGTACAAATTGGTGCAAACTAGGTTGATTGTGGGTCCCATGTTGGTTTGATTTAAGAAATCCATCACCTTGGTTAAGACCGTTTCTCTTTTCTTCTTTTCTTCTCCTTTGATTATTTTTATTATTTTAGTTCTCGTTTCATTTCCTATCATAGTAGTTAGTTTTGCTTCTTGAAATTCTAAGTAGATTATCCCACCTAGGTTAGAGAATAAACGTGCACAAAACTCAACCCCTGGTTTACTGTGTGTGTGTTTCATCAATTTATAGTGACCTCTAAGCTGAACAAAGAACTCACAAAATTGTAGTAAGGGCACAACCTTCATTTTAATGACTGATTCAACGAGGTTCTCATCTGTTATCCTGATAAAATTATCAAAAAGAGATGTGGTGCTCCGCAGGCAAGCTCAACTTAATTTAAATATTAAGTTTGAGTCTCCTTCAATTAATGAGCCAATTGATTATTAATTTAATAATTAACAATTATTGATTTAATAATTAATTGGACCGATTTCCCTTACACGTGCTTCGGAGTAGCTAACCGCGAGCAACGTAAACGACGTCCGAGTCACTTTCCCCGTGTTCCTCCTACACCTAGCTTGTGGGAGAAGTTTGAGTCGTGACTGAGCTTTTGTAGCCGCCGACTCAAAGTTGCAGCTCGTGGCGAGCGGATTAATAGAGCGCTAAGACGTTAGCTGCTTACCTGTACCGTGTACGCATTTCCACAAGGTGGCGCCATAGTCCTTGTGAAGAGCTGTGTGGCTCGTGGAGGCGTGGTTGAGTACCTCCCCCTCCCTTCTCGTTGGCGAGTTTGAGCCACGCCTGCAGACGCCCCGAAAGGGAGTGAATTCTGCAAGCTGTCAGCTGTCATTCAGTGTTTGGAGTGACACAGATCACTCGAGCTTGCTCCACTGTCAATAGACAACTGACGCCCCCCCCCCACTGCTGCTTTAACGCCAGTGTTCCTTGCTCCGCGACAATTCTGATTCAATGTCACTTCACATTGCTTTTTGAATTGTTTTCCGTGTCGAGCGTTGTACTTAGTGATTGGCGTCACTGTTAGTACGCAAGGATAATAAAAAAATTATCCACGTCCGATTAAACGCAGTTGTAGGCTTAATTGACTGCTTGCGTTTAACGATTATAGTAATAGCCACCGCATTCTAGTCTTTTACGCTGCTTAGAGTGAGAGCAATTACGGTTGCATCAACAAAACATACTGCTGGGTCAAATTAATATAAAGGAACTATTTACACTGTTGTGTTTTTCTCTTTTTTCTCGTTTTTTTCATATTCCCTCTTATCCAGTTTCATACTAGGCTAACTAGCTGTATTCTCGACTTAACATTCTACTTAATTTAGGGTTTTGTGTTTGTTTAGTTGATTTGGTAGACCTAGTATTATTATTATTATTTCCTTCCCTTTTATTTGTTTTTCTTCTCATTTTTATCCATTATTTTTAATTTTTTTTGTTTTGTTTGTTCTTTTGTTTTTGTTTTTCGGTTGTGTCTAGTTAATAAGAAGGTGTGAGTTCGAATGAGCTATTATTAGAGAGGCAGCTCTAATATTTCTGTACAGTTTTGCAGTTTTTGGTGTCCCAAAAACCCCGTCCACAAGACATTCGCATAAAACTGTACTGACACTGTAATCAGTCATTTGACTAAGACTATTAACCCCTTTTAAGTTTATTTTCCCCTTTTTTGCTTTGTTGTTTATTTAATTTAATTTTAATTTCAACTTTTAACTCGACTTCCAAAAAAAAAAAAAAAAAAAAAAAAAAATTTTTTTTGAATTTTTTTTTTTGATTTAGCTTTTGGGATTGACCGCTGTAACATTTCAGAGTTACTCTGTCCCTCATTTAAGCTATTCTTTGCTGAGTGAATCAAGTTGAAGTTAGTATTATTAATTTTTTTTCTTTTTTCTTTATTTATTATTTTATTTTTGTTGCTGTTTGTTTTTGTTGTTTTGATAACTGGAATTGATTTTTCACAACTATAGTGTAAGCTGTGGGTTGCATAGCCCACTACAAATCTTTTGCTTTTGTGGCAATTTCCCTTTTGATAATTTGAACCCAGTGTGTATTGTTGACGATAATACTTGATAGCGGTAGTTAGCTAACTGCGTACGCTAATTAACTAACTATTAAACGCTAGTATAAGTTTGATCGTCTAAAAGCTATTGACAATATGGCAGCACCCCGAGAGACTCCCAGCCCCTGTGAGAGCTGAGAGACCTTAGCTCAACTGGTGCAGAAGCTGACCAAGGACTTCTTACCTGGATACGCTGAGTCTATTAGGGATGCGGATGTCAATACACTAAATGATAACCTCGCGCAACTTATGAGCGACGCTGAGACAAAAGCCCCAAAGGACAAGTCACTCATTCGAATGCTCGGATGTCTGACTTTGAACCTTGCCGCGCAGTTGAAGCTGAGCGATGCCGAGGACTGTCAAGTGAAACACCAACTTGACATGGCACGTCAGCAGAGCCGTGACGCCACGGCACAGCTTGAAGCCGCCCACGACCGAGTGAAGGTCATGGAGACCCAGCTGGATGACGTTAAAGCACAGCTGGATGAGGCAGAAGCCCGCGCAGATGCGGCGCTAGCCGAAAATCTGGGCAGTGATGCAGATGAGTCTGCTTTCACTCCCGACTCCCACCAAAAGATTGGTGAGTTAACCCAAGCTCTCGCGTCCGCCGAAGAGACAAATCGAGAGCAAGAAAAACTGCTGAGATCCGCGGCAAATGAAATTCACAAACTAAAAGTAGAGGTGACTGACTTGACTGAACGACCGTCAAAAGACCAACTTCGGCTAGCAGAAGCTAATTACTTTCGGGTTAGTTCGTCGCTAGCTCAGTCAACCGATGAAGTGAAGCGCCTCCAAGTTCAGGTACAGACCTTTAGGGAGGAACGTAATGCCGAAGTGGACCGCTCATATGACCTGCGAACCAAATTAGCATTGACTGAAGCCGAGGTTACCCGCCTCCGACAATGCCAGCAGGAATATGAGACAGAGTTAGCTCATATTAAACATGAGTTACAACGCGCGCAGCAGTTGCATGAGGTCTCCCGAGGAGCCTCCCGGCCGGGAGCTCCACCCCCACACAGACCTCCTGATCCCAGAGCCACAGCACCACAGCTCAAACTGCCACCTGAGTCCGGAACCGCCTGGAGGACGCCGCCAGTGACCACCGCCGCTTTAGGCCTGGCACCTCCAATGGCCGCCTCCCCACACGCTTTCGGGCCATCAGGTGATGACAGTTTCCAACGTGGACCCATGTCGACTCCCCCGTTGGAGGGACAAATGGGCGTGGCCTGGAAAGATTTGGACAAGCTGGCTCGAAATATAACCAAATTCGAACCGAAACCAGGGGGGTCCCACAACACAACAGAGTACTTGAAAGACATCAACTATCATCTCCAGCGGTTCCCAATGGCAACCGTGGAAGATAAGTTGTACTTGATCAAAATGACGTCCAGCCGAGCAGTCAACAGACTGCTGGAACGGCAGCCCGCTGATGTGTTGTCTGACCCCTTGGCACTGCACCAAGCCATCTCACGCGAGTTTGACGGTTCTCCTGGGTTGTCGGGCATGGAAGTCGCCATGTTCGTCAAACAGGGAAAGCAGGAGGCTCCTCAGGCTTTCTATAGTCGTCTTCGCGATGCCTATTTTGGGACTCGTAACGAGCCCAACATGGAGGAAGATCCTGGTTTTAAAACGTTGTTTGTCCGAAACCTCCAACAAAACCTTAACCACTACTTGGGACTGGCTTTGTGTCCTGAGACACTGAATAGCTCGCAGCTACGTGACTTAGCAGCTAGGGGCTATGCAAAGCTAAAATTATCCGCCCCCAAGGCAGGCGACGCAGGAATTTATAAAGTGGACGTGGGTCCTCCTTCAGAGCTGGAGGGAGCTTGCTCCTTTGCTCCGAGGGAAGACCAGACTAAATCCAAAAAGTCAAAACAGTCCCGCACCCCGCGAAACCGGAAACCGCGCTCCAAAACCGACTACTCGCGTGACGAGAAAGCGGACGGAGAAAAGCAAGCTGACGGCCGCCGGCGCTCCAAAGTTGCTAAAGGTAAGCCCGATTCGCGCTATCATCCAAAACGTGATAAAGTCGAACGCGCGCCAGCAACCGATTCCTGCCGCGAGTCCCGGAACCGCCAAGCCGACTCCGAGACTGACCACCACGCAGTTGCCAACGGCATATTGAAGGCACTCCTGAAATTGTCAAAAGACTCGTCAAAAGACCCGCCTTTATGACTAACCGACGGCCGGATGCCCACTGAAGTGACCCACCAGCAGAGGTCACCAGAGGGGCCTCCAGTAGCCGATACTCAGACACCTACTAAACTGCCTTCTGACTCAACAATATTGGTACTGCAGGCGGATCCAAATACAGCAGACCCGCATGCATCGCGATCAACCGATGACATGAGACCGTTCCAACAGCTTTTAGGTGATCTCACCACCAGGGGGATCGCTCGTAAATTCTATCTGAGCGTCACCCTGGAGCGAGCTCTAACCTACAAAGCCCTTGTAGATCCCGCCGCAGACATCACGGTGATGTCCAACACGGTGTTCGAACGACTCCGCGCCGCGTCACAAGCTAACAGTCGACCGCTCCGCCTACGGCGGTGCCCACTCACCGTTAGCGCCTTCTCACCTACTAACACAAAGCTGGAATCTGTCGCGATGGTACACTGGTCTATTGGCCCCATGGAATTCATCCATCCAGTCTATGTGGGACCCATTGAGTCAGTCCCCCTTCTTATTGGCCAAGACCTGTTGTTCCGCTTCCAACCCATCATAGACTACCAGAGACTCCAGATTTGGGCCCAGGTGCGGCAGGCCCTGCCGACATTTCCTTCGGGCTCTGACCAGGCTCAGCTCTGCACTGTGACTCGGGCGCAGCCACCCCACGGGGAAGCAGACGCCCCCACAGGGAGCTGGGACACGACACAGTCCAAGGCAGGACCCCTCGCGTCCCCAACAAAGGACCGGCTGAGAAGCCACGACACCTTTCTTTGTGACCTTGACCCACCCCCACCTGATGCAGGGTACGCCCCACGCATCATCGGAGGTGTCCACGTGCAAGGTGCACCTGTTCTTGACGCTGTCCTCGCCTTGTGGGCTGACAAATCAGCCATTTCTGCAGCATTCGCTGACAACTTGCGAGATCTCGACCCGAACATGCTTTTCGTCTCCAAGTCTTGCCGGTTTCCGTTGAACACGGAACCTCCTCTTACAATAACTGCAGTGGGCGTGTGCGCCTTAAACCTTCAGTGGAAGCAGCACTCACTGACCCACTACTTCTTGGTTGTCCCGGACGCGCCTCACACCCTTTTTGTGGGTGCAGATTTGCTTGTTCGTCTTGCCGTCCATGTGGACACCATCAACAACGTGCTTTGGTCCCTCACCAACTCGGAACCTCTAGCTTGTGTTTCCAGTCTTCCAAACATGAAGTCCGGACAGACCATCCCAGATGCTTGCGAAGTCTTAAACGAGGATGAAGTGATCGCTCCGGCGACCACGATCAACATTCCGGTTCGCTTGGTGGCGCGAGCTAACCAGGTCTTGAATGCTAACTCCGCTTTCTTTCAACCTTCACCGGAATTCATGAACCTGTCGTTACTCTTGGAGGCCACGCCCATCGTGGACGCCTCCCTCACCACTCTGATCTTGGTTCACAACCCCCTTTCGTACGACGTTCGCATACCAAAAGCGACCCGTCTGGGCCTGCTCATCCGTTCCGACTTCCACGACTTCACTCTAACGGTGCCTGTGGTTGGACACATTCCATCTGACTTGTTCTTGACTGAAGACACCGGTGGCCGAAGACTCACTAGGCCATCTCAGCTTGTTACGGTCAACCCTGCCGGTCCCACCAACGATGAAGACATCGTCCGAGTGGACCTGGGGACAGACCAACAACTGGTGATTTATGCCTTGAGCACGTTGCCTCCAACGCCTTCTAGCATTCCCTCTGGAAACCCAGAGAAACCTCAACCAACCACGACTCCAAATGGGGACCTTCAACCGTACCCAGAGTTCGAGGAGCACCTCCAAGAAGTTCTGCACCGCGCCGACGCGCTCCGGTCCGAACAGGACCGCGAACGGTTGCGCACCGTGTTAATGAAATACACACCCTCTTTTGCCAAGGACTCCTTGGATTGCGGGTTGACGGCACTACATGTAGTCCGCATCCCGACTCAGCCCGGCGCTCCTCCAACTTTCGTGCGCCAGTACAAGATTCCGATAGCTTCTTACGAACCAGTACAGAAGACTATCGACGCCATGCTGGAAAAGGGCATCATTCGCCCCTGTAACAGCACCTATTCGGCTCCATTGTGGCCAGTCTTGAAGCCAAACGGTACATGGAGACCAACCATTGACTCTCGCAAACTGAACCAACAGGTTCCTCTTTCGCGATGGCCCATGACACAACTTGAACAGGAACTTCCCAAGGTTCGAGATGCCAAATTCTTCACCACCATCGATGTGGCTTCGGGGTTCTGGACGATCCCAGTAGATCCCAGGGATCAATACAAGTTGGCATTCACCTTTGGCAACAAACAGTACACTTTCAACCGTTGTCCATTAGGCTACGCCAACTCGCCAGCCGAATTTAACATCTTCCTCAACAAGGCGTGCCCTGATGCCGCCGCCAGGGGCAACCTCATTTATGTCGATGACATTATGATGAGGAGCTCCTCTTTGGATGACCATTTGATGGAAATCGACCACGTTCTTGGACAGCTGTCTTCTGCAGGTGCCAAACTGTCCCTCCTGAAAGGTCAGTGGTGTCGCACGAAGGTCAACTACGTGGGGATCTTGGTCGGGCCGAACGGGATTGAACCACAATCCAGCCGTATTCAAGGCCTTCTTGACATCAAAACCCCCACCGATGTGTCAAAATTGCGCAGCTTCCTTGGCGTGTGCAACTATTCGCGCCAGTTCATTGAACATTTTGCTGACATAGCACGCCCTCTTACTAACCTGCTGAAGAAAGATACGCCCTTCGATTGGGGTGACGAACAAAGCAACGCGATGAATATGCTAAAACAAAAGCTGGGCTCCGCCCCCTGTCTCGCGTACCCCGATAGCAACAAGGAATTTTTCTTGGAAGCAGGATTCTCCGACCATTGTTTGAGTGCGGGTCTATACCAAACGTACGACCAGGATAAACGCGTCGTGGCGTACGCCAGTAAAACGTTGAACGGCCCCGAGTTGAAATACTCCGACTGCGAAAAAGCCCTGCTTTCCACAGTATGGGCAATCAAACATTTCTCAAACTACATTGGATGCCAAAAAGTAACGATTGATACTAACCATCATCCGGTTACTTTTCTTAACAACCAACGCATTCGAGACGGCGTTGTAACGAACGCGCGCATTGCCGGCTGGCTTATGGCGTTACAAAGTTACGATGTTCGAGTCCGGTACACGAAAAACGCAAAGTCACCACTGGGTACCGATCTAGCAATTTGCCAGAACTGTGTGTCAACTTCCCCGACCCCGCCGACAGACGTCGCCGTGGCACCGATGCCGGAATTCATGCGTCACCGCTATTTTGAGGAACATGTCTGCAAAGACATGCCTACAGCTTACGTGGATGGCTGCTCTTACCACCACCAAACCCAGCTGCAGGCTGGGGTGGGCATCGCTTGGGTCAATGACACACCGTGCAAACCACTGCAATTCCAATTGGGCCCCCACTCTTCTCAATATGCGGAAATCGCTGGCATCCTGATTACACTCAAATTGGCAGTTGAAAACGGTGTCACGGTGCTGGTTATCTGCACTGACTCAAACTATGCCCGCCTCGCCTTCACCTGTCATCTACCGGTGTGGCGTCGAAATGGTTTCCTTACGTCAGCGAAGAAACCCGTTAAACATCGCGACCTCATCTTGACATGCGACCATTTGGTTTCCTCCAATGATATGCATGTCTATTGGAAAAAGGTCCGGGGACACTCAAAAGTCCCAGGACCTGACAAACATTTTAACGACCTAACGGACACGTTAGCCAAACAAGGGGCCCTCAACGGGACTCCTTGGACATTTCATACAGCTTGGCTGCCCACCCTGCCGACCCTGGAGGTCCACGTTCTCACGCGCCGCCGCGCTGCGGCCGCCGCTGAGTCTCGCGACGCCCCCACACAAACCCCTACGGGGCCCGTGGCATGCGTACCGCCCGTCCGAACCTCCGACTTGGTCGCCCAACAGGCCGGCGACCCCGCGCTTTTCAAAATAATTCAGCACCTTTCTGATCCTGTCGCCAACCCCGTGTCGCCTGACGCGTTGAGCAACGACAGCGACCTCAAAGACTTGCTCTCCGTGCTGCAAAGGCTGCGTCTCGTTAAAGGCCTTCTGGTTTATGACTCCGCGTCTCCGCCTGCCCTGCGGTTGGTGGTTCCACGGAGCCAAAGGGGGGTCTTGCTAACATACGCCCACGACGCGCCTTATGCAGGCCACCGCGGATTCAAGGCCACTGTCACCGCACTACAACAGGTGGCATACTGGCCGCGCATGCATAATGATGTAGCAACCTACATCAAAGGATGCCTGGTTTGCTGCCAGTTTCAGCCAGCAAACCCAAGTCACCGAGCACCACTCCAACAGAAAGGAGTCAACTTCCCATGGTCTGATCTGCAAATTGATTGGGTGGGACCACTGGTCAGATCTCTGAGAGGGAACAAATACTTTCTTACAGTAGTTTGCGCGTTCACCAAGTGGGTAGAATGCCTGCCTGCTCCAAACGACACCGCACACACCACTGCATGCCTGCTGATGAACCACGTGTTCTCCCTCTTTGGGTTGCCCTCACGGGTTAACTCAGACAGGGGAACCCACTTCACAGCCGAGGTAATGCAACAACTTTGGCAAATGCTCGGAATCAAGGCCCAGTTGCATATTAGCCATCACCCGCAGTCATCAGGACAGGTGGAGCGGACTAATCGCACCGTGGTAAATTTGCTGAAAAAGTTTGTTGTTTCCAACCATCGGGACTGGGACACCCGACTCCCACTGATCCTCATGGCGATTCGAGCCACCCCTCACGAATCCACAGGGGTGGCGCCCTTTGAAATGATGACCGGACGGCGAATGACGCTCCCCCTGCACCTGATGTATCAGCCAGGAGAAACAAACCTAGCCACGGCATACACGGCCTCCCAGTACGTGGAGGACTTGCAAGCCCACCTCCGGGCCACGTTTGCATTCGCTCAACAACGGCTTAAGCAAAGTGTAGAAGGTCAGAAAACCTACGACGATAGGAAAGCCTCACGAACCGAGTTCGAAATAGGTGATCGAGTATGGTACTACTTGTTCGCGCACCCAAATGCTACTACTCCGCGTGCCCAGAGGGGCATCGCCCGAAAATTTCTTCCCCAGTGGTCAGGACCATACGAAATCGTCGACAAACTGTCACCCATCGCCTATCAAATTAGGATGAATAAAGGACGTCAGGGGGACCAACTGAGATGGGTCCACCGAAATCAGATCAAAAGTCACTGCGGTTTTGAACGTCTGGGAACGCGGTCGAGCGAATCTCAGGACCAGCATACGCGCGAAACTGACAAAGGGGGGTCACCAGCTGACTCCAAGTCAGCGACCCAACCGACACCCTCGACAGACGCGCCAAACTCCGTCGACCGACCTAGCTGAGTATCAGACGTGCAAAAGGGGGGGTCAACACCCCGCTGCACCTACCGAACCCCTAAGTGATACCATACTGAGCGACGCTAATCCGCTTGTCTTTGTTGGTGGCTAGAGGATGGTGTGATATGATGACGACCCTGATGTTGTGCATGACCGCTGTGGTGAGCTGACCAGAAACGGTTGAACCCGGACTTGCAGCGGAAATTGCCTTGATTGAATAACCAGGATTGCTTACGAATGATTGTGAGAAGTTAGCATACTGTGTTTTTCTACTTATTTGCAGAGGCTTGGTGCAACACTTAAGGATACGGTCCTAGCTGTAACACCAATAGCATTATGCAGAATTAGACTAGACAACTACAAAACGATTTGCAACTCAAATTCAAAAGATTATTTACACTCAAGGTGTTATAATACTTATGAATGGTATGCTGCGTGAAATCAGTTTTTGCTAACTATAAAAAGCTCCCCCGTACTTAAGGCCTTCAAAAGCAGGTCAGAGTACTCTTTTTAAAGCGTTAGTGAGTCTAGCTAATCTAACTAAGCCCTTTGCCTTCCTTCCCTTAGTCCAGCGTGACTGCCGAGGATACTCTGATTTTTTTTTTTCCTTTCATTTCTTCTTCTCCCCTCCTCCCCTTTTTTTTCCCTTTTCCTTCAGTTATTCTTGGATAGCGCACGACTTTTTGGGCGTTTAATTACGCTATAGGAAGATGCGATAGCTAAGTACCTAGCAACGATAGTGTCGCGCTAACCGACCTAAGACTTCTTTTTTTTTATGACGAACACCCCCAGGGGGTGGAGATTGGCACCGACACGCAGGTGCCTGAGACAACCTCCCCTCTTCAAAAGAGAGTTAGGGCCCGTGATATAGCCCCGGGTTTTTGAGTTTTAGAAGGCGAAAGCCTCTTTTTCGTTCTCTCTCTCTTTTCTTTAATTTGCTGTTAGTTTTCCCCTAGTTACTCATTATATGATACTAGCCTTATAGCCTTAGGAAAAGTTTTGTTCCTTTTCTTTTGTTTGGAATTTCGCGTCTTGCGTATTTCCCAGGCCCGCGCCTGTTTTGGGACCCGAGTCCCTCAGTTAGCTGACACAGTACCAAGTTAGACACACTGTTAACTGAATACACATAGAGACACATTGAAAACACACAGACATACCCTGCATACACATAACCAGGCAGAGGTTAGGGAAAAGTGGCACCAGTGGTATGTCTTGAGTGTTGCAGCAGAGCGTGAGTGGGACTCCGGCCGTCTGACCGTGGCCTGGACCCTGGCCACGCATCATCTGGACCCGCCAACCTGGACATCCTGAAGATTCATCCCGCTTGACGAAGGGGGGTCTGTAACAACTATTGCCTAGGTCCATTTCACCCTCTAATTTTTTTTTTAGTTTGCTTCTCTTAAAGCAAATTCTCTGCAGTGCATGAATATGCCACTGCCCAGACAGGATCCAGCCTGGTCAGCCCTACAGGTGGTTACCCAGCCACCAACAAAACTCTTTTGAAGCCGCTGACCAGGTGACAAAGGAATTTATGCGTCTGCCGAAGGAGTGTATTTCAAGCAGTCTTCTCGGAGCCCGAACAAATGGCTCCAATGGTTTGGAATACACAAATGACCGATCAAAGGAATGTTCATGACTTCTTATCAATCACAAAAGGATACTCTGGCGCCTCGCCCTTCCTGGAACGTCTAGATGGAGCAACAACACCTCCAAGTGGCGAAACTTGGAACTATCCTTAGTGACAATTCACATAAGTAACCGCATTTTACACATCTATACCATGATAATTCTTGACAGACAACTGAACTATGAATGATTCATGTTATATCTTTGTGTGTATGAACATCCTATTTCATGTGTCCTCCATAAAGAATGCAAGATAATCAATATCTCTCAGTTCAGTCAGATTAGACAAGTAGAAGTTACCTCACAAGTGAGTTTATGATGCATTAATTACGATGTATGTTAAACGGGTTGTGTGGGAAAACTGATTTGCCAGACTGACCAAATTTAATGCCAAATTATTAATCTTTTTAATAATTTTCCTCTTAAAGTCTGCGCGAGCGAACAGAAGGGTGTGCCATCACCTGCTGAAGCCCCACCCAGAGACTTTAAAAAGGACGAGCAGACCCCCGCTCGCTCTCTTGCCCTCTTCCTGCTCTCACAAGCCTCAACCAAAAAAACTCCCTGGCAAGTGTCCCAGGCTGCTCGAACCCTTTGTTCTAAGAGACTTGCAAACCACGTGGCCTTTTTCTTTCCTGGCAGGATCCGTTAACGAGATCGGATCCTCGCTCCACGCCACGCCAAAGCAAGTTCAACTGCAACGCTGACTAAAGACTCTTTTGTTTTTTTGTTTTGTTTTTTTGTTCCACTATCGGTGCTTACCCGCCCGACCTTCGCGGTCCCGGGTACACTTGCAACGCACCGCCGGACTCAAGGTTGTGCACCTAAGCCGCGCGCCGCACCTGCTACTCGGTGGCGCCCCGCCGCGGTGCTAGCTCACCTCGAACGGCTGGCCTTCCCCGTACGCAGGCGCGTAGCGGACCGAACTCCACCTGGAACCGGGCAGCCGTCCGGCAGAACCAACCTCGCCAAGTCGACCAACCAATCAAGGGACGAGCCGCGCAACTACGTCAGGCCCCTGGCGTGGCTCCCTTGCTAACCTGTGGAATAAACCCTTTTTTTTTCTTGCCTTTTTCAATGAACATTGACTATTTTTCCCCCTTGTCAAAAAGGCCGCCACTTCTGTTTGTTTCTACGCAACTCTAAGTCTCGTAAGTGCGCTTGATTTCTACCTCGGCGTATCCACTGTGTGCCACTTACGTTTGAAACCTCACAAATCTGGCAGGTCAAATTTTCTCTTTTCCCTGTTTCTTTATTCATTCGCATTCCTTCCTTATTTTCATTCGCTTTATTTTATTTCTTTTCTTCTGACGGTAGAATAGTTAGATAGGCAGTATTTTGATTCTGTAGTGTAGCAATCGTGAATAAATGCATGTTTTATGAACTGTATTCCGCCTAAGTCATCTGTGTTTCCGAGTGGATTATTATTCTTTTGTTAGTACAACGAACCACTGAATATCGAGTGTGGCGACTTTAGATTATCAATGACTGATGAAAGAAGGATTTTGGTCGTTGTTTGCTCCTGTTAACCCAAAGCAAATTCAACGTGGTGCCCCAGAGGTTATCGAGGTAAATACAATTTACCTCTGTAACGTCCAGATTATTAATTCGTCCAAAAGACGACCCAATTATCGCTACACTGCCAATATTCACACATCTAGCTGAATCATATAATCGGAAAGACTTCATAAAAATGTCTAGAGGGCGCTATTGAGCCATTTATTACAAATTGCACAACAAATCTCTAAATAAAATATTCATGTTCCAGACAGGTCTGGTGTGTGTGCAAAGTTTTGTGAGTTTTCACCCATATTTAGACTCTCAAAAAAGCATTTTTCTTCACAAACAATGCATGGCTACAGCAAAGGCGTGTGACAAAATAAAAAAATTCAGTAACTTTTCATCTTAAATATCTTAAGATGAAACACGCCAAAGAATGAAGACGATCTGATAAGTTCTGTTGAAAATATGACCCCTATAAAAGGCCCCAAAAAATGGCTACAAATACCAAAGTAAATCAAAATGGCAGACTTCCTTTTTGATTCAGCATATGGCTTTAGAAACCTTTTTGTAAGTCTTAGGCTGATAGGTATCCCAATTTTTACAAATCTAGCTGAATCATAAAACACAAAACATTTGCAAAAGCTTCATAAAAATGTCTAGAGGGCGCTATTGAACCATTTATTGCAAATTGAATAAGAAATCTCTAAAATATTCATGCTGATGACAAGCCTGATGTGTGTGTAAAGTTTCATGAGTTTTTGCACATGTTTAGACCAAAAAAAAAAGCAGCATTTTACTTGGCAAACAATGCATCGCCATGACAACGGCGTGCGACAAAATAAATAACTTTCGATAACTTTGCATCTTAAACATCTTAAGATGAAGCACACCAAGTTTAAAGACAGTCGGATAAATTTTGTAGGAGGAGTTCGTTAAAATATGACCCCTAAAAAAGGCCACAAAAAATGGCTACAAATCCCAACGTAAATCAAAATGGTGGACTTCCTGATTGGTTTAGCATATGGCTCCAAGAGACTTTTTTGTACATCCTGAGCTCTTATGTTTGCCTGCAAATTATCATAGCTTTAGGTGAAACGTACAACCGGGAATGCTTTGTCTATTTAATCAAAACGCAAAATATGGTGTGCAATTCCAATGCATTGCTATGGCAACAGCGTGTGACAAAATAAAAAACTTTCGATTACTTTGCATCTTAAACATCTTAAGATGAAACATACCAAGTTTGAAGACAGTCGGATAAATTTTGTAGGAGGGGTTCGTTAAAATATGACCCCTGAAAAAGGCCACAAAAAATGGCAACAAATCCCATCATAAATCAAAATGGCGGACTTCCTGTTTGGTTTAGCACATGGTTCCAAGAGACTTTTTTGTACATCGTGGCCTCTTATGTATGCCTGCAAATTATCATAGCGCTAGGTGAAATGTACAACCGGGAATGCTTCGTTAAAGAGGAGTTTTTTAGCTCAAAATGTGATGCCCGGCCCCTGGGGGACTTCCTGTTGCGTTTAGCACATGGCACCAAGAGACATTTTTGTACATCCTGGGCTGTTACATATGTCTACAATTTTTCGTCGCTCTAGCTGCTTCGTACAACTGGGAATGCTTCATTAAGAAGGATTTTTTTCCTTTGCAAAAAGTGCATGCCACGATAACAGCGTGTGACGAAATAAAAAACTTTCAATAACTTTTCATTTTCAACATCTTAAGATGAATCACACCAAGTTTGAAGATGATCGGATAAACTCTGTAGGAGGAGTTTGTTAAAATATGACCCCTATGAAATGGCCAAAAAAAATGGCAACACATTCCAAAGTAAATCAAAATGACGGACGTTCTGTTAGGTTTAGCATATGGTTCAAAAAGAGTTTTTTGTACCTCGAGGGCTGTTATATACCTCTACAAATTTTGGTAACTCTCGGTGAAACGTACAGCCGGGTATGCTTTGTTAAAGAGGAGTTTTTTTTAGCTCAAAATGTGATGCCCGGCCCCTGGGGGACTTCCTGTTGGGTTTAGCACAGGGCACCAAGAGACTTTTTTGTACATCTTGGGCTGTTACATATGTCTACAAATTTTCATAGCTCTAGCTGCTTCGTACAAATGGGAATGCTTCTTTAAGGATATTTTTTTTCCTTGAAAAACAGTGCATGCCATGACAACAGCGTGCGACGAAATACAAAGCTTTCAATAACTTTTCATCTTCAACATCTTAAGATGAATCACACCAAGTTTGAAGATGATCGGATAAACACTGTAGGAGGAGTTCGTTAAAATAAGACCCCAATGAAATGGCCAAAAAAATGGCAACACGTTCCAAAATAAATCAAAATGGTGGACTTCCTGTTAGGTTTAGCATATGGTTCAAAAATAGTTTTTTGTAGGTCATAGTCTGTTACATATGTGTACCAATTTTCGTAGCTCTAGATTAAACGTATAACCGGCAATGCTTCGTGAAGTAAGAATTTTTAAACTCTAAATTTGATGCGCCGCCGCCGTCATATAGTATATCAAAAACTTTTCATTTTTCACAATGATGTTGTCCCAGGTGTTGAGATGGTACATCCCAAGTTTAAAGTCAATCGGGTTAACCGTGTAGGAGAAGCGGGCAAAAGTATGACCCCTGTAAATGTGCAAAAATTGGCAAAAATTGGACATTTAAATACTCATACCTCACTTTCTGTCTATTTTAGGGTACACACTTCAAAGAGGTTTTTGTTCATTGGGATGTGCTACAGGTGCCACACAATTTTCATAGCCGTCGGACAATCGTAGCGGGACAGGGATCCGTTTAACCTATGTAGGGGGCGCTAAGGAGCCATTTTTCTGTTATCATGTATGGCGACTTTAAAATATCCAATTTTTCGCCAGGCCTGATGTGCGTGTAAAGTTTGGTGAGTTTTCGGTCACGTTTAGTGTCTCAAAAATGCGATTGTTTGCGGAGAAGAATAATAATAAGAATAATAACTAGAGCTGCGAGCAGCTATAAAGGGCCCTCGCAACCTGGGCCACGTTAGGGTACTTGCATGTCGGGGTACTGACATGTTGGGGTACTGTTTCATAGGAAACCGTCTAAATTGTAAATGTTTTTGCCATGCTTTGTGCTTGCAAAGTTTCATGGAAAGGCCAAAAATGATGCACAATTAACAAAATAAAATCAAAATGGTTTGGCACATGGCTATAGAATATTTTTTGTAGGTATTAGACTGATAGGTGTGCCTCCAAATATTCACACATCTAGCTGAATCATATAATCGGAAATACTTCATAAAAATGTCTAGAGGGCGCTATTGAGCCATTTATTACAAATTGCACAACAAATCTAAAAAATATTCATGTTCTTGAGAGGTCTGATCTGTGTGCAAAGTTTTGAGTTTTCGCTCGTTTAGACAAAAAAAAAAAAAGCAGCATTTTACTTGGCAAATAATGCATCGCTATGGCAACGGCTTGCGACAAAATAAAAAAAACTTTCGATAACTTTGCATCTTAAACATCTTAAGATGAAACACACCAAGTTGGAAGACAGTCGGATAAATTTCGTAGGAGTTCGTTAAAATGTGACCCCTAAAAAAGGCGTAAATCAAAATGCCGGACTTCCTGTTTGGTTTACCATATGGTTCTAAGAGACTTTTTTGTACATCGTGGGCTCTTATGTATGCCTCCAAATTATCATAGCGCTAGGTGAAACGTACAACCGGGAATGCTTCGTTAAATAGGAGTTTTTTAGCTCAAAATGTGATGCCCGGCCCCTGCGGGACTTCCTGTTGGGTTTAGCACAAAGCAGCAAGAGATTTTTGTTGTACATCGTGGGCTGTTACATATGTCTACAAATTTTCGTAGCTCTAGCTGCTTCGTACAACTGAGAATTCTTCATTAAGAAAAAATTTTTTCCTTTGCAAACAAGTGCATGCCACGACAACAGCGTGCGGCGAAATAAAAAGCTTTCAATAACTTTTTATCTTCAACATCTTAAGATGAATCACACCAAGTTTGAAGATGATCGGATAAACTCTGTAGGAGGAGTTCGTTAAAATAGGACCCCTATGAAATGGCCAAAAAAATGGCAACACGTTCCAAAGTAAATCAAAATGGCGGACTTCCTGTTAGGTTTAGCACATGGTTCAAAAAGAGTTTTTTGTACCTTGAGGGCTGTTACATATGTCTTCAAATTTTGGTAACTCTAGGTGAAACGTACAGCCGGGAATGCCTCATTAAGTAAGAATTTTGAAACTCAAAATTTGATGCCCCGCCTCTGGCGGACTTCCTGTTGGGTTTAGCATATGGCACCAACAGACTTTTTTGTAGATCATAGTCTGTTACATATGTGTACCAATTTTCGTAGCTCAAGGTTAAACGTACAACCGGCATTGCTTCGTTAAGTAAGAATTTTGAAACTGTAAATTTGATGCCCCGCCACCGTCATATAGTATGTCAAAAACTTGTGATTTTTTACCATGATGTTGTCCCAGGTGTTGAGATGGTACAGCCCAAGTTTGAAGTCAATCGGGTTAACCGTGTAGGAGAAGCGGGCAAAAGTATCACCCCTGTAAATGTGCAAAAATTGGCCAAAATTGGACATTTAAATACTCATATCTCACTTCCTGTCTATTTTAGGGTACACAGATCAAAGAGGTTTTTGTTCCTCTGGATATGCTACAGGTGCCACACAATTTTCATAGCCGTAGGACAATCGTAGCGGGACAGGGATCCGTTTAAGCTATGTAGGTGGCGCTACAGAGCCATTTTTCTGTTATCATGTATGGCGACTTTAAAATATAAAATTTTTCGCCAGCCCCGATCTGCGTGTAAAGTTTGGTGAGTTTTCGTTCACGTTTAGTGTCTCAAAAATCTGATTGTTTGCGGAAAAGAATAATAACAAATAAAAAGAAGAACTAGAGCTGCGAGCAGCTATAAAGGGCCCTCGCAACCTGGGCCATGTTGGGGTATTTGCATGTCGGGGTAAAGGCATGTTGGGGTACTGTTTCATAGGAAACCGTCTAAATTGTAAATGTTTTTGACATGCTTTATGTTTGCAAAGTTTCATGGAAGGCCAAAAATGATGCACAATTAAAATAAAATCAAAATGGATTGGCACATGGCTATAGAATAATTTTTGGAGGTATTAGGCTGATAGGTATGCCTCCCAATATTCACACATCTAGCTGAACCATATAATCGGATATACTTCATAAAAATATCTAGACGGCGCTATTGAGCCATTTATTACAAATTGCACAACAAATTATAAAATATTCATGTTCGTGAGAGATCTGATCTGTGTGCAAAATTTTGTGCGTTTTTGCCCATGTTTAGACTCTCTAAAAAAAAAATTCTTTGCAAACAATGCATCGCTACAGCAAAGGCGTGTGACAAAATAAAAAATTTCAATAACTTTTCATCTTAAATATCTTAAGATGAAACATGCCAAAGAATGAAGACGATGTGATAAGTTTTGCAGAAAATATGACCCCTATAAAAGGCCCCAAAAAGTGGCTACAAATACCAAAGTACATCAAAATGGCAGACTTCCTGTTTAGTTCAGCATATGGTTCCAAGAGACTTTTTTGTACATCGTGGGCTCTTATGTATGCCTCAAAATTATCATAGCTCTAGGTGAAACGTACAACCGGGAATGCTTCGTTAAATAGGAGGGGTTTTTTTTAGCACAAAATGTGATGCCCGGCCCCTGGGGGACTTCCTGTTGGGTTTAGTACATGGCACCAAGAGACTTTTTTTGTACATCGTGGGCTGTTACATATGTCTCCAAATTTTCTTAGCTCGAGCTGCTTCGTACAACTGGGAATGCTTCATTAAGAAGGATTTTTTTTCCTTTGCAAACAAGTGCATGCCACGACAACAGCGTGCGACGAAATAAAAAGCTTTCAATAACTTTTCATCGTCAACATCTTAAGATGAATCACACCAAGTTTGAAGATGATCGGATAAACTCTATAGGAGGAGTTCGTTAAAATGAGACCCCTATGAAATGGCCAAAAAAATGGCAACACGTTTCAAAGTAAATCAAAATGGCGGACTTCCTGTTGGGGTTAGCATATGTTTCAAAAAGGGTTTTTTGTACCTCGAGGCCTGTTACATATGTCTTCAAATTTTGGTAACTCTAGGTAAAACGTACAACCGGGAATGCTTCATTAAAGAGGAGTTTTTTTAGCTCAAAATGTGATGCCCGGCCCCTGGGGGACTTCCTGTTGGGTTTAGCACATGGCACCAAGAGAATTTTTTGTACATCTTGGGCTGTTACATATGTCTACAAATTTTCGTAGCTCTAGCTGCTTCGTACAACTGGGAATGCTTCATTAAGAAGGATTTTTTTTCATTTGCAAAAAGTGCATGCCACGGCAACAGCGTGCGATGAAATAAAAAGGTTTCAGTAACTTTTCATCGTCAACATCTTAACATGAATCACACCAAGTTTGAAGATGATCGGATAAACTCTATAGGAGGAGTTTGTTCAAATAAGACCCCTATGAAATGGCCAAAAAAATGGCAACACGTTTCAAAGTAAATCAAAATGGCGGACATCCTGTTGGGGTTAGCATATGTTTCAAAAAGGGTTTTTTGTACCTCGAGGCCTGTTACATATGTCTTCAAATTTTGGTAACTCTAGGTAAAACGTACAACCGGGAATGCTTCGTTAAAGAGGAGTTTTTTAGCTCAAAATGTGATGCCCGGCCCCTGGGGGACTTCCTGTTGGGTTTAGCACATGGCACCAAGAGACTTTTTTGTACATCTTGGGCTGTTACATATGTCTACAAATTTTCGTAGCTCTAGCTGCTTCGTACAACTGGGAATGCTTCATTAAGAAGGATTTTTTTTCATTTGCAAAAAGTGCATGCCACGGCAACAGCGTGCGATGAAATAAAAAGGTTTCAATAACTTTTCATCGTCAACATCTTAACATGAATCACACCAAGTTTGAAGATGATCGGATAAACTCTGTAGGAGGAGTTCGTTAAAATAAGACCCCTATGAAATGGCCCAAAAAATGGCAACACGTTCCAAAGTAAATCAAAATGGCGGACTTCCTGTTCGGTTTAGCATATGGTTAAAAAAGAGTTTTTTGTACCTTGAGGGCTGTTACATATGTCTTCAAATGTTGGTAACTCTAGGTGAAATGTACAGCCGGGAATGCTTCATTAAATAAGAATTTTGAAACACAAAATTTGATGCCTCGCCTCTGGCGGACTTCCTGTTAGGTTTAGCATATGGCACCAACAGGCTTTTTTGTAGATCATAGTCTGTTACATATGTGTACCAATTTTCGTGGCTCTCAATTAAACGTACCACCGGCAATGCTTTGTTAAGTAAGAATTTTGAAACTGTAAATTTGATGCCCCGCCACCGTCATATAGTATGTCAAAAACTTTAGATTTTTTACCATGATGTTGTCCCAGGTGTTGAGATGGTACAGCCCAAGTTTGAAGTCAATCGGGTTAACCGTGTAGGAGAAGCTGGCAAAAGTATGACCCCTGTAAATGTGCAAAAATGGGCCAAAATTGGACATTCAAATACTCATACCTCATTTCCTGTCTATTTTAGGGTACACATATCAAAGAGGTTTTTGTTCATCTGGATGTGCTACAGGTGCCACACAATTTTCGTAGCCATAGGACAATCGTAGCGGGACAGGGATCCGTTAAACCTATGTAGGTGGCGCTACAGAGCCATTTTTCTGTTATCATGTATGGCGACTTTAAAATATCAAATTTTTCGCCAGGCCCGATCTGCGTGTAAAGTTTGGTGAGTTTTCGTTCATGTTTAGTGCCTCAAAAATGTGGTTGTTTGCGGAAAAGAATAATAACAAAGAAAAAGAAGAAGAAGAAGAATAACTAGAGCTGCGAGCAGCTATAAAGGGCCCTCGCAACCTGGGCCACGTTGGGGTACTTGCACGTCGGGGTACTGGCACGTTGGGGTACTGTCAAATCGGACAAGGACCATCTAAAATGTTTTTGACAAGCTTTGTGAGTGCAAAAGGCCAAAGATGGTGTGCAATTCCCAAAATAAATTCAAAATGGCGGACTTCCTTTTAGGTTTAGCATACGGCTACAGAATACTTTTTGTAGGTCTTAAGCTAATAGGTATGCCTCCCAGTTTTCACAAATCTAGGTCAAGTCATCTTTAGTTGTGTATCGCTTGAATCATACAATTGGAAATGCTCCATAAAAATGCATAGAGGGCGCTATTGAGCACAACGTTGGGTTACTTGCACGTCAGGGTACTGGCACGTTGGGGTACTGTTACATGGAACAAGGACCATTTAAAATGTTAGTTTTTTCCATGCCTTGTCTGTGCAAAGTTTAATGAAAGAGGCCAAAAATGATGTATAATTCCCAAAATAAAATCAAAATAGCGGACTTCCTCTTTGGTTTGGCAAATGGCTACATAATACTTTTTTGTAGGTATTAGGCTGATAGGGGTCTGTCCTAATTTTCACAAATCTAGCAGAATCATACAATCGGAAATACTTCATAAAAATGTCTAGAGGGCGCTATTTATTGCAAATTGCACAATAAATCTCTAAAAATTCATGTTCATGACAAGTCTGATGTGTTTGCAAAGTTTCATGAGTTTTCACACATGTATAGATAAAAAAACAAAGCAGCACTTTACTTGGCAAACAATGCATCGCTATAGCAGCAGCGTGCGACAAAATAAAAAACTTTCGATAACTTTGCATCTTAAACATCTTAAGATGAAACACACCAAGTTTGAAGACGGTCGGATGAACTTTGTACGAGGAGTTCGTTAAAATATGACCCCTGAAAAAGGCCACAAATCCCATCGTAAATCAAAATGGCAGACTTCCTGTTTGGTTTAGCACATGGTTCCAAGAGACTTTTTTGTACATCGTGGGCTCTTATGTATGCCTGCAAATTATCATCTCGCTAGGTGAAACGTACAACCGGGAATGCTTCGTTAAAGAGGAGTTTTCTAGCTCAAAATGTGATGCCCGGCCCCTGGCGGACTTCCTGTTGGATTTAGCACATGGCACCAAGAGACTTTTTTTGTACATTGTGGGCTGTTACATATGTCTACAAATTTTTGTAGCTCTAGCTACTTCGTACAACTGGGAATGCTTCATTAAGAAGGATTTTTTTCCTTTGCAAAAAGTGCATGCCACGACAACAGCGTGCGACGAAATAAAGAGCTTTCAATAACTTTTCATCCTCAACATCTTAAGATGAGTCACACCAAGTTTGAAGATGATCGGATAAACTCTGTAGGAGGAGTTCGTTCAAATATGACCCCTATGAAATGGCCCAAAAAATGGCAACACATTCCAAAGTAAATCAAAATGGCGGACGTCCTGTTAGGTTTAGTATATGGTTCAAAAAGAGTTTTTTGTACCTCGAGGGCTGTTATATACCTCTACAAATTTTGGTAACTCTAGGTGAAACGTACAGCCGGGTATGCTTTGTTAAAGAGGAGTTTTTTAGCTCAAAATGTGATGCCCGGCCCCTGGGGGACTTCCTGTTGGGTTTAGCACAGGGCACCAAGAGACTTTTTTGTACATCTTGGGCTGTTACATATGTCTACAAATTTTCGTAGCTCTCGCTGCTTCGTACAAATGGGAATGCTTCTTTAAGGATATTTTTTTTCCTTTGCAAACAGTGCATGCCATGACAACAGCGTGCGACGAAATACAAAGCTTTCAATAACTTTTCATCTTCAACATCTTAAGATGAATCACACCAAGTTTGAAGATGATCGGATAAACACTGTAGGAGGAGTTCGTTAAAATAAGACCCCAATGAAATGGCCAAAAAAATGGCAACACGTTCCAAAATAAATCAAAATGGCGGACTTCCTGTGAGGTTTAGCATATGGTTCAAAAAGAGTTTTTTGTAGGTCATAGCCTGTTACATATGTGTACCAATTTTCGTAGCTCTAGATTAAACGTACAACCGGCAATGCTTCGTGAAGTAAGAATTTTTAAACTCTAAATTTCATGCGTCGCCGCCGTCATATAGTATATCAAAAACTTTAGATTTTTTACAATGATGTTGTCCCAGGTGTTGAGATGGTCCATCCCGAGTTTGAAGTCAATCGGGTTAACCGTGTAGTAGAAGCGGGCAAAAGTATGACCCCTGTAAATGTGCAAAACTGGGCCAAAATTGGACATTCAGATGATCATACCTCACTTTCTGTCTATTTTAGGGTACACACATCAAAGAGGTTTTTGTTCATCTGGATGTGCTACGGGTGCCACACAATTTTCGTCGCCATAGGACAATCGTAGCGGGACAGGGATCCGTTTAACCTATGTAGGTGGCGCTATGGAGCCATTTTTCTGTTATCATGTATGGCGACTTTAAAATATCAAATTTTTCGCCAGGCCTGATGTGCGTGTAAAGTTTGGTGAGTTTTCGGTCACGTTTAGTGTCTCAAAAATGCGATTGTTTGCGGAGAAGAATAATAAGAATAAGAATAATAAGAAGAAGAAGAATTCCTACAAAAACAATAGGGCCTCGCAGCGGCACCGCCGCCGCCGCTGCTCGGGCCCTAACTAGAGCTGCGAGCAGCTATAAAGGGCCCTCGCAGCCCGGGCCACGTTGGAGTCCTTGCACGTTGGGGTACTTGCACGTTGGGGTACTTGCACGTTAGGGTACTGGCACGTTGGGGTACTGGCATATTGGAAGCAAAATTTCTTTGAAAATGGCATAATAAACATATACATATGTCTACAATTTTTCGTCGCTTCAGCTGCTTCGTACAACTGGGAATGCTTCATTAAGAAGGATTTTTTTCCTTTGCAAAAAGTCCATGCCACGATAACAGCGTGTGACGAAATAAAAAACTTTCAATAACTTTTCATTTTCAACATCTTAAGATGAATCACACCAAGATTGAAGATGATCGGATAAACTCTGTAGGAGGAGTTTGTTAAAATATGACCCCTATGAAATGGCCAAAAAAAATGGCAACACATTCCAAAGTAAATCAAAATGGCGGACGTCCTGTTAGGTTTAGCATATGGTTCAAAAAGAGTTTTTTGTACCTCGAGGGCTGTTATATACCTCTACAAATTTTGGTAACTCTAGGTGAAACGTACAGCCGGGTATGCTTTGTTAAAGAGGAGTTTTTTTTAGCTCAAAATGTGATGCCCGGCCCCTGGGGGACTTCCTGTTGGGTTTAGCACAGGGCACCAAGAGACTTTTTTGTACATCTTGGGCTGTTACATATGTCTACAAATTTTCGTAGCTCTAGCTGCTTCGTAAAACTGGCAATGCTTCTTTAAGGATTTTTTTTTCCTTTGCAAACAGTGCATGCCATGACAACAGCGTGCGACGAAATACAAAGCTTTCAATAACTTTTCATCTTCAACATCTTAAGATGAATCACACCAAGTTTGAAGATGATCGGATAAACACTGTAGGAGGAGTTCGTTTCAATAAGGCCCCAATGAAATGGCCAAAAAAATGGCAACACATTCCAAAATAAATCAAAATGGTGGACTTCCTGTTAGGTTTAGCATATGGTTCAAAAAGAGTTTTTTGTACCTCGAGGGCTGTTACATATGTCTACAAATTTTCGTAGCTCTAGCTGCTTCGTACAACTGGCAATGCTTCTTTAAGGATTTTTTTTTTCCTTTGCAAACAGTGCATGCCATGACAACAGCGTGCGACGAAATACAAAGCTTTCAATAACTTTTCATCTTCAACATCTTAAGATGAATCACACCAAGTTTGAAGATGATCGGATAAACACTGTAGGAGGAGTTCGTTAAAATAAGGCCCCAATGAAATGGCCAAAAAAATGGCAACACATTCCAAAATAAATCAAAATGGTGGACTTCCTGTTAGGTTTAGCATATGGCACCAACAGGCTTTTTTGTAGGTCATAGTCTGTTACATATGTGTACCAATTTTCGTAGCTCTAGATTAAACGTACCACCGGCAATGCTTCGTTAAGTAAGAATTTTGAAACTGTAAATTTGATGCCCCGCCACCGTCATATAGTATGTCAAAAACTTTTGATTTTTTAACATGATGTTGTCCCAGGTGTTGAGATGGTACAGCCCAAGTTTGAAGTCAATCGGGTTAACCGTGTAGGAGAAGCGGGCA
The DNA here is from genome assembly GCF_051991245.1 of Festucalex cinctus. Taxonomy (NCBI): domain Eukaryota; kingdom Metazoa; phylum Chordata; class Actinopteri; order Syngnathiformes; family Syngnathidae; genus Festucalex; species Festucalex cinctus. Next base: position 1,810,159 of record NC_135426.1, on the reverse strand, counting down.
AAAGTATGACCCCTGTAAATGTGCAAAAATGGGCCAAAATTGGACATTCAAATACTCATACCTCACTTCCTGTCTATTTTAGGGTACACATATCAAAGAGGTTTTTGTTCATCTGGATGTGCTACAGGTGCCACACAATTTTCTTAGCCATAGGACAATCGTAGCGGGACAGGGATCCGTTAAACCTATGTAGGTGGCGCTACAGAGCCATTTTTCTGTTATCATGTATGGCGACTTTAAAATATCAAATTTTTCGCCAGGCCCGATCTGCGTGTAAAGTTTGGTGAGTTTTCGTTCATGTTTAGTGCCTCAAAAATGTGGTTGTTTGCGGAAAAGAATAATAACAAAGAAAAAGAAGAAGAAGAAGAAGAATAATAAGAATTCCTTCAGGAACAATAGGGACCTCGCAGCGGTCGCTGCTCGGGCCCTAATAAGAAGAAGAATTCCTACAAAAACAATAGGGCCTCGCAGCGGCACCGCCGCCGCCGCTGCTCGGGCCCTAATAAAAAGAAGAAGAACTAGAGCTGCGAGCAGCTATAAAGGGCCCTCGCAACCCGGGCCACGTTGGGGTACTTGCACGTCGGGGTACTGGCACGTTGGGGTACTGTCAAATAGGACAAGGACCATCTAAAATGTTTTTGACAAGCCTTGTGTGTGCAAAGTTTAATCAAAACGCAAAATATGGTGCGCAATTCCCAAAATAAATTCAAAATGGCGGACTTCCTTTTAGGTTTAGCATACGGCTACAGAATACTTTTTGTAGGTCTTAAGCTAATAGGTATGCCTCCCAGTTTTCACAAATCTAGGTCAAGTCATCTTTAGTTGTGTATCGCTTGAATCATACAATTGGAAATGCTCCATAAAAATGCATAGAGGGCGCTATTGAGCACAACGTTGGGTTACTTGCACGTCGGGGTACTGGCACGTTGGGGTACTGTTACATGGAACAAGGACCATTTAAAATGTTAGTTTTTTCCATGCCTTGTCTGTGCAAAGTTTAATGAAAAAGGCCAAAAATGATGTATAATTCCCAAAATAAAATCAAAATAGCGGACTTCCTCTTTGGTTTGGCAAATGGCTACATAATACTTTTTTGTAGGTCTAGCATAATCATACAATCGGAAATGCTTCATAAAAATGTCTAGAGGGCGCTATTTATTGCAAATTGCACAATAAATCTCTGAAAATTCATGTTCATGACAAGTCTGATGTGTTTGCAAAGTTTCATGAGTTTTCATGTGTATAAAAAAAAAAAAAAGCAGCACTTGACAAACAATGCATTGCTATGGCAACAGCGTGTTACAAAATAAAAAACTTTCGATTACTTTGCATCTTAAACATCTTAAGATGAAACACACCAAGTTTGAAGACAGTCGGAAAAATTTTGTAGGAGGGGTTCGTTAAAATATGACCCCTGAAAAAGGCCACAAAAAATGGCAACAAATCCCATCATAAATCAAAATGGCAGACTACCTGTTTGGTTTAGCACATGGTTCCAAGAGACCTTTTTGTACATCATGGGCTCTTATGTATGCCTGCAAATTATCATAGCGCTAGGTGAAACGTACAACCGGGAATGCTTCGTTAAAGAGGAGTAATTAGCTCAAAATGTGATGCCCGGCCCCTGGGGGACTTCCTGTTGGGTTTAGCACATGGCACCAAGAGACTTTTTTGTACATCCTGGGCTGTTACATATGTCTACAATTTTTCGTCGCTCTAGCTGCTTCGTACAACTGGGAATGCTTCATTAAGAAGGATTTTTTTCCTTTACAAAAAGTTCATGCCACGACAACAGCGTGTGACGAAATAAAAAACTTTCAATAACTTTTCATTTTCAACATCTTAAGATGACTCACACCAAGTTTGAAGATGATCGGATAAACTCTGTAGGAGGAGTTTGTTAAAATATGACCCCTATGAAATGGCCAAAGAAAATGGCAACACATTCCAAAGTAAATCAAAATGGCGGACGTCCTGTTAGGTTTAGCATATGGTTCAAAAAGAGTTTTTTGTACCTCGAAGGCTGTTATATACCTCTACAAATTTTGGTAACTCTATGTGAAACGTACAGCCGGGTATGCTTTGTTAAAGAGGAGTTTTTTAGCTCAAAATGTGATGCCCGGCCCCTGGGGGACTTCCTGTTGGGTTTAGCACAGGGCACCAAGAGACTTTTTTGTACATCTTGGGCTGTTACATATGTCTGCAAATTTTCGTAGCTCTAGCTGCTTCGTACAAATGGGAATGCTTCTTTAAGGATATTTTTTTTCCTTTAAAAACAGTGCATGCCATGACAACAGCGTGCGACGAAATACAAAGCTTTCAATAACTTTTCATCTTCAACATCTTAAGATGAATCACACCAAGTTTGAAGATGATCGGATAAACACTGTAGGAGGAGTTCGTTAAAATAAGACCCCAATGAAATGGCCAAAAAAATGGCAACACGTTCCAAAATAAATCAAAATGGTGGACTTCCTGTTAGGTTTAGCATATGGTTCAAAAAGAGTTTTTTGTAGGTCATAGCCTGTTACATATGTGTACCAATTTTCGTAGCTCTAGATTAAACGTACAACCGGCAATGCTTCGTGAAGTAAGAATTTTTAAACTCTAAATTTGATGCGCCGCCGCCGTCATATAGTATATCAAAAACTTTTCATTTTTCACAATGATGTTGTCCCAGGTGTTGAGATGGTACATCCCAAGTTTGAAGTCAATCGGGTTAACCGTGTAGGAGAAGCGGGCAAAAGTATGACCCCTGTAAATGTGCAAAAATTGGCAAAAATTGGACATTTAAATACTCATACCTCACTTTCTGTCTATTTTAGGGTACACACTTCAAAGAGGTTTTTGTTCATTGGGATGTGCTACAGGTGCCACACAATTTTCATAGCCGTCGGACAATCGTAGCGGGACAGGGATCCGTTTAACCTATGTAGGGGGCGCTAAGGAGCCATTTTTCTGTTATCATGTATGGCGACTTTAAAATATCAAATTTTTCGCCAGGCCTGATGTGCGTGTAAAGTTTGGTGAGTTTTCGGTCACGTTTAGTGTCTCAAAAATGCGATTGTTTGCGGAGAAGAATAATAAGAACTAGAGCTGCGAGCAGCTATAAAGGGCCCTCGCAGCCCGGGCCACGTTGGGGTCCTTGCACGTTGGGGTACTTGCACGTTGGGGTACTGGCACATTGGGGTACTGGCATATTGGAAGCAAAATTTCTTTGAAAATGGCATAATAAACGTTTACATGTAGAATATTTTTTTGCCAGTGTGTGTATCAAGCTCAACGGGTTTTGGTGATTGTTAAGACCTGCAAAAATCAGCGTCCTTTTTTATTTTTAGGCAATGAGTTGCCCTGATTGGTATTTTTTTGTAAAAGTGTATATACACATCATCGCTCGTTGTACTCATTGCACAATGTTACTTTTATTGTCCAAAGGGGCAATCAAAAATGAATAAAACAAAATGGAAACGTACATACGTTTGGATCGGTGTGAAGCCAGTGAACAATTTGAGTGGTGGAAACTAAAAGAATATTCATAAATGACTTAGTTATCACACTTAGAATGAGTGTACATTTTTTTGTACAAAATACCGTATGTGGGGTATTTTTTTTTTTTTTTTATATAAGCCTCAAGGGCTAGGTGGCGCTGTATTTATAACTGAATGTTGTCATAGAGATACCTTCAGGCCTTGATTATAAGCATACATGTCAAGTGTGGGATTTTTTTTGGAGCATGTATCGTGGAGTTATTAAGCATATCCTTCATTCACGATATTGCTTTTAATGTCCACAGAGGCTATCAAAAATAAATAAAAATATATATATGTTTGGATAAGTCTGATGCCAGTGAACATTTTGAGTGGTGGAAACTAAAAGAATATTCATAAATGACTGAGTTATCACACTTAGAATGAGTTTACATTTTTTGTACAAAATACCGTATGTGGGGTATTTTTTTTTTATGCCTCAAGGGCTAGGTGGCGCTGCATATATAACTGAATGTTGTCATAGAGATAACTTCAGACCTTGACGATAAACATACATGTCAAGTTTGGGATTTTTTGGAGCATGTACCGGGGAGTTATCAAGCATATCCTTTTTCATTGCGAAACACAAATTTTGATGCCACGCCCTCATCATATAGTATTTCGAAAAGTCAAGATTTTCCCCCCTGTCGTTGGCTCAGGTCTTGACATTGTCCAGGTCAAGTCTTAACTCAGTCGGATGAAACGTGGAGAAGAAGTGGGCAAAAGTATGCCCCCTGTAAATGTGCAAAAATCATCAAAAATGGGACATTCAAAAATTCGTAGCTCACTTCCTGTTCATTTTAGCATATGGGTCCAAGAGACTTTTATGTAGGTCTTGGGCTCCCTCATACACCTAAAATTTTTCGTAGATCTTGCTTAAACGTACAACCGGGGCTGCTTCGTTAAAATTTTCTAGGGGGCGCTATTGAGTCATTTTTGTAAAAATAGCACAATCAACATTAAAATATTGCTCATTTTACCAGGCCAGATGTGTGTGCCAAGTTTCATGAGTTTCTGTGCATGTTTAGACCCTCAAAACCGGCGTTGTTTTCTTGGCGAACAGCGCTTAGCCACGCCCACAGCAATTCACTAAAACTCACAAACTTCGTGTTGTGACATCATGAAGGCCGAAACCCTCATCTGAGCAAATCTGAGGTAGGTCCAGTTAACGTGTTTGGACAAAAACGTAGAAGAAAATTCGTAAGAAAAAAAAAATGCCACTAGGTGGCGCTATCAGTAAGATGAAATATAAGTTCGTAGATGTCTTTAGGGCTGGACTCTCATCAAATGTGTGAAATTTTGAGAAGATAGGATCATCTCGGTCAAGTTAATGCAGCTTTTATTGTCACGAAAAATCTTCAGACTTTGCGTCACCGTAGCGGCCACGCCCTTTGGCAAAAAGTTACAATATTCGGTGTGGGGCATGATCAACATCTTAAGGCTTTTCTGACCAATTTTCAACTGGATCCCTTCAACGAGCTCAGCACTGTAGCTAAAAACGTAAAGTATGACATTTATTGTTACCACTAGGTGGCACTATATGTATAACTGAATTTTATCATATAGATGTTTTCAGGCCGTGACTATTACGTTTTCTGAGAAGTTTGAGATTTTTCGGAGCTTGAACATGGGAGTTATTAAGCATTTGCTCTTTCTGGACAAATGAAATTTTCAAGGCAATATTTGATGCCCCGCCCCCGTCATATATTATTTCAAAAAGTCAAGGTTTTTTGCCCAGTTGTTGTCTCAGGTCTTGAGATGATAAATGCCAATTTTGAAGTCAACTGGATGAAAAATGTTTGCAAAGGGGGAAAAAGCATGACCACAGTGAATGTGCCAAAATAGGCCAAAATTGGACATTAAAAAATTCATAGCTCATTTCCTGTACATTTTAGCTACATGGTCCCAATAGACTTTTTTGTGCGTCTCGGGGTGCTACACGTGCCTGCCAATTTTCGTTGCTCTAGCTCAAACGTGCCGGGCTTGGTTATTATTTATCTACGCTAGGGGGCGCTATAGAGTCGCGTTGTTATGACGCCTTCATAATATCAAATTTTTCGCCGGGCCCGAAGAGTGCGCAAAGTTCGGTGAGTTTTCGTGAATGTTTAGGTACCCAAAATCGCGATCGTTTGCGGAGAATAAAGAAGAATAATAATAACTAGAGCTGCGAGCAGCTATAAAGGGCCCTCGCAGCCCGGGCCACGTTGGAGTCCTTGCACGTTGGGGTACTTGCACGTTAGGGTACTGGCACGTTGGGGTACTGGCATATTGGAAGCAAAATTTCTTTGAAAATGGCATAATAAACGTTTACATGTAGAATATTTTTTTTGCCAGTGTGTGTCAAGCTCAACGGGTTTTGGTGATTGTTAAGACCTGCAAAAATCAGCGTCCTTTTTTATTTTTAGGCAATGAGTTGCCCTGATTGGTATTTTTTGTAAAAGTGTATATATACATCATCGCTCGTTGTACTCATTGCACAATGTTACTTTTATTGTCCAAAGGGGCAATCAAAAATGAATAAAACAAAATGGAAACGTACATACGTTTGGATCGGTGTGAAGCCAGTGAACAATTTGAGTGGTGGAAACTAAAAGAATATTCAGAAATGACTTAGTCATCACACTTAGAATGAGTTTAAATTTTTTTGTACAAAATACCGTATGTGGGTTTTTTTTTTTTTATATAAGCCTCAAGGGCTAGGTGGCGCTGTATTTATAACTGAATGTTGTCATCGAGATACCTTCAGGCCTTGATTATAAGCATACATGTCAAGTGTGGGATTTTTTTTGGAGCATGTACCGTGGAGTTATTAAGCATATCCTTCATTCACGATATTGCTTTTAATGTCCACAGAGGCTATCAAAAATAAATAAAAATATATATATGTTTGGATAAGTCTGATGCCAGTGAACATTTTGAGTGGTGGAAACTAAAAGAATATTCATAAATGACTTAGTTATCACACTTAGAATGAGTTTACATTTTTTGTACAAAATACCGTATGTGGGGTATTTTTTTTTTATGCCTCAAGGGCTAGGTGGCGCTGCATATATAACTGAATGTTGTCATAGAGATAGCTTCAGGCCTTGACGATAAACATACATGTCAAGTTTGGGATTTTTTGGAGCATGTACCGGGGAGTTATTAAGCATATCATTTTTCAGTGCGAAACACAAATTTTGATGCCCCGCCTTCATCATATAGTATTTCGAAAGGTCAAGATTTTTCCCCCTGTCGTTGGCTCAGGTCTTGACATGGTCCAGGTCAAGTCTTAACTCAGTCAGATGAAACGTGTAGGAGAAGTGGGCAAAAGTCTGCGCCTTGTGAATGTGCAAAAATTGTCAAAAATGGGACATTCAAAAATTCGTAGCTCACTTCCTGTTCATTTTAGCATATGGGTCCAAGAGACTTTTTTGTAGGTCTTGGGCTCCCTCATACACCTAAAAATATTCGTCGTTCTTGCTTAAACGTACAACCGGGGCTGCTTCGTTAAAAACTTCTAGGGGGCGCTATTGAGTCATTTTTGTAAAAATAGCACAATCAACAATAAAATATTGCTCATTTTACCAGGCCAGATGTGTGTGCCAAGTTTCATGAGTTTCTGTGCATGTTTAGACCCTCAAAACTGGCGTTGTTTTCTTGGCGAACAGCGCTTAGCCACACCCACAGCAATTCGCGAAAACTCACAAACTTCGTGTTGTGACATCATGAAGGCCGAAACCCTCATCTGAGCAAATATGAGGTAGGTCCAGTTAACGTGTTTGGAGAAAAACGTAGAAGAAAATTCGTAAGAAAAAAAATTGCCACTAGGTGGCGCTATCAGTTAGATGAAATATAAGTCAGTAGATGTCTTTAGGGCTGGACTCTCATCAAATGTGTGAAATTTTGAGAAGATAGGATCATCTCGGTCAAGTTAATGCAGCTTTTATTTTCACAAAAAATCTTCAGAATTTGCGTCACCGTAGCGGCCACGCCCTTTGGCGAAAAGTTACAATATTCGGTGTGGGGCATGATCAACATCTTAAGCCTTTTCTGACCAATTTTCAAATGGATCCCTTCAACAAGCTCAGCACAGTAGCTAAAAACGTAAAGTATGACATTTATTGTAACCACTAGGTGGCGCTATATGTATAACTGAATTTTATCATATAGATGTTTTCAGGCCGTGACTATTACGTTGCCTGAGAAGTTTGAGATTTTTTGGAGCTTGAACATGGGAGTTATTAAGCATTTGCTCTTTCTGGACAAATGAAATTTTAAAGGCAATATTTGATGCCCCGCCCCCGTCATATAGTATTTCAAAAAGGCAAGATGTTTTGCCCAGTTGTTCTCTCAGGTCTTGAGATGATAAATGCCAAGTTTGAAGTCAATTGGATGAAAAATGTTTGCAAAGGGGGAAAAAGCATGACCACAGTGAATGTGCCAAAATAGGCCAAAATTGGACATAAAAAAATTCATAGCTCACTTCCTGTACATTTTAGCTACATGGTCCCAATAGACTTTTTTGTGCGTCTCGGGGTGCTACACGTGCTTGCCAATTTTTGTTGCTCTAGCTCAAACGTGCCGGGCTTGGTTTTTATTTTTCTACGCTAGGGGGCGCTATCGAGTCGCATTGTTATGACAACTTAATAATATCAAATTTTTCGCCGGGCCTGAGGAGTGTGCAAAGTTCGGTGAGTTTTCGTGAATGTTTAGGTACCCAAAATCGCGATCGTTTGCGGAGAATAAAGAAGAAGAAGAAGAAGAAGAACTAGAGCTGCGAGCAGCTATAAAGGGCCCTCGCAGCCCGGGCCGCGTTGGGGTCCTTGCACGTTGGGGTACTTGCACGTTAGGGTACTGGCACGTTGGGGTACTGGCATATTGGAAGCAAAATTTCTTTGAAAATGGCATAATAAACGTTTACATGTAGAATTTTTTTTTGCCAGTGTGTGTCAAGCTCAACGGGTTTTGGTGATTGTTAAGACCTGCAAAAATCAGCGTCCTTATTTATTTTTAGGCAATGAGTTGCCCTGATTGGTATTTTTTGTAAAAGTGTATATAGACATCATCGCTCGTTGTACTCATTGCACAATGTTACTTTTATTGTCCAAAGGGGCAATCAAAAATGAATAAAACAAAATGGAAACGTACATACGTTTGGATCGGTGTGAAGCCAGTGAACAATTTGAGTGGTGGAAACTATAAGAATATTCATAAATGACTTAGTTATCACACTTAGAATGAGTGTACATTTTTTGTACAAAATACCGTATGTGGGGTATTTTATTTTATTTTTTATATAAGCCTCAAGGGCTAGGTGGCGCTGTATTTATAACTGAATGTTGTCATAGAGATACCTTCAGGGCTTGATTATAAGCATACATGTCAAGTGTGGGATTTTTTTTGGAGCATGTACCGTGGAGTTATTAAGCATATCCTTCATTCACGGTATTGCTTTTAATATCCATAGAGGCTATCAAAAATAAATAAAAATATATATATGTTTGGATAAGTCTGATGCCAGTGAACATTTTGAGTGGTGGAAACTAAAAGAATATTCATAAATGACTTAGTTATCACACTTAGAATGAGTTTACATTTTTTGTACAAAATACCGTATGTGGGGTATTTTTTTTTTATGCCTCAAGGGCTAGGTGGCGCTGCATATATAACTGAATGTTGTCATAGAGATAGCTTCAGGCCTTGACGATAAACATACATGTCAAGTTTGGGATTTTTTGGAGCATGTACCGGGGAGTTATTAAGCATATCCTTTTTCAGTGCGAAACACAAATTTTGATGCCCCGCCTTCATCATATAGTATTTCGAAAAGTCAAAATTTTTCCCCCTGTCGTTGGCTCAGGTCTTGACATGGTCCAGGTCAAGTCTTAACTCAGTCAGATGAAACGTGTAGGAGAAGTGGGCAAAAGTCTGCCCCCTGTGAATGTGCAAAAATCGTCAAAAATGGGACATTCAAAAATTCGTAGCTCACTTCCTGTTCATTTTAGCATATGGGTCCAAGAGACTTTTTTGTAGGTCTTGGGCTCCCTCATACACCTAAAAATTTTCGTAGATCTTGCTTGAACGTACAACCGGGGCTGCTTCATTAAAAATTCCTAGGGGGCGCTATTGAGTAATTTTTGTAAAAATAGCACAATCAACAATAAAATATTGTTCATTTTACCAGGCCAGATGTATGTGCCAAGTTTCATGAGTTTCTGCGCATGTTTAGACCCTCAAAACTGGCGTTGTTTTCTTGGCGAACAGTGCTTAGCCACGCCCACAGCGATTCGCGAAAACTCACAAACTTCGTGTTGTGACATCATGAAGGCCGAATCCCTCATCTGAGCAAATATGAGGTAGGTCCAGTTAACGTGTTTGGAGAAAAACGTAGAAGAAAATTCGTAAGAAAAAAAATTGCCACTAGGTGGCGCTATCAGTAGGATGAAATATAACTTCATAGATGTCTTTAGGGCTGGACTCTCATCAAATGTGTGAAATGTTGAGAAGATAGGATCATCTCGGTCAAGTTAATGCAGCTTTTATTGTCACGAAAAATCTTTACACTTTGCGGCACCGTAGCGGCCACGCCCTTTGGCGAAAAGTTACAATATTCGGTGTGGGGCATGATCAACATCTTAAGGCTTTTCTGACCAATTTTCAACTGGACCCCTTCAACGAGCTCAGCGCAGTAGCTAAAAACGTAAAGTATGACATTTATTGTTACCACTAGGTGGCGCTATATGTATAACTGAATTTTATCATATAGATGTTTTCAGGCCGTGACTATTACATTGCCTGAGAAGTTTGAGATTTTTTGGAGCTTGAACATGGGAGTTATTAACCATTTGCTCTTTCTGGACAAATGAAATTTTAAAGGCAATATTTGATGCCCCGCCCCCATCATATAGTATTTCGAAAAGGCAAGACTTTTTGCCCAGTTGTTCTCTCACGTCTTGAGATGATAAATGCCAAGTTTGAAGTTAATTGGATGAAAAATGTTTGCAGAGGGGGAAAAAGCATGACCACAGTGAATGCGCCAAAATAGGCCAAAATTGGACATTAAAAAATTCATAGCTCATTTCCTGTACATTTTAGCTACATGGTCCCAATAGACTTTTTTGTGCAGCTCGGGGTGCTACACGTGCCTGCCAATTTTCGTTGCTCTAGCTCAAACGTGCCGGGCTTGGTTTTTATTTTTCTACGCTAGGGGGCGCTATAGAGTCGCTTTGTTATGACGACTTCATAATATCAAATTTTTCGCCGGGCCTGAGGAGTGTGCAAAGTTCGGTGAGTTTTCGTGAATGTTTAGGTACCCAAAATCGGGATCGTTTGCGGAGAATAAAGAAGAAGAAGAATAATAATAATAATAATAATAATAATAATAATAATAATAATAATAATAATAATAATAATAATTTTTACAAAAACAATAGGGACCTCGCAGCGGTCGCTGCTCGGGCCCTAATAATAATAATAATAATAATAATAATAATTTTTACAAAAACAATAGGGACCTCGCAGCGGTCGCTGCTCGGGCCCTAACTAGAGCTGCGAGCAGCTATAAAGGGCCCTCGCAGCCCGGGCCACGTTGGGGTCCTTGCACGTTGGGGTACTTGCACGTTAGGGTACTGGCACGTTGGGGTACTGGCATATTGGAAGTAAAATTTCTTTGAAAATGGCAGAATAAACGTTTACATGTAGAATATTTTTTTTGCCAGTGTGTGTCAAGCTCAACGGGTTTTGGTGATTGTTAAGACCTGCAAAAATCAGCGTCCTTTTTTATTTTTAGGCAATGAGTTGCCCTGATTGGTATTTTTTGTAAAAGTGTATATATACATCATCGCTCGTTGTACTCATTGCACAATGTTACTTTTATTGTCCAAAGGGGCAATCAAAAATGAATAAAACAAAATGGAAACGTACATACGTTTGGATCGGTGTGAAGCCAGTGAACAATTTGAGTGGTGGAAACTAAAAGAATATTCATAAATGACTTAGTCATCACACTTAGAATGAGTTTACATTTTTTTGTACAAAATACCGTATGTGGGTTTTTTTTTTTTTTATATAAGCCTCAAGGGCGAGGTGGCGCTGTATTTATAACTGAATGTTGTCATCGAGATACCTTCAGGCCTTGATTATAAGCATACATGTCAAGTGTGGGATTTTTTTTGGAGCATGTACCGTGGAGTTATTAAGCATATCCTTCATTCACAATATTGCTTTTAATGTCCACAGAGGCTATCAAAAATAAATAAAAATATATATATGTTTGGATAAGTCTGATGCCAGTGAACATTTTGAGTGGTGGAAACTAAAAGAATATTCATAAATGACTTAGTTATCACACTTAGAATGAGTTTACATTTTTTGTACAAAATACCGTATGTGGGGTATTTTTTTTTTATGCCTCAAGGGCTAGGTGGCGCTGCATATATAACTGAATGTTGTCATAGAGATAGCTTCAGGCCTTGACGATAAACATACATGTCAAGTTTGGGATTTTTTGGAGCATGTACCGGGGAGTTATTAAGCATATCCTTTTTCAGTGCGAAACACAAATTTTGATGCCCCGCCTTCATCATATAGTATTTCGAAAGGTCAAGATTTTTCCCCCTGTCGTTGGCTCAGGTCTTGACATGGTCCAGGTCAAGTCTTAACTCAGTCAGATGAAACGTGTAGGAGAAGTGGGCAAAAGTCTGCCCCCTGTGAATGTGCAAAAATTGTCAAAAATGGGACATTCAAAAATTCGTAGCTCACTTCCTGTTCATTTTAGCATATGGGTCCCAGAGACTTTTTTGTAGGACTTGGGCTCCCTCATACATCTAAAAATATTCGTCGTTCTTGCTTAAACGTACAACCGGGGCTGCTTCGTTAAAAACTTCTAGGGGGCGCTATTGAGTCATTTTTGTAAAAATAGCACAATCAACAATAAAATATGGCTCATTTTACCAGGCCAGATGTGTGTGCCAAGTTTCATGAGTTTCTGTGCATGTTTAGACCCTCAAAACTGCCGTTGTTTTCTTGGCGAACAGCGCTTAGCCACACCCACAGCAATTCGCGAAAACTCACAAACTTCGTGTTGTGACATCATGAAGGCCGAAACCCTCATCTGAGCAAAAATGAGGTAGGTCCAGTTAACGTGTTTGGAGAAAAACGTAGAAGAAAATTCGTAAGAAAAAAAATTGCCACTAGGTGGCGCTATCAGTTAGATGAAATATAAGTCAGTAGATGTCTTTAGGGCTGGACTCTCATCAAATGTGTGAAATTTTGAGAAGATAGGATCATCTCGGTCAAGTTAATGCAGCTTTTATTTTCACGAAAAATCTTCAGACTTTGCGTCACCGTAGCGGCCACGCCCTTTGGCGAAAAGTTACAATATTCGGTGTGGGGCATGATCAACATCTTAAGGCTTTTCTGACCAACTTTCAACTGGATCCCTTCAACGAGCTCAGCACAGTAGCTAAAAACGTAAAGTATGACATTTATTGTAACCACTAGGTGGCGCTATATGTATAACTGAATTTTATCATATAGATGTTTTCAGGCCGTGACTATTACGTTGCCTGAGAAGTTTGAGATTTTTTGGAGCTTGAACATGGGAGTTATTAAGCATTTGCTCTTTCTGGACAAATGAAATTTTAAAGGCAATATTTGATGCCCCGCCCCCGTCATATAGTATTTCAAAAAGGCAAGATGTTTTGCCCAGTTGTTCTCTCAGGTCTTGAGATGATAAATGCCAAGTTTGAAGTCAATTGGATGAAAAATGTTTGCAAAGGGGGAAAAAGCATGACCACAGTGAATGTGCCAAAATAGGCCAAAATTGGACATAAAAAAATTCATAGCTCACTTCCTGTACATTTTAGCTACATGGTCCCAATAGACTTTTTTGTGCGTCTCGGGGTGCTACACGTGCCTGCCAGTTTTTGTTGCTCTAGCTCAAACGTGCCGGGCTTGGTTTTTATTTTTCTACGCTAGGGGGCGCTATTGAGTCGCATTGTTATGACGACTTAATAATATCAAATTTTTCGCCGGGCCTGAGGAGTGTGCAAAGTTCGGTGAGTTTTCGTGAATGTTTAGGTACCCAAAATCGCGATCGCTTGCGGAGAATAAAGAAGAAGAAGAAGAAGAAGAAGAAGAACTAGAGCTGTGAGCAGCTATAAAGGGCCCTCGCAGCCCGGGCCATGTTGGGGTACTTGCACGTTGGGGTACTTGCACATTGGGGTACTGGCACATTGGAAGCAGAATTTCTTTGAAAATGGCATGATAAACGTGGATTTTTTTTTTTTGCCAGGTGTGATGAGTGTGTCAAGCTCAATGGGTTGTGGTGATTGTTAAGATCTGCAAAAATCAGCGTCTTTTTTTATTTTTAGGCAATGAGTTGCCCTGATTGGTATTTTTCGTAAAAGTATATATACACACATCATCGCTCGTACTCATTGCACAATGTTGCTTTTATTGTCCATAGAGGCGATCAAAGAAAAATGAAACTAAATTAAAAAATACGTATGTTTGGATCGGTCTGATACCAGTGAACATATTGAGTGGTGGAAAGTAAAAGAATATTCATAAATGACTTAGTTATCACACTTACAATGAGTTTACAATTTTTGCAAAAATACCGTAAGTGAGGCATTTTTTTTTATGCCTCAAGGACTAGGTGGCGCTGTATTTATAACTGAATTTTGTCATAGAGATACCTTCAGGCCTTGACTCTAAATATACATTTCAAATATGGGATTTTTTGGAGCATGTACCTGGGAGTTATTAAGCATAGCCTTCATTCACGATATTGCTTTTAATGTCCATAGAGGCTATCAAAAATACATAAAACTAAATAACAAAAATATGTATGTTTGGTTAGGTCTGATGCCAGTGAATATTTTGAGTGGTGGAAGGTAAAAGAATATTCCTAAATGACTTAGTTATCACACTTAGAATGAGTTTACATTTTTTGTACAAAATACCGTAAGTGGGGTATTTTTTTTTCATGCCTCAAGGGCTAGGTGGCGCTGCATATATAACTGAATGTTGTCATAGAGATACCTTCAGGCCTTGACGATAAACATACATGTCAAGTTTGGGATTTTTTGGAGCATGTATCGGGGAGTTATTAAGCATATCCTTTTTCAGTGCGAAACACAAATTTTGATGCCCCGCCCTCATCATATAGTATTTCCAAAAGTCAAGATTTTTCCGTCTGTTGTTGGCTCAGGTCTTGGCATGGTCCAGGTCAAGTCATAAGTCAGTCGGATAAAACGTGTAGGAGAAGTGGGCAAAAGTATGCCCTCTGAAAATGTGCAAAAATCGTAAAAAATGGGACATTCAAAAATTCGTAGCTCACTTCCTGTTCATTTTAGCATATGGGTCCAAGAGACTTTTTTGTAGGTCTTTGGCTCCCTCATACACGTAAAAATTTTCGTAGATCTTGCTTAAACGTACAATCGGGGCTGCTTCGTTAAAAATTTCTAGGGGGCGCTATTGAGTCATTTTTGTAAAAATAGCACAATCAACAATAAAATATTGTTCATTTTACCAGGCCAGATGTGTGTGCCAAGTTTCATGAGTTTCTGCGCATGTTTAGACCCTCAAAACTGGCGTTGTTTTCTTGGCGAACAGTGCTTAGCCACGCCTACAGCGATTCGCGAAAACTCACAAACTTCGTGTTGAGACATCATGAAGGCCGAAACCCTCATCTGAGCAAATATGAGGTTGGTCCAGTTAACGTGTTTGGAGAAAAAATGTACAAGAAAATTCGTAAGAAAAAAAATTGCCACTAGGTGGCGCTATCAGTAAGATTAAATATAAGTTCGTAGATGTCTTTAGGGCTGGACTCTCATCAAATGTGTGAAATTTTGAGAAGATAGGATCATCTCGGTCAAGTTCATGCAGCTTTTATTGTCACGAAAAATCTTCAGACTTTGCGGCACCGTAGCGGCCACGCCCTTTGGCGAAAAGTTACAATATTCGGTGTTGGGCATAATCAACATCTTAAGGCTTTTCTGACCAACTTTCAACTGGATCCCTTCAACGAGCTCAGCGCAGTAGCTAAAAACGTAAAGTATGACATTTATTGTCACCACTAGGTGGCGCTATATGTATAACTGAATTTTATCATATAGATGTTTTCAGGCCGTGACTATTACGTTGCCTGAGAAGTTTGAGATTTTTTGGAGCTTGAACATGAGAGTTATTAAGCATTTGCTCTTTCTGGACAAATGAAATTTTAAAGACAATATTTGATGCCCCGCCCCCATCATATAGTATTTCGAAAAGGCAAGACTTTTTGCCCAGTTGTTCTCTCAGGTCTTTAGATGATAAGTGCCAAGTTTGATGTGAATTGGATGAAAAATGTTTGCAGAGGGGGAAAAAGCATGACCACAGTGAATGTGCCAAAATAGGCCAAAATTGGACATAAAAAAATTCATAGCTCATTTCCTGTACATTTTAGCTACATGGTCCCAATAGACTTTTTTGTGCGTCTCGGGGTGCTACACATGCCTGCCAATTTTCGTTGCTCTAGCTCAAACGTGCAAGGCTTGGTTTTTATTTTTCTACGCTAGGGGGCGCTATAGAGTCGCGTTGTTATGACGACTTCATAATATCAAATTTTTCGCCGGGCCTGAGGAGTGTGCAAAGTTTGGTGAGTTTTCGTGAATGTTTAGGTACTCAAAAATGCGATCGTTTACGGAGAAGAAGAAGAAGAAGAAGAAGAAGAAGAAGAATAACTAGAGCTGCGAGCAGCTATAAAGGGCCCTCGCAGCCCGGGCCACGTTGGGGTACTTGCACGTTGGGGTACTTGCACGTTGGGGTACTGGGACGTTGGGGTACTGGCAAGTTTAGGTACGGCACATTGGAAGCAGAATTTCTTTGAAAATGGCATGATAAACCTTGACATGTGGATTTTTTTTTTTTTTGTAAAAATACCGTTAAGTTGGTGTATTTTTTTTTATGCCTCTAGGGCTAGGTGGCTCTGTATTTATAATGGAATGTTGTCATAGGGATACCTTCAAGCCTTGACTCTAAACATACATGTCAAGTGTGGGATTTTTTTGGAGCATGTACCGTGGAGTTATTAAGCATATCCTTCATTCACGATATTGCTTTTAATGTCCATAGAGGCTATCAAAAATAAATAAAAAAGTACATGTTTGGATAAGTCTAATGCCAGTGAACATTTTGAGTGGTGGAAAGTAAAAGAATATTCATAAATGACTTAGTTATCACACTTAGAATGAGTTTACATTTTTTGTACAAAATACCGTATGTGGGGTATTTTTCTGTTTTGCCTCAAGGGCGAGGTGGCGCTGCATATATAACTGAATGTTGTCATAGAGATACCTTCAGGCCTTGACGATAAACATACATGTCAAGTTTGGGATTTTTTGGAGCATGTATCGGGGAGTTATTAAGCATATCCTTTTTCAGTGCGAAACACAAATTTTGATGCCCCGCGCTCATCATATAGTATTTCCAAAAGTCAAGATTTTTCCGTCTGTTGTTGGCTCAGGTCTTGGCATGGTCCAGGTCAAGTCATAAGTCAGTCGGATAAAACATGTAGGAGAAGTGGGCAAAAGTATGCCCCCTGAAAATGTGCAAAAATCGTCAAAAATGGGACATTCAAAAATTCGTACCTCACTTCCTGTTCATTTTAGCATATGGGTCCAAGAGACTTTTTTGTAGGTCTTTGGCTCCCTCATACACGTAAACATTTTCGTAGATCTTGCTTAAACGTAGAATCGGGGCTGCTTCGTTAAAAATTTCTAGGGGGCGCTATTGAGTCATTTTTGTAAAAATAGTACAATCAACAATAAAATATTGTTCATTTTACCAGGCCAGATGTGTGTGCCAAGTTTCATGAGTTTCTGCGCATGTTTAGACCCTCAAAACTGGCATTGTTTTCTTGGCAAACAGTGCTTAGCCACGCCCACAGCGATTCGCGAAAACTCACAAACTTCGTGTTGTGACATCATGAAGGCCGAAACCCTCATCTGAGCAAATATGAGGTTGGTCCAGTTAACGTGTTTGGAGAAAAATGTACAAGAAAATTCGTAAGAAAAAAAATTGCCACTAGGTGGCGCTATCAGTAAGATGAAATATAAGTTCGTAGATGTCTTAAGGGCTGGACTCTCATCAAATGTGTGAAATTTTGAGAAGATAGGATCATCTCGGTCAAGTTCATGCAGCTTTTATTGTCACGAAAATTTTTCGGACTTTGCGTCACCGTAGCGGCCACGCCCTTTGGCGAAAAGTTACAATATTCGGTGTGGGGCATGATCAACATCTTAAGGCTTTTCTGACCAATTTTCAACTGGATCCCTTCAACGAGCTCGGCACAGTAGCTAAAAACGTAAAGTATGACATTTATTGTTACCACTAGGTGGCGCTATATGTATAACTGAATTTTATCATATAGATGCTTTCAGGCCGTGACTATTACGTTGCCTGAGAAGTTTGAGATTTTTTGGAGCTTGAACATGGGAGTTATCACACTTAGAATGAGTTGACATTTTTTGTACAAAATACCGTACGTGGGGTATTTTTTTTTCACGCCTGAAGGGCTAGGTGGCGCTGCATATATAACTGAATTTTGTCATAGAGATACCTTCAGGCTTTGACTATAAACATACATGTCAAGTTTGGGATTTTTTGGAGCATGTACCGGGGAGTTATTAAGCATATCCTTTTTCAGTGCGAAACACAAAATTTGATGCCCCGCCCTCATCATATAGTATTTCCAAAAGTCAAGATTTTTCTGCCTGTAGTTGGCTCAGGTCTTGACATGGTCCAGGTCAAGTCTAAAGTCAGTCGGATGAAATGTGTAGGAGAAGTGGGCAAAAGTATGCCCCCTGAAAATGTGCAAAAATCGTCAAAAATGGGACATTCAAAAATTCATAGCTCACTTCCTGTTCATTTTAGCACATGGGTCCAAGAGACTTTTTTGTAGGTCTTGGACTCCCTCATACACCTAAAAATTTTCGTAGATCTTGCTTAAACGTACAATCGGGGCTGCTTCGTTAAAGATTTCTAGGGGGCGCTATTGAGTCATTTTTGTAAAAATAGGACAATACATGATAAAATATTGCTCATTTTGCCAGGCCAGATGTGTGTGCCAAGTTTCATGAGTTTCTGCGCATGTTTAGACCATCAAAACTAGCGTTGTTTTCTTGGCGAACAGTGCTTAGCCACGCCCACAGCGATTCGCGAAAACTCACAAACTTCGTGTTGTGACATCATGAAGGCCGAAACCCCCATCTGAGCAAATATGAGGTTGGTCCAGTTAACGTGTTTGGAGAAAAATGTACAAGAAAATTCGTAAGAAAAAAAATTGCCACTAGGTGGCGCTATCAGTTAGATGAAATATAAGTTCGTAGATGTCTTTAGGGCTGGACTCTCATCAAATGTGTGAAATTTTGAGAAGATAGGATCATCTCGGTCAAGTTCATGCAGCTTTTATTGTCACGAAAAATCTTCAGACTTTGCGTCACCGTAGCGGCCACGCCCTTTGGCGAAAAGTTACAATATTCGGTGTGGGGCATCATCAACATCTTAAGGCTTTTCTGACCAATTTTCAACTGGATCCCTTCAACGAGCTCAGCACAGTAGCTAAAAACGTAAAGTATGACATTTATTGTAACCACTAGGTGGCGCTATATGTATAACTGAATTTTGTCATATAGATGTTTTCAGGCCGTGACTATTACGTTGCCTGAGAAGTTTGAGATTTTTTGGAGCTTGAACATGGGAGTTATTCAGCATTTGCTCTTTCTGGACAAATGAAATTTTAAAGGCAATATTTGATGCCCCGCCCCCGTCATATAGTATTTCGAAAACGCAAGATTTTTTGCCTAGTTTTTCTCTTAAGTCTTGAGATGATAAATGCCAAGTTTGAAGTCAATTGGATGAAAAATGTTTGCATAGGGGGAAAAAGCATGACCACAGTGAATGTGCCAAAATAGGCCAAAATTGGACATAAAGAAATTCATAGCTCACTTCCTGTACATTTTAGCTACATGGTCCCAATAGACTTTTTTGTGCGTCTCGGGGTGCTACACGTGCCTGCCAATTTTCGTTGCTCTAGCTCAAACGTGCCGGGCTTGGTTTTTATTTTTCTACGCTAGGGGGCGCTATAGAGTCGCGTTGTTATAACGACTTCATAATATCAAATTTTTCGCCGGACCTGAAGAGTGTGCAAAGTTCGGTGAGTTTTCGTGAATGTTTAGGTACCCAAAATCGCGATTGTTTGCGGAGAATAAAGAATAATAATAATAACTAGAGCTGCGAGCAGCTATAAAGGGCCCTCGCAGCCCGGGCCACGTTGGGGTCCTTGCACGTTGGGGTACTTGCATGTTGGGGTACTGGCACATTGGGGTACTGGCATATTGGAAGCAAAATTTCTTTGAAAATGGCATAATTAACGTTTACATGTAGAATATTTTTTTGCCAGTGTGTGTGTCAAGCTCAACGGGTTTTGGTGATTGTTAAGACCTGCAAAAATCAGCGTCCTTTTTTATTTTTAGGCAATGAGTTGCCCTGATTGGTATTTTTTTGTAAAAGTGTATATACACATCATCGCTCGTTGTACTCATTGCACAATGTTACTTTTATTGTCAAAAGGGGCAATCAAAAATGAATAAAACAAAATGGAAACGTACATACGTTTGGATCGGTGTCAAGCCAGTGAACAATTTGAGTGGTGGAAACTAAAAGAATATTCATAAATGACTTAGTTATCACACTTAGAATGAGTGTACATTTTTTGTACAAAATACCGTATGTGGTGTATTTTTTTTTTTTTTATATAAGCCTCAAGGGCTAGGTGGCGCTGTATTTATAACTGAATGTTGTCATAGAGATACCTTCAGGCCTTGATTATAAGCATACATGTCAAGTGTGGGATTTTTTTTGGAGCATGTACCGTGGAGTTATTAAGCATATCCTTCATTCACGATATTGCTTTTAATGTCCATAGAGGCTATCAAAAATAAATAAAAATATATATATGTTTGGATAAGTCTGATGCCAGTGAACATTTTGAGTGGTGGAAACTAAAAAAATATTCATAAATGACTTAGTTATCACACTTAGAATGAGTGTACATTTTTTGTACAAAATACCGTATGTGGGGTATTTTTTTTTCATGCCTCAAGGGCTAGGTGGCGCTGCATATATAACTGAATGTTGTCATAGAGATAACTTCAGGCCTTGACGATAAACATACATGTCAAGTTTGGGATTTTTTGGAGCATGTACCGGGGAGTTATCAAGCATATCCTTTTTCATTGTGAAACACAAATTTTGATGCCCCGCCCTCATCATATAGTATTTCGAAAAGTCAAAATTTTTCCCCCTGTCGTTGGCTCAGGTCTTGACATGGTCCAGGCCAAGTCTTAACTCAGTCGGATGAAACGTGTAGGAGAAGTGGGCAAAAGTCTGCCCCCTGTGAATGTGCAAAAATCGTCAAAAATGGGACATTCAAAAATTCGTAGCTCACTTCCTGTTCATTTTAGCATATGGGTACAAGAGACGTTTTTGTAGGTCTTGGGCTCCCTCATACACCTAAAAATATTCGGCGTTTTTGCTTAAACGTACAACCGGGGCTGCTTCGTTAAAAATTTCGAGGGGGCGCTATTGAGTCATTTTTGTAAAAATAGCACAATCAACAATAAAATATTGCTCATTTTACCAGGCCAGATGTGTGTGCCAAGTTTCAGGAGTTTCTGTGCATGTTTAGACCCTCAAAACTGGCGTTGTTTTCTTGGCGAACAGCGCTTAGCCACGCCTACAGCAATTCGCGAAAACTCACAAACTTCGTGTTGTGACATCATGAAGGCCGAAACCCTCCTCTGAGCAAATATGAGCTAGGTCCAGTTAACGTGTTTGGAGAAAAACGTAGAAGAAAATTCGTAAGAAAAAAAATTGCCACTAGGTGGCGCTATCAGTTAGATGAAATGTAAGTTAGTAGATGTCTTTAGAGCTGGACTCTCATCAAATGTGTGAAATTTTGAGAAGATAGGATCATCTCGGTCAAGTTAATGCAGCTTTTATTTTCACGAAAAATCTTCAGATTTTGCGTCACCGTAGCGGCCACGCCCTTTGATGAAAAGTTACAATATTCGGTGTGGGGCATGATCAACATCTTAAGGCTTTTCTGACCAATTTTCAAATGGATCCCTTCAACAAGCTCAGCACAGTAGCTAAAAACGTAAAGTATGACATTTATTGTAACCACTAGGTGGCGCTATATGTATAACTGAATTTTGTCATATAGATGTTTTCAGGCTGTGACTATTACGTTGCCTGAGAAGTTTGAGATTTTTTGGAGCTTGAACATGGGAGTTATTAAGCATTTGCTCTTTCTGGACAAATGAAATTTTAAAGGCAATATTTGATGCTCCGCCCCCGTCGTATAGTATTTCGAAAAGGCAAGATGTTTTGCCCAGCTATTCTCTTAGGTCTTGAGATGATAAATGCCAAGTTTGAAGTCAATTGGATGAAAAATGTTTGCAAAGGGGGAAAAAGCATGACCACAGTGAATGTGCCAAAATAGGCCAAAATTGGACATTAAAAAATTCATAGCTCACTTCCTGTACATTTTAGCTACATGGTGCCAATAGACTTTTTTGTGCGTCTCGGGGTGCTACACGTGCCTGCCAATTTTCGTTGCTCTAGCTCAAACGTGTCGGGCTTGGTTTTTATTTTTCTACGCTAGGGGGCGCTATTGATCCGCGTTGTTATAACGACTTCATAATATCAAATTTTTCGCCGGACCTGAGGAGTGTGCAAAGTTTGGTGAGTTTTCGTGAATATTTAGGTACCCAAAATCGCGATTGTTTGCGGAGAATAAAGAAGAATAATAATAATAATAACTAGAGCTGCGAGCAGCTATAAAGGGCCCTCGCAGCCCGGGCCACGTTGGGGTCCTTGCACGTTGGGGTACTTGCACGTTGGGGTACTGGCACGTTGGGGTACTGGCATATTGGAAGCAAAATTTCTTTGAAAATGGCATAATAAACGTTTACATGTAGAATATTTTTTTTTGCCAGTGTCTGTCAAGCTCAACGGATTTTGGTGATTGTTAAGACCTGCAAAAATCAGCGTCCTTATTTATTTTTAGGCAATGAGTTGCTCTGATTGGTATTTTTTTGTAAAAGTGTATATACACATCATCGCTCGTTGTACTCATTGCACAATGTTTACTTTTATTGTCCAAAGGGGCAATCAAAAATGAATAAAGCAAAATGGAAACGTACATACGTTTGGATCGGTGTGAAGCCAGTGAACAATTTGAGTGGTGGAAACTAAAAGAATATTCATAAATGACTTAGTTATCACACTTAGAATGAGTGTACATTTTTTGTACAAAATAGCGTATGTGGGGTATTTTTTTAATTTTTTTTATATAAGCCTCAACGGCTAGGTGGCGCTGTATTTATAACTGAATGTTGTCATAGAGATACCTTCAGGCCTTGATTATAAGCATACATGTCAAGTGTGGGATTTTTTTTGGAGCATGTACCGTGGAGTTATTAAGCATATCCTTCATTCACGATATTGCTTTTAATGTCCATAGAGGCTATCAAAAATAAATAAAAATATATATATGTTTGGATAAGTCTGATGCCAGTGAACATTTTGAGTGGTGGAAACTAAAAGAATATTCATAAATGACTTCGTTATCACACTTAGAATGAGTTTACATTTTTTGTACAAAATACCGTATGTGGGGTATTTTTTTTTCATGCCTCAAGGGCTAGGTGGCGCTGCATATATAACTGAATGTTGTCATAGAGATAACTTCAGGCCTTGACGATAAACATACATGTCAAGTTTGGGATTTTTTGGAGCATGTACTGGGGAGTTATCAAGCATATCCTTTTTCATTGCGAAACACAAATTTTGATGCCCCGCCCTCATCATATAGTATTTCGAAAAGTCAAAATTTTTCCCCCTGTCGTTGGCTCAGGTCTTGACATGGTCCAGGCCAAGTCTTAACTCAGTCGGATGAAACGTGTAGGAGAGGTGGGCAAAAGTCTGCCCCCTGTGAATGTGCAAAAATCGTCAAAAATGGGACATTCAAAAATTCGTAGCTCACTTCCTGTTCATTTTAGCATATGGGTACAAGAGACTTTTTTGTAGGTCTTGGGCTCCCTCATACACCTGAAAATATTCGTCGTTCTTGCTTAAACGTACAACCGGGGCTGCTTCGTTAAAAATTTCGAGGGGGCGCTATTGAGTCATTTTTGTAAAAATAGCACAATCAACAATAAAATATTGCTCATTTTACCAGGCCAGATGTGTGTGCCAAGTTTCAGGAGTTTCTGTGCATGTTTAGACCCTCAAAACTGGCGTTGTTTTCTTGGCGAACAGCGCTTAGCCACGCCCACAGCAATTCGCGAAAACTCACAAACTTCGTGTTGTGACATCATGAAGGCCGAAACCCTCATCTGAGCAAATATGAGGTAGGTCCAGTTAACGTGTTTGGAGAAAAACGTAGAAGAAAATTCGTAAGAAAAAAAATTGCCACTAGGTGGCGCTATCAGTTAGATGAAATGTAAGTTAGTAGATGTCTTTAGAGCTGGACTCTCGTCAAATGTGTGAAATTTTGAGAATATAGGATCATCTCGGTCAAGTTAATGCAGCTTTTATTGTCACGAAAAATCTTCAGACTTTGTGTCACCGTAGCGGCCACGCCCTTTGGCGAAAAGTTACAATATTCGGTGTGGGGCATCATCAACATCTTAAGGCTTTTCTGACCAATTTTCAACTGGATCCCTTCAACGAGCTCAGCACAGTAGCTAAAAACGTAAAGTATGACATTTATTGTAACCACTAGGTGGCGCTATATGTATAACTGAATTTTGTCATATAGATGTTTTCAGGCCGTGACTATTACGTTGCCTGAGAAGTTTGAGATTTTTTGGAGCTTGTACATGGGAGTTATTCAGCATTTGCTCTTTCTGGACAAATGAAATTTTAAAGGCAATATTTGATGCCCCGCCCCCGTCATATAGTATTTCGAAAAGGCAAGACTTTTTGCCCAGCTGTTCTCTTAGGTCTTGAGATGATAAATACCAAGTTTGAAGTCAATGGGATGAAAAATGTTTGCATAGGGGGAAAAAGCATGACCACAGTGAATGTGCCAAAATAGGCCAAAATTGGACATAAAAAAATTCATAGCTCACTTCCTGTACATTTTAGCTACATGGTCCCAATAGACTTTTTTGTGCGTCTCGGGGTACTACACGTGCCTGCCAATTTTCGTTGCTCTAGCTCAAACGTGCCGGGCTTGGTTTTTATTTTTCTATGCTAGGGGGCGCTATAGAGTCGCGTTGTTATAACGACTTCATAATATCAAATTTTTCGCCGGACCTGAGGAGTGTGCAAAGTTCGGTGAGTTTTCGTGAATATTTAGGTACCCAAAATCGCGATTGTTTGCGGAGAATAAAGAAGAAGAAGAATAATAATAATAATAATAATAATAATAATTTTTACAAAAACAATAGGGACCTCGCAGCGGTCGCTGCTCGGGCCCTAATAATAATAATAATAATAATTTTTACAAAAACAATAGGGACCTCGCAGCGGTCGCTGCTCGGGCCCTAATAATAATAATTTTTACAAAAACAATAGGGACCTCGCAGCGGTCGCTGCTCGGGCCCTAATAATAATAATAATTCGAACGAAAAACAATAGGGACCTCGCAGCGGTCGCTGCTCGGGCCCTAATAATAATAATAATAATAACTAGAGCTGCGAGCAGCTATAAAGGGCCCTCGCAACCCGGGCCACGTTGGGGTACTTGCACGTCGGGGTACTGTCAAATAGGACAACGACCATCTAAAATGTTTTTGACAAGCCTTGTGTGTGCAAAGTTTAATCAAAACACAAAATATGGTGTGCAATTCCCAAAATAAATTCAAATTGGCGGACTTCCTTTTAGGTTTAGCATACGGCTACAGAATACTTTTTGTAGGTCTTAAGCTAATAGGTATGCCTCCCAGTTTTCACAAATCTAGGTCAAGTCATCTTTAGTTGTGTATCGCTTGAATCATACAATAGGAAATGCTCCATACAAATGCATAGAGGGCGCTATTGAGCACAACGTTGGGTTACTTGCACGTCAGGGTACTGGCACGTTGGGGTACTGTTACATGGAACAAGGACCATTTAAAATGTTAGTTTTTTCCATGCCTTGTCTGTGCAAAGTTTAATGAAAAAGGCCAAAAATGATGTATAATTCCCCAAATAAAATCAAAATAGCGGACTTCCTCTTTGGTTTGGCAAATGGCTACATAATACTTTTTTGTAGGTCTAGCATAATCATACAATGGGAAATGCTTCATAAAAATGTCTAGAGGGCGCTATTTATTGCAAATTGCACAATAAATCTCTAAAAATTCATGTTCATGACAAGTCTGATGTGTTTGCAAAGTTTCATGAGTTTTCATGTGTATAAAAAAAAAAAAAAAGCAGCACTTGACAAACAATGCATTGCTATGGCAACAGCGTGTGACAAAATAAAAAACTTTCGATTACTTTGCATCTTAAACATCTTAAGATGAAACACACCAAGTTTGAAGACAGTCGGATAAATTTTGTAGGAGGGGTTCGTTAAAATATGACCCCTGAAAAAGGCCACAAAAAATGGCAACAAATCCCATCATAAATCAAAATGGCGGACTTCCTGTTTGGTTTAACACATGGTTCCAAGAGACTTTTTTGTACATCGTGGGCTCTTATGTATGCCTGCAAATTATCATAGCGCTAGGTGAAACATACAACCGGGAATGCTTCGTTAAAGAGGAGTTTTTTTTAGCTCAAAATGTGATGCCCGGCCCCTGGGGGACTTCCTGTTGGGTTTAGCACATGGCACCAAGAGACTTTTTTGTACATCCTGGGCTGTTACATATGTCTACAATTTTTCGTCGCTCTAGCTGCTTCGTACAACTGGGAATGCTTCATTAAGAAGGATTTTTTTTCCTTTGCAAAAAGTGCATGCCACGACAACAGCGTGTGACGAAATAAAACACTTTCAATAACTTTTCATTTTCAACATCTTAAGATGAATCACACCAAGTTTGAAGATGATCTGATAAACTCTGTAGGAGGAGTTTGTTAAAATATGACCCCTATGAAATGGCCAAAAAAAATGGCAACACATTCCAAAGTAAATCAAAATGGCGGACGTCCTGTTAGGTTTAGCATATGGTTCAAAAAGAGTTTTTTGTACCTCGAGGGCTGTTATATACCTCTACAAATTTTGGTAACTCTATGTGAAACGTACAGCCGGGTATGCTTTGTTAAAGAGGAGTTTTTTAGCTCAAAATGTGATGCTCGGCCCCTGGGGGACTTCCTGTTGGGTTTAGCACAGGGCACCAAGAGACTTTTTTGTACATCTTGGGCTGTTACATATGTCTACAAATTTTCGTAGCTCTAGCTGCTTCTTACAAATGGGAATGCTTCTTTAAGGATATTTTTTTTCCTTTAAAAACAGTGCATGCCATGACAACAGTGTGCGACGAAATACAAAGCTTTCAATAACTTTTCATCTTCAACATCTTAAGATGAATCACACCAAGTTTGAAGATGATCGGATAAACACTGTAGGAGGAGTTCGTTAAAATAAGACCCCAATGAAATGGCCAAAAAAATGGCAACACGTTCCAAAATAAATCAAAATGGTGGACTTCCTGTTAGGTTTAGCATATGGTTCAAAAAGAGTTTTTTGTAGGTCATAGCCTGTTACATATATGTGTACCAATTTTCGTAGCTCTAGATTAAACGTACAACCGGCAATGCTTCGTGAAGTAAGAATTTTTAAACTCTAAATTTGATGCGCCGCCGCCGTCATATAGTATATCAAAAACTTTTCATTTTCACACATTTTTCTCACAATGATGTTGTCCCAGGTGTTGAGATGGTACATCCCAAGTTTGAAGTCAGTCGGGTTAACCGTGTAGGAGAAGCGGGCAAAAGTATGACCCCTGTAAATGTGCAAAAATTGGCAAAAATTGGACATTTAAATACTCATACCTCACTTTCTGTCTATTTTAGGGTACACACTTCAAAGAGGTTTTTGTTCATTGGGATGTGCTACAGGTGCCACACAATTTTCATAGCCGCCGGACAATCGTAGCGGGACAGGGATCCGTTTAACCTATGTAGGTGGCGCTAAGGAGCCATTTTTCTGTTATCATGTATGGCGACTTTAAAATATCAAATTTTTCGCCAGGCCTGATGTGCGTGTAAAGTTTGGTGAGTTTTCGTTCATGTTTAGTGTCTCAAAAATGCGATTGTTTGCGGAGAAGAAAAAGAAGAATAAGAAGAATTCCTACAAAAACAATAGGGCCTCGCAGCGGCACCGCCGCCGCCGCTGCTCGGGCCCTAATAACTAGAGCTGCGAGCAGCTATAAAGGGCCCTCGCAGCCCGGGCCACGTTGGGGTCCTTGCACGTTGGGGTACTGGCACGTTGGGGTACTGTCAAATAGGACAAGGACCATCTAAAATGTTTTTGACAAGCCTTGTGTGTGCAAAGTTTAATCAAAACGCAAAATATGGTGTGCAAGAAGAAGAAGAAGAAGAAGAAGAAGAATAACTAGAGCTGCGAGCAGCTATAAAGGGCCCTCGCAGCCCGGGCCACGTTGGGGTCCTTGCACGTTGGGGTACTTGCATGTTAAGGTACTGGCACGTTGGGGTACTGGCATATTGGAAGCAAAATTTCTTTGAAAATGGCATAATAAACGTTTACATGTAGAATATTTTTTTTGCAAGTGTGTGTCAAGCTCAACGGGTTTTGGTGATTGTTAAGACCTGCAAAAATCAGCGTCCTTTTTTATTTTTAGGCAATGAGTTGCCCTGATTGGTATTTTTTTGTAAAAGTGTATATACACATCATCGCTCGTTGTACTCATTGCACAATGTTACTTTTATTGTCCAAAGGGGCAATCAAAAATGAATAAAACAAAATGGAAACGTACATACGTTTGGATCGGTGTGAAGCCAGTGAACAATTTGAGTGGTGGAAACTAAAAGAATATTCATAAATGACTTAGTTATCACACTTAGAATGAGTGTACATTTTTTGTACAAAATACCGTATGTGGGGTATTTTATTTTATTTTTTCATATAAGCCTCAAGGGCTAGGTGGCGCTGTATTTATAACTGAATGTTGTCATAGAGATACCTTCAGGCCTTGATTATAAGCATACATGTCAAGTGTGGGATTTTTTTTGGAGCATGTACCGTGGAGTTATTAAGCATATCCTTCATTCACGATATTGCTTTTAATGTCCATAGAGGCTATCAAAAATAAATAAAAATATATATATGTTTGGATAAGTCTGATGCCAGTGAACATTTTGAGCGGTGGAAACTAAAAGAATATTCATAAATGACTTAGTTATCACACTTAGAATGAGTTTACATTTTTTGTACAAAATACCGTATGTGGGGTATTTTTTTTTCATGCCTCAAGGGCTAGGTGGCGCTGCATATATAACTGAATGTTGTCATAGAGATAACTTCAGGCCTTGACGATAAACATACATGTCAAGTTTGGGATTTTTTGGAGCATGTACCGGGGAGTTATCAAGCATATCCTTTTTCATTGCGAAACACACATTTTGATGCCCCGCCCTCATCATATAGTATTTCGAAAAGTCAAAATTTTTCCCCCTGTCGTTGGCTCAGGTCTTGACATGGTCCAGGCCAAGTCTTAACTCAGTCGGATGAAACGTGTAGGAGAAGTGGGCAAAAGTCTGCCCCCTGTGAATGTGCAAAAATCGTCAAAAATGGGACATTCAAAAATTCGTAGCTCACTTCCTGTTCATTTTAGCATATGGGTACAAGAGACTTTTTTGTAGGTCTTGAGCTCCCTCATACACCTAAAAATATTCGTAGATCTTGCTTAAACGTACAACCGGGGCTGCTTCATTAAAAATTCCTAGGGGGCGCTATTGAGTTATTTTTGTAAAAATAGCACAATCAACAATAAAATATTGTTCATTTTACCAGGCCAGATGTGTGTGCCAAGTTTCATGAGTTTCTGCGCATGTTTAGACCCTCAAAACTGGCGTTGTTTTCTTGGCGAACAGCGCTTAGCCACGCCCACAGATATTCGCGAAAACTCACAAACTTCGTGTTGTGACATCATGAAGGCCGAAACCCTCATCTGAGCAAATATGAGGTAGGTCCAGTTAACGTGTTTGGAGAAAAACGTAGAAGAAAATTCGTAAGAAAAAAATATGCCACTAGGTGGCGCTATCAGTTAGATGAAATATAAGTTAGTAGATGTCTTTAGAGCTGGACTCTCATCAAATGTGTGAAATTTTGAGAAGATAGGATCATCTCGGTCAGGTTAATGCAGCTTTTATTGTCACGAAAAATCTTCAGACTTTGCGTCACCGTAGCGGCCACGCCCTTTGGCGAAAAGTTACAATATTCGGTGTGGGGCATCATCAACATCTTAAGGCTTTTCTGACCAATTTTCAACTGGATCCCTTCAACGAGCTCAGCACAGTAGCTAAAAACGTAAAGTATGACATTTATTGTAACCACTAGGTGGCGCTATATGTAGAACTGAATTTTGTCATATAGATGTTTTCAGGCCGTGACTATTACGTTGCCTGAGAAGTTTGAGATTTTTTGGAGCTTGTACATGGGAGTTATTCAGCATTTGCTCTTTCTGGACAAATGAAATTTTAAAGGCAATATGTGATGCCCCGCCCCCGTCATATAGTATTTCGAAAAGGCAAGACTTTTTGCCCAGCTGTTCTCTTAGCTCTTGAGATGATAAATGCCAAGTTTGAAGTCAATGGGATGAAAAATGTTTGCATAGGGGGAAAAAGCATGACCACAGTGAATGTGCCAAAATAGGCCAAAATTGGACATTAAAAAATTCATAGCTCACTTCCTGTACATTTTAGCTACATGGTCCCAATAGACTTTTTTGTGCGTCTCGGGGTGCTACACGTGCCTGCCAATTTTCGTTGCTCTAGCTCAAACGTGCCGGGCTTGGTTTTTATTTTTCTATGCTAGGGGGCGCTATAGAGTCGCGTTGTTATAACGACTTCATAATATCAAATTTTTCGCCGGACCTGAGGAGTGTGCAAAGTTCGGTGAGTTTTCGTGAATATTTAGGTACCCAAAATCGCGATTGTTTGCGGAGAATAAAGAAGAAGAAGAAGAATAATAATAACTAGAGCTGCGAGCAGCTATAAAGGGCCCTCGCAGCCCGGGCCACGTTGGAGTCCTTGCACGTTGGGGTACTTGCACGTTAGGGTCCTGGCACGTTGGGGTACTGGCATATTGGAAGCAAAATTTCTTTGAAAATGGCATAATAAACGTTTACATGTAGAATATTTTTTTTGCCAGTGTGTGTCAAGCTCAACGGGTTTTGGTGATTGTTAAGACCTGCAAAAATCAGCGTCCTTTTTTATTTTTAGGCAATGAGTTGCCCTGATTGGTATTTTTTTTGTAAAAGTGTATATATACATCATCGTTCGTTGTACTCATTGCACAATGTTACTTTTATTGTCCAAAGGGGCAATCAAAAATGAATAAAACAAAATGGAAACGTACATACATTTGGATCGGTGTGAAGCCAGTGAACAATTTGAGTGGTGGAAACTAAAAGAATATTCAGAAATGACTTAGTCATCACACTTAGAATGAGTTTACATTTTTTGTACAAAATACCGTATGTGGGTTTTTTTTTTTATATAAGCCTCAAGGGCTAGGTGGCGCTGTATTTATAACTGAATGTTGTCATCGAGATACCTTCAGGCCTTGATTATGAGCATACATGTCAAGTGTGGGATTTTTTTGGGAGCATGTACCGTGGAGTTATTAAGCATATCCTTCATTCACGATATTGCTTTTAATGTCCACAGAGGCTATCAAAAATAAATAAAAATATATATATGTTTGGATAAGTCTGATGCCAGTGAACATTTTGAGTGGTGGAAACTAAAAGAATATTCATAAATGACTTAGTTATCACACTTAGAATGAGTTTACATTTTTTGTACAAAATACCGTATGTGGGGTATTTTTTTTTTATGCCTCAAGGGCTAGGTGGCGCTGCATATATAACTGAATGTTGTCATAGAGATAGCTTCAGGCCTTGACGATAAACATACATGTCCAGTTTGGGATTTTTTGGAGCATGTACCGGGGAGTTATTAAGCATATCCTTTTTCAGTGCGAAACACAAATTTTGATGCCCCGCCTTCATCATATAGTATTTCGAAAGGTCAAGATTTTTCCCCCTGTCGTTGGCTCAGGTCTTGACATGGTCCAGGTCAAGTCTTAACTCAGTCAGATGAAACGTGTAGGAGAAGTGGGCAAAAGTCTGCGCCCTGTGAATGTGCAAAAATTGTCAAAAATGGGACATTCAAAAATTCGTAGCTCACTTCCTGTTCATTTTAGCATATGGGTCCAAGAGACTTTTTTGTAGGTCTTGGGCTCCCTCATACACCTAAAAATATTCGTCGTTCTTGCTTAAACGTACAACCGGGGCTGCTTCGTTAAAAACTTCTAGGGGGCGCTATTGAGTCATTTTTGTAAAAATAGCACAATCAACAATAAAATATTGCTCATTTTACCAGGCCAGATGTGTGTGCCAAGTTTCATGAGTTTCTGTGCATGTTTAGACCCTCAAAACTGGCGTTGTTTTCTTGGCGAACAGCGCTTAGCCACACCCACAGCAATTCGCGAAAACTCACAAACTTCGTGTTGTGACATCATGAAGGCCGAAACCCTCATCTGAGCAAATATGAGGTAGGTCCAGTTAACGTGTTTGGAGAAAAACGTAGAAGAAAATTCGTAATAAAAAAAATTGCCACTAGGTGGCGCTATCAGTTAGATGAAATATAAGTCAGTAGATGTCTTTAGGGCTGGACTCTCATCAAATGTGTGAAATTTTGAGAAGATAGGATCATCTCGGTCAAGTTAATGCAGCTTTTATTTTCACGAAAAATCTTCAGACTTTGCGTCACCGTAGCGGCCACGCCCTTTGGCGAAAAGTTACAATATTCGGTGTGGGGCATGATCAACATCTTAAGGCTTTTCTGACCAATTTTCAAATGGATCCCTTCAACAAGCTCAGCACAGTAGCTAAAAACGTAAAGTATGACATTTATTGTAACCACTAGGTGGCGCTATATGTATAACTGAATTTTATCATATAGATGTTTTCAGGCCGTGACTATTACGTTGCCTGAGAAGTTTGAGATTTTTTGGAGCTTGAACATGGGAGTTATTAAGCATTTGCTCTTTCTGGACAAATGAAATTTTAAAGGCAATATTTGATGCCCCGCCCCCGTCATATAGTATTTCAAAAAGGCAAGATGTTTTGCCCAGTTTTTCTCTCAGGTCTTGAGATGATAAATGCCAAGTTTGAAGTCAATTGGATGAAAAAATTTTGCAAAGGGGGAAAAAGCATGACCACAGTGAATGTGCCAAAATAGGCCAAAATTGGACATAAAAAAATTCATAGCTCACTTCCTGTACATTTTAGCTACATGGTCCCAATAGACTTTTTTGTGCGTCTCGCGGTGCTACACGTGCCTGCCAATTTTTGTTGCTCTAGCTCAAACGTGCCGGGCTTGGTTTTTATTTTTCTACGCTAGGGGGCGCTATCGAGTCGCATTGTTATGACGACTTCATAATATCAAATTTTTCGCCGGGCCTGAGGAGTGTGCAAAGTTTGGTGAGTTTTCGTGAATGTTTAGGTACCCAAAATCGCGATCGTTTGCGGAGAATAAAGAAGAAGAAGAAGAATAATAATAACTAGAGCTGCGAGCAGCTATAAAGGGCCCTCGCAGCCCGGGCGACGTTGGGGTACTTGCACGTTGGGGTACTTGTACGTTGGAAACAGAATTTTTTTGAAAATGGCATGATAAACCATTACGTGGATTTTTTTTTTTTTTTTCCAGGTGTGATGATTGTGTCAAGCTCAATGGGTTTTGGTGATTGTTAAGATGTGCAAAAATCAGCGTCTTTTTTTATTTTTAGGCAATGAGTTGCCCTGATTGGTATTTTTTGGAAAGGTACATATACACATCATCGCTCGTACTCATTGCACAATATTGCTTTTATTGTCCATAGAGGCGATCAAAAAAAAAAAAAATAAAAAAATAAAAATAAAAAATGAAACTAAATGAAAAAGCACATATGTTTGGATCGGTCTGATGCCAGTGAACATATTGAGTGGTGGAAAGTAAAAGAATATTCATAAATGACTTAGTTATCACACTTACAATAAGTTTACAATTTTTGTAAAAAATACCGTAAGTGAGGCATTTTTTTTTGCCTCAAGGACCAGGTGGCGCTGTATTTATAACTGAATTTTGTCATAGAGATACCTTCAGGCCTTGACTATAAATATGCATTTTAAGTGTGGGATTTTTTGGAGCATGTACCTGGGAGTTATTAAGCATATCCTTCATTCACAATATTGCTTTTAAAGTCCATAGAGGCTATAAAAAATCAATAAAATTAAATTAAAAAATATGTATGTTTGGTTAGGTCTGATGCCAGTGAACATTTTGAGTAGTGGAAAAAGTAAAAGAATATTCATAAATGACTTAATTATTACACTTACAATGAGTTCACAAATTTTGTTCAAAATAAAGTAAATAAAGTAAAGTAAAGTAAAGTAAGTGGGGTTGTTGTTTTTTTTTTTATGACTCAAGGACGAGGTGGCGCTGTATTTCTAACTGAATTTTGTCATAGAGATACCTTCACGCCTTGACTATAAATATACATGTCAAGTTTGGGATTTTTTGAAGCATGCACCGGGGAGTTATTAAGCATATCCTTCATTCACGATATTGCTTTTAATGTCCACAGAGGCTATCAAAAATAAATAAAAATATATATATGTTTGGATAAGTCTGATGCCAGTAACATTTTGAGTGGTGGAAACTAAAAGAATATTCATAAATGACTTAGTTATCACACTTAGAATGAGTTTACATTTTTTGTACAAAATACCGTATGTGGGGTATTTTTTTTTTTATGCCTCAAGGGCTAGGTGGCGCTGCATATATAACTGAATATTGTCATAGAGATAGCTTCAGGCCTTGATGATAAACATACATGTCAAGTTTGGGATTTTTTGGAGCATGTACCGGGCAGTTATTAAGCATATCCTTTTTCAGTGCGAAACACAAATTTTGATGCCCCGCCTTCATCATATCATATTTCGAAAAGTCAAGATTTTTCCCCCTGTCGTTGGCTCAGGTCTTGACATGGTCCAGGTCAAGTCTGAAGTCAGTCGGATGAAACGTGTAGGAGAAGTGGGCAAAAGTATGCCCCTTGTAAATGTGCAAAAATCGTCAAAAATGGGACATTCAAAAATTCGTAGCTCACTTCCTGTTCATTTTAGCATATGGGTCCAAGAGACTTTTTTGTAGGTCTTGAGCTTCCTAATACACCTAAAAAATGTTGTAGCTCTTGCTTAAACGTACAACTGTAGCTGTTTCGTTAAATATTTCTAGGGGGCGCTATTGAGTCATTTTTGTAAAAATAGCACAATCGACGATAAAAAATTGCTCATTTTTCCAGGCCAGCTGTGTGTGCCAAGTTTAGTGTGTTTCTGTGCCAGTTTAGGCCCTCAAAATTGGCGTTGTTTTCTTGGCGAACAGCGCTTAGCCACGCCCACAGCGATTCTCGAAAACTCACAAACTTCGTGTTGTGACAGCATGAAGGCCGACACCCTCATCTGAGCAAATATGAGGTAGGTCCAGTTAACATGGTTGGAGAAAAACATTGAAGAAAAATCGTAAGAAAAAAAATTGCCAGTAGGTGGCGCTATCAGTAAGATGAAATATAAGTTTGTAGATGTCTTTAGGGCTGGACTCTCATCAATTGTGTACAATTTTGAGAAGATAGCATCATCTCGGTCACGTTAATGCAGCTTTTGTTGTCACGAGAAATCTTAAGACTTTGCGGCACCGTAGCGGCCACGCCCTTTGGCGAAAAGTTACAATATTCGGTGTGGGGCATGATCAACATCTTAAGGCTTTTTTGACCAATTTTCAACTGGATCCCTTCAATGAGCTCAGCACAGTAGCTAAAAACGTAAAGTATGACAATTATTGTTACCACTAGGTGGCGCTAGATGGATAACTGAATTTTATCATATAGATGTTTTCAGGCCGTGACTATTAAGTTGCCTGATAAGTTTGAGATTTTTTGGAGCTTGAACATGGGAGTTATTAAGCATTTGCTCTTTCTGGACAAATGAAATTTTAAAGGCAATATTTGATGCCCCGCCCCCGTCATATAGTATTTCGAAAAGGCAAGATTTTTTCCCCAGTTGTTCTCTCAGGTCTTGAGATGATAAATGCCAAGTTTGAAGTCAATTGGATGAAAAATGTTTGCAAAGGGGGAAAAAGCATGACCACAGTGAATGTGCCAAAATAGGCCAAAATTGGACATTGAAAAATTCATAGCTCACTTCCTGTACATTTTAGCTATATGGTCCCAATAGACTTTTTTGTGCGTCTCGGGGTGCTACACGTGCCTGCCAATTTTCGTTGCTCTAGCTCAAACATGCCGGGCTTGGATTTTATTTTTCTATGCTAGGGGGCGCTATAGAGTCGCGTTGTTATGACGACTTCATAATATCAAATTTTTCGCCGGGCCTGAGGAGTGTGCAAAGTTTGGTGAGTTTTCGTAAATGTTTAGGTACCCAAAATCGTGATCGTTTACGGAGAAGAAGAAGAAGAAGAAGAAGAAGAAGAATAATAATAACTAGAGCTGCGAGCAGCTATAAAGGGCCCTCGCAGCCCGGGCCACGTTGGGGTACTTGCACGTTGGGGTACTTGCACGTTGGGGTACTGGCACGTTGGGGTACTGGCAAGTTTAGGTAAGGCACATTGGAAGCAGAATTTCTTTGAAAATGGCATGATAAACCTTGACATGTGGATTTTTTTTTTTTTTGTAAAAATACCGTTAAGTTGGTGTATTTTTTTTTATGCCTCTAGGGCTAGGTGGCGCTGTATATATAATGGAATGTTGTCATAGGGATACCTTCAAGCCTTGACTCTAAACATACATGTCAAGTGTGGGATTTTTTTGGAGCATGTACCGTGGAGTTATTAAGCATATCCTTCATTCACGATATTGCTTTTAATGTCCATTAGAGGCTATCAAAAATAAATAAAAAAGTACATGTTTGGATAAGTCTAATGCCAGTGAACATTTTGAGTGGTGGAAAGTAAAAGAATATTCATAAATGACTTAGTTATCACACTTAGAATGAGTTTACATTTTTTGTACAAAATACCGTATGTGGGGTATTTTTTTGTTTTGCCTCAAGGGCGAGGTGGCGCTGCATATATAACTGAATGTTGTCATAGAGATACCTTCAGGCCTTGACGATAAACATACATGTCAAGTTTGGGATTTTTTGGAGCATGTATCGGGGAGTTATTAAGCATATCCTTTTTCAGTGCGAAACACAAATTTTGATGCCCCGCGCTCATCATATAGTATTTCCAAAAGTCAAGATTTTTCCGTCTGTTGTTGGCTCAGGTCTTGGCATGGTCCAGGTCAAGTCATAAGTCAGTCGGATAAAACATGTAGGAGAAGTGGGCAAAAGTATGCCCCCTGAAAATGTGCAAAAATCGTCAAAAATGGGACATTCAAAAATTCGTACCTCACTTCCTGTTCATTTTAGCATATGGGTCCAAGAGACTTTTTTGTAGGTCTTTGGCTCCGTCATACACGTAAAAATTTTCGTAGATCTTGCTTAAACGTAGAATCGGGGCTGCTTCGTTAAAAATTTCTAGGGGGCGCTATTGAGTCATTTTTGTAAAAATAGTACAATCAACAATAAAATATTGTTCATTTTACCAGGCCAGATGTGTGTGCCAAGTTTCATGAGTTTCTGCGCATGTTTAGACCCTCAAAACTAGCGTTGTTTTCTTGGCGAACAGTGCTTAGCCACGCCCACAGCGATTCGCGAAAACTCACAAACTTCGTGTTGTGACATCATGAAGGCCGAAACCCTCATCTGAGCAAATATGAGGTTGGTCCAGTTAACGTGTTTGGAGAAAAATGTACAAGAAAATTCGTAAGAAAAAAAATTGCCACTAGGTGGCGCTATCAGTAAGATGAAATATAAGTTCGTAGATGTCTTTAGGGCTGGACTCTCATCAAATGTGTGAAATTTTGAGAAGATAGGATCATCTCGGTCAAGTTCATGCAGCTTTTATTGTCACGAAAAATTTTCGGACTTTGCGTCACCGTAGCGGCCACGCCCTTTGGCGAAAAGTTACAATATTCGGTGTGGGGCATGATCAACATCTTAAGGCTTTTCTGACCAATTTTCAACTGGATCCCTTCAACGAGCTCGGCACAGTAGCTAAAAACGTAAAGTATGACATTTATTGTTACCACTAGGTGGCGCTATATGTATAACTGAATTTTATCATATAGATGCTTTCAGGCCGTGACTATTACGTTGCCTGAGAAGTTTGAGATTTTTTGGAGCTTGAACATGGGAGTTATCACACTTAGAATGAGTTGACATTTTTTGTACAAAATACCGTATGTGGGGTATTTTTTTTTCACGCCTGAAGGGCTAGGTGGCGCTGCATATATAACTGAATTTTGTCATAGAGATACCTTCAGGCTTTGACTATAAACATACATGTCAAGTTTGGGATTTTTTGGAGCATGTACCGGGGAGTTATTAAGCATATCCTTTTTCAGTGCGAAACACAAAATTTGATGCCCCGCCCTCATCATATAGTATTTCCAAAAGTCAAGATTTTTCTGCCTGTAGTTGGCTCAGGTCTTGACATGGTCCAGGTCAAGTCTAAAGTCAGTCGGATGAAATGTGTAGGAGAAGTGGGCAAAAGTATGCCCCCTGAAAATGTGCAAAAATCGTCAAAAATGGGACATTCAAAAATTCATAGCTCACTTCCTGTTCATTTTAGCACATGGGTCCAAGAGACTTTTTTGTAGGTCATGGACTCCCTCATACACCTAAAAATTTTCGTAGATCTTGCTTAAACGTACAATCGGGGCTGCTTCGTTAAAAATTTCTAGGGGGCGCTATTGAGTCATTTTTGTAAAAATAGGACAATACATGATAAAATATTGCTCATTTTGCCAGGCCAGATGTGTGTGCCAAGTTTCATGAGTTTCTGCGCATGTTTAGACCATCAAAACTAGCGTTGTTTTCTTGGTGAACAGTGCTTAGCCACGCCCACAGCGATTCGCGAAAACTCACAAACTTCGTGTTGTGACATCATGAAGGCCGAAACCCCCATCTGAGCAAATATGAGGTTGGTCCAGTTAACGTGTTTGGAGAAAAATGTACAAGAAAATTCGTAAGAAAAAAAATTGCCACTAGGTGGCGCTATCAGTTAGATGAAATATAAGTTCGTAGATGTCTTTAGGGCTGGACTCTCATCAAATGTGTGAAATTTTGAGAAGATAGGATCATCTCGGTCAAGTTCATGCAGCTTTTATTGTCACGAAAAATCTTCAGACTTTGCGTCACCGTAGCGGCCACGCCCTTTGGCGAAAAGTTACAATATTCGGTGTGGGGCATCATCAACATCTTAAGGCTTTTCTGACCAATTTTCAACTGGATCCCTTCAACGAGCTCAGCACAGTAGCTAAAAACGTAAAGTATGACATTTATTGTAACCACTAGGTGGCGCTATATGTATAACTGAATTTTTTCATATAGGTGTTTTCAGGCCGTGACTATTACGTTGCCTGAGAAGTTTGAGATTTTTTGGAGCTTGTACATGGGAGTTATTCAGCATTTGCTCTTTCTGGACAAATGAAATTTTAAAGGCAATATTTGATGCCCCGCCCCCGTCATATAGTATTTCGAAAACGCAAGATTTTTTGCCTAGTTTTTCTCTTAAGTCTTGAGATGATAAATGCCAAGTTTAAAGTCAATGGGATGAAAAATGTTTGCATAGGGGGAAAAAGCATGACCACAGTGAATGTGCCAAAATAGGCCAAAATTGGACATTAAAAAATTCATAGCTCACTTCCTGTACATTTTAGGAAATGGCTTCCACTGACTTTTTTGTGCGTCTCGTAGTGCTACACGTGCCTGCCATTTTTCGTAGCTCTAGCTCAAACGGACCGGGATTGGTTTTTATTTTTCTACGCTAGGTGGCGCTATAGAGTCGCGTTGTTATGACAACTACATAATATCAAATTTTTCGCCGGGCCCGAAGAGACTGCAAAGTTTGGTGAGTTTTCGTAAATGTTTAGGCCCTCAAAAATGCGATCGTTTACGGAGAAGAAGAAGAAGAATAATAATAATAATTCTTACAAAAACAAGAGGGACCTCGCAGCGGTCGCTGCTCGGGCCCTAACTAGAGCTGCGAGCAGCTATAAAGGGCCCTCGCAGCCCGGGCCACGTTGGGGTCCTTGCACGTTGGGGTCCTTGCACGTTGGGGTACTGGCACGTTGGGGTACTGGCATATTGGAAGCAAAATTTCTTTGAAAATGGCATAATAAACGTTTACATGTAGAATATTTTTTTGCCAGTGTGTGTATCAAGCTCAACGGATTTTGGTGATTGTTAAGACCTGCAAAAATCAGCGTCCTTATTTATTTTTAGGCAATGAGTTGCCCTGATTGGTATTTTTTTTTAAAAGTGTATATACTCATCATCGCTCGTTGTACTCATTGCACAATGTTTACTTTTATTGTCCAAAGGGGCAATCAAAAATGAATAAAACAAAATGGAAACGTACATACGTTTGGATCGGTGTGAAGCCAGTGAACAATTTGAGTGGTGGAAACTAAAAGAATATTCATAAATGACTTAGTTATCACACTTAGAATGAGTGTACATTTTTTGTACAAAATACCGTATGTGGGGTATTTTTTTTATTTTTTTTATATAAGCCTCAACGGCTAGGTGGCGCTGTATTTATAACTGAATGTTGTCATCGAGATACATTCAGGCCTTGATTATAAGCATACATCTCAAGTGTGGGATTTTTTTTGGAGCATGTACCGTGGAGTTATTAAGCATATCCTTCATTCACGATATTGCTTTTAATGTCCACAGAGGCTATCAAAAATAAATAAAAATATATATATGTTTGGATAAGTCTGATGCCAGTGAACATTTTGAGTGGTGGAAACTAAAAGAATATTCATAAATGACTTAGTTATCACACTTAGAATGAGTTTACATTTTTTGTACAAAATACCGTATGTGGGGTATTTTTTTTTCATGCCTCAAGGGCTAAGTGGCGCTGCATATATAACTGAATGTTGTCATAGAGATAACTTCAGGCCTTGACGATAAACATACATGTCAAGTTTGGGATTTTTTGGAGCATGTACCGGGGAGTTATTAAGCATATCCTTTTTCATTGCGAAACACAAATTTTGATGCCCCGCCCTCATCATATAGTATTTCGAAAAGTCAAATTTTTTCCCCCTGTCGTTGGCTCAGGTCTTGACATGGTCCAGGCCAAGTCTTAACTCAGTCGGATGAAACGTGTAGGAGAAGTGGGCAAAAGTCTGCCCCCTGTGAATGTGCAAAAATCGAAAAAAATGGGACATTCAAAAATTCGTAGCTCACTTCCTGTTCATTTTAGCATATGGGTACAGGAGACTTTTTTGTAGGTCTTGGGCTCCCTCATACACCTAAGAATTTTCGTAGATCTTGCTTAAACGTACAACCGGGGCTGCTTCATTAAAAATTCCTAGGGGGCGCTATTGAGTTATTTTTGTAAAAATAGCACAATCAACAATAAAATATTGTTCATTTTACCAGGCCAGATGTGTGTGCCAAGTTTCATGAGTTTCTGCGCATGTTTAGACCCTCAAAACTGGCGTTGTTTTCTTGGCGAACAGCGCTTAGCCACGCCCACAGATATTCGCGAAAACTCACAAACTTCGTGTTGTGACATCATGAAGGCCGAAACCCTCATCTGAGCAAATATGAGGTAGGTCCAGTTAACGTGTTTGGAGAAAAACGTAGAAGAAAATTCGTAAGAAAAA
This sequence comes from Festucalex cinctus, assembly GCF_051991245.1. Classification (NCBI taxonomy): domain Eukaryota; kingdom Metazoa; phylum Chordata; class Actinopteri; order Syngnathiformes; family Syngnathidae; genus Festucalex; species Festucalex cinctus. Next base: position 1,768,640 of record NC_135426.1, on the reverse strand, counting down.
AATATGCCACTAGGTGGCGCTATCAGTTAGATGAAATATAAGTTTGTAGATGTCTTTAGGGCTGGACTCTCATCAAATGTGTGGAATTTTGAGAAGATAGGATCATCTCGGTCAAGTTAATGCAGCTTTTATTGTCACGAAAAATCTTCAGACTTTGCGTCACCGTAGCGGCCACGCCCTTTGGCGAAAATTTACAATATTCGGTGTGGGGCATCATCAACTTCTTAAGGCTTTTCTGACCAATTTTCAACTGGATCCCTTCAACGAGCTCAGCACAGTAGCTAAAAACGTAAAGTATGACATTTATTGTAACGACTAGGTGGCGCTATATGTATAACTGAATTTTGTCATATAGATGTTTTCAGGCCGTGACTATTACGTTGCCTGAGAAGTTTGAGATTTTTTGGAGCTTGTGCATGGGAGTTATTCAGCATTTGCTCTTTCTGGACAAATGAAATTTTAAAGGCAATATTTGATGCCCCGCCCCCATCATATAGTATTTCGAAAAGGCAAGATGTTTTGCCCAGTTGTTCTCTTAGGTCTTGAGATAATAAATGCCAAGTTTGAAGTCAATTGGATGAAAAATGTTTGCAAAGGGGGAAAAAGCATGACCACAGTGAATGTGCCAAAATAGGCCAAAATTGGACATTAAAAAATTCATAGCTCACTTCCTGTACATTTTAGCTACATGGTCCCAATAGACTTTTTTGTGCGTCTCGGGGTGCTACACGTGCCTGCCAATTTTCGTTGCTCTAGCTCAAACGTGCCGGGCTTGGTTTTTATTTTACTATGCTAGGGGGCGCTATAGAGTCGCGTTGTTATGACGACTTCATAATATCAAATTTTTCGCCGGGCCTGAGGAGTGTGCAAAGTTTGGTGAGTTTTCGTGAATGTTTAGGTACCCAAAATCGCGATCGTTTGCGGAGAATAAAGAATAATAATAATAATAATAATAATAATAATAATAATAATAACTAGAGCTGCGAGCAGCTATAAAGGGCCCTCGCAGCCCGGGCCACGTTGGGGTACTTGCACGTTGGGGAACTTGCACATTGGGGTACTGGCACATTGGAAGCAGAATTTCTTTGAAAATGGCATGATAAACATGTAGATTTTTTTTTTTTTGCCAGGTGTGATGTGTCAAGCTCAATGGGTTTTGGTGATTGTTAAGATCTGCAAAAATCAGCGTCTTTTTTTTATTTTTAGGCAATGAGTTGCCCTGATTGGTATTTTTCGTAAAAGTATATATACACACATCATCGCTCGTACTCATTGCACAATGTTGCTTTTATTGTCCATAGAGGCGATCAAAAAAAAAAAAAAAAAAACTAAATAAAAAATATGTATGTTTGGATCGGTCTGATACCAGTGAACAGATTGAGTGGTGGAAACTAAAAGAATATTCATAAATGACTTAGTTATCACACTTAGAATGAGTGTACATTTTTTGTACAAAACACCGTATGTGTTTTTTTTTTATATATATATATATATATAAATGCCTCAAGGGCTAGGTGGCGCTGCATATATAACTGAATGTTGTCATAGAGATAACTTCAGGCCTTGACGATAAACATACATGTCAAGTTTGGGATTTTTTGGAGCATGTACCGGGGAGTTATTAAGCATATCCTTTTTCAGTGCGAAACACAAATTTTGATGCCCCGCCTTCATCATATAGTATTTCGAAAGGTCAAGATTTTTCCCCCTGTCGTTGGCTCAGGTCTTGACATGGTCCAGGTCAAGTCTTAACTCAGTCAGATGAAACGTGTAGGAGAAGTGGGCAAAATTCTGCCCCCTGTGAATGTGCAAAAATCGTCAAAAATGGGACATTCAAAAATTCGTAGCTAACTTCCTGTTCATTTTAGCATATGGGTCCAAGAGACTTTTTTGTAGGTCTTGGGCTCCCTCATACACCTAAAAATATTCGTCGTTCTTGCTTAAACGTACAACCGGGGCTGCTTCGTTAAAAACTTCTAGGGGGCGCTATTGAGTCATTTTTGTAAAAATAGCACAATCAACAATAAAATATTGCTCATTTTACCAGGCCAGATGTGTGTGCCAAGTTTTATGAGTTTCTGTGCATGTTTAGACCCTCAAAACTGGCGTTGTTTTCTTGGCGAACAGCGCTTAGCCACACCCACAGCAATTCGCGAAAACTCACAAACTTCGTGTTGTGACATCATGAAGGCCGAAACCCTCATCTGAGCAAATATGAGGTAGGTCCAGTTAACGTGTTTGGAGAAAAACGTAGAAGAAAATTCATAAGAAAAAAAATTGCCACTAGGTGGCGCTAACTGTTAGATGAAATATAAGTCAGTAGATGTCTTTAGGGCTGGACTCTCATCAAATGTGTGAAATTTTGAGAAGATAGGATCATCTCGGTCAAGTTAATGCAGCTTTTATTTTCACGAAAAATCTTCAGACTTTGCGTCACCGTAGCGGCCACGCCCTTTGGCGAAAAGTTACAATATTCGGTGTGGGGCATGATCAACATCTTAAGGCTTTTCTGACCAATTTTCAAATGGATCCCTTCAAAAAGCTCAGCACAGTAGCTAAAAACGTAAAGTATGACATTTATTGTAACCACTAGGTGGCGCTATATGTATAACTGAATTTTATCATATAGATGTTTTCAGGCCGTGACTATTACGTTGCCTGAGAAGTTTGAGATTTTTTGGAGCTTGAACATGGGAGTTATTAAGCATTTGCTCTTTCTGGACAAATGAAATTTTAAAGGCAATATTTGTTGCCCCGCCCCCGTCATATAGTATTTCAAAAAGGCAAGATGTTTTGCCCAGCTGTTCTCTCAGGTCTTGAGATGATAAATGCCAAGTTTGAAGTCAATTGGATGAAAAATGTTTGCAAAGGGGGAAAAAGCATGACCACAGTGAATGTGCCAAAATAGGCCAAAATTGGACATTAAAAAATTCATAGCTCACTTCCTGTACATTTTAGCTACATGGTCCCAATAGACTTTTTTGTGCGTCTCGGGGTGCTACACGTGCCTGCCAATTTTTGTTGCTCTAGCTCAAACGTGCCGGGCTTGGTTTTTATTTTTCTACGCTAGGGGGCGCTATCGAGTCGCATTGTTATGACGACTTAATAATATCAAATTTTTCGCCGGGCCTGAGGAATGTGCAAAGTTCGGTGAGTTTTCGTGAATGTTTAGGTACCCAAAATCACGATTGTTTGCGGAGAATAAAGAAGAAGAAGAAGAAGAAGAAGAATAACTAGAGCTGCGAGCAGCTATAAAGGGCCCTCGCAGCCCGGGCCACGTTGGAGTCCTTGCACGTTGGGGTACTTGCACGTTAGGGTACTGGCACGTTGGGGTACTGGCATATTGGAAGCAAAATTTCTTTGAAAATGGCATAATAAACGTTTACATGTAGAATATTTTTTTGCCAGTGTGTGTGTCAAGCTCAACGGGTTTTGGTGATTCTTAAGACCTGCAAAAATCAGCGTCCTTTTTTATTTTTAGGCAATGAGTTGCCCTGATTGGTATTTTTTGTAAAAGTGTATATGCACATCATCGCTCATTGTACTCATTGCACAATGTTACTTTTATTGTCCAAAGGGGCAATCAAAAATGAATAAAACAAAATGGAAACGTACATACGTTTGGATCGGTGTGAAGCCAGTGAACAATTTGAGTGGTGGAAACTAAAAGAATATTCATAAATGACTTAGTTATCACACTTAGAATGAGTGTACATTTTTTGTACAAAATACCGTATGTGGGGTATTTTTCTTTTTTTTAATATAAGCCTCAAGGGCTAGGTGGCGCTGTATTTATAACTGAATGTTGTCATAGAGATACCTTCAGGTCTTGATTATAAGCATACATGTCAAGTGTGGGATTTTTTTTGGAGCATGTACCGTGGAGTTATTAAGCATATCCTTCATTCACGATATTGCTTTTAATGTCCATAGAGGCTATCAAAAATAAATAAAAATATATATATGTTTGGATAAGTCTGATGCCAGTGAACATTTTGAGTGGTGGAAACTAAAAGAATATTCATAAATGACTTAGTTATCACACTTAGAATGAGTTTACATTTTTTGTACAAAATACCGTATGTGGGGTATTTTTTTTTCATGCCTCAAGGGCTAGGTGGCGCTGCATATATAACTGAATGTTGTCATAGAGATAACTTCAGGCCTTGACGATAAACATACATGTCAAGTTTGGGATTTTTTGGAGCATGTCCCGGGGAGTTATCAAGCATATCCTTTTACATTGCGAAACACAAATTTTGATGCCCCGCCCTCATCATATAGTATTTCGAAAAGTCAAAATTTTTCCCCCTGTCGTTGGCTCAGGTCTTGACATGGTCCAGGCCAAGTCTTAACTCAGTCGGATGAAACGTGTAGGAGAAGTGGGCAAAAGTCTGCCCCCTGTGAATGTGCAAAAATCGTCAAAAATGGGACATTCAAAAATTCGTAGCTCACTTCCTGTTCATTTTAGCATATGGGTACAAGAGACTTTTTTATAGGTCTTGGGCTCCCTCATACACCTAAAAATATTAGTCGTTCTTGCTTAAACGTACAACCGGGGCTGCTTCGTTAAAAATTTCGAGGGGGCGCTATTGAGTCATTTTTGTAAAAATAGCACAATCAACAATAAAATATTGCTCATTTTACCAGGCCAGATGTGTGTGCCAAGTTTCAGGAGTTTTTGTGCCAGTTTAGGCCCTCAAAATTGGTGTTGTTTTCTTGGCGAACAGCGCTTAGCCACGCCCACAGCGATTCGCGAAAACTCACAAACTTCGTATTGTGACATCATGAAGACCGAAACCCTCATCTGAGCAAATATGAGGTAGGCGCAGTTAATGGGGTTGGAGAAAAACATTGAAGAAAAATCGTAAGAAAAAAAATTGCCAGTAGGTGGCGCTATCAGTAAGATGAAATATAAGTACGTAGATGTCTTAAGGGCTGGACTCTCATCAAATGTGTGAAATTTTGAGAAGATAGGATCATCTGGGTCAAGTTAAAGCAGCTTTTATTGCCACGAAAAATTACCAGACTTTGCGGCACCGTAGCGGCCACGCCATTTGGCGAAAAGTTACAATATTCGGTGTAGGGCATGATCAACATCTTAAGGCTTGTCTGACCAATTTTCAACTGGATCCCTTCAAAGAGCTTGGCACAGTAGCTAAAAACGTAAAGTATGACATTTATTGTCACCACTAGGTGGTGCTATATATATAACAGAATTTTATCATATAGATGTCTTCAGGCCGTGACTATTAAGTTGCATGAGAAGTTTGAGATTTTTTGGAGCTTGTACATGGGAGTTATTTAGCATTTTGTCTTTCTGGACAAATGAAATTTTAAAGGCAATATTTGATGCCCCGCCCCCGTCATATAGTATTTCAAAAAGTCAAGATATTTTGCCCAGTTGTTGTCTCAGGTCTTGAGATGATACATGGCAAGTTTGAAGTCAACTGGCTGAAAAATATTTGCAAAGGGAGAAAAAGTATGACCACAGTGAATGTGCCAAAATGGGCCAAAATTGGACATTCAAAAATTCATAGCTCACTTCCTGTACATTTTAGCTACATGGTCCCAATAGACTTTTTTGTGCGTCTCGGGGTGCTACACGTGCCTGCCAATTTTCGTAGCTCTAGCTCAAACGGGCCGGGATTGGTTTTTATTTTTCTACGCTAGGTGGCGCTATAGAGTTGCGTTGTTATGACAACTACATAATATCAAATTTTTCACCGGGCACGAAGAGACTGCAAAGTTTGGTGAGTTTTCGTAAATGTTTAGGCCCTCAAAAATGAGATCGTTTACGGAGAAGAAGAAGAAGAAGAATAATAATAACTAGAGCTGCGAGCAGCTATAAAGGGCCCTCGCAACCCGGGCCACATTGGGGTCCTTGCACGTTGGGGTACTTGCACGTTGGGGTACTGGCACGTTGGGGTACTGGCATATTGGAAGCAAAATTTCTTTGAAAATGGCATAATAAACGTTTACATGTAGAATATTTTTTTGCCAGTGTGTGTGTCAAGCTCAACGGGTTTTGGTGATTGTTAAGACCTGCAAAAATCAGCGTCCTTTTTGATTTTTAGGCAATGAGTTGCCCTGATTGGTATTTTTTTGTAAAAGTGTATATACACACATCATCGCTCGTTGTACTCATTGCACAATGTTACTTTTATTGTCCAAAGGGGCAATCAAAAATGAATAAAACAAAATGGAAACGTACATACGTTTGGATCGGTGTGAAGCCAGTGAACAATTTGAGTGGTGGAAACTAAAAGAATATTCATAAATGACTTAGTTATCACACTTAGAATGATTGTACATTTTTTGTACAAAATACCGTATGTGGGGTATTTTTTATTTTTTTTTATATAAGCCTCAAGGGCTAGGTGGCGCTGTATTTATAACTGAATGTTGTCATACAGATACCTTCAGGCCTTGATTATAAGCATACATGTCAAGTGTGGGATTTTTTTTGGAGCATGTACCGTGGAGTTATTAAGCATATCCTTCATTCACGATATTGCTTTTAATGTCCATAGAGGCTATCAAAAATAAATAAAAATATATATATGTTTGGATAAGTCTGATGCCAGTGAACATTTTGAGTGGTGGAAACTAAAAGAATATTCATAAATGACTTAGTTATCACACTTAGAATGAGTTTACATTTTTTGTACAAAATACCGTATGTGTGGTATTTTTTTTTCATGCCTCAAGGGCTAGGTGGCGCTGCATATATAACTGAATGTTGTCATAGAGATAACTTCAGGCCTTGACGATAAACATACATGTCAAGTTTGGGATTTTTTGGAGCATGTACCGGGGAGTTATCAAGCATATCATTTTTCATTGCGAAACACACATTTTGATGCCCCGCCCTCATCATATAGTATTTCGAAAAGTCAAAATTTTTCCCCCTGTCGTTGGCTTAGGTCTTGACATGGTCCAGGCCAAGTCTTAACTCAGTCGGATGAAACGTATAGGAGAAGTGGGCAAAAGTCTGCCCCCTGTGAATGTGCAAAAATCGTCAAAAATGGGACATTCAAAAATTCGTAGCTCACTTCCTGTTCATTTTAGCATATGGGTACAAGAGACTTTTTTGTAGGTCTTGGGCTCCCTCATACACCTAAAAATATTAGTCGTTCTTGCTTAAACGTACAACCGGGGCTGCTTCGTTAAAAATTTCGAGGGGGCGCTATTGAGTCATTTTTTTAAAAATAGCACAATCAACAATAAAATATTGCTCATTTTACCAGGCCAGATGTGTTTACCAAGTTTCAGGAGTTTCTGTGCATGTTTAGACCCTCAAAACTGGCGTTTTCTTGGCGAACAGCGCTTAGCCACGCCCACAGCAATTCGCGAAAACTCACAAACTTCGTGTTGTGACATCATGAAGGCCGAAACCCTCATCTGAGCAAATATGAGGTAGGTCCAGTTAACGTGTTTGGAGAAAAACGTAGAAGAAAATTCGTAAGAAAAAAAATTGCCACTAGGTGGCGCTATCAGTTAGATGAAATGTAAGTTAGTAGATGTCTTTAGAGCTGGACTCTCATCAAATGTGTGAAATTTTGAGAAGATAGGATCATCTCGGTCAAGTTAATGCAGCTTTTATTGTCACGAAAAATCTTCAGACTTTGCGTCACCGTAGCGGCCACACCCTTTGGCGAAAAGTTACAATATTCGGCGTGGGGCATCATCAACATCTTAAGGCTTTTCTGACCAATTTTCAACTGGATCCCTTCAACGAGCTCAGCACAGTAGCTAAAAACGTAAAGTATGACATTTATTGTAACCACTAGGTGGCGCTATATGTAGAACTGAATTTTGTCATATAGATGTTTTCAGGCCGTGACTATTACGTTGCCTGAGAAGTTTGAGATTTTTTGGAGCTTGTACATGGGAGTTATTCAGCATTTGCTCTTTCTGGACAAATGAAATTTTAAAGGCAATATTTGATGCCCCGCCCCCGTCATATAGTATTTCGAAAAGGCAAGACTTTTTGCCCAGCTGTTCTCTTAGGTCTTGAGATGATAAATGCCAAGTTTGAAGTCAATGGGATGAAAAATGTTTGCATAGGGGGAAAAAGCATGACCACAGTGAATGTGCCAAAATAGGCCAAAATTGGACATTAAAAAATTCATAGCTCACTTCCTGTACATTTTAGCTACATGGTCCCAATAGACTTTTTTGTGCGTCTCGGGGTGCTACACGTGCCTACCAATTTTCGTTGCTCTAGCTCAAACGTGCCGGGCTTGGTTTTTATTTTTCTACGCTAGGGGGCGCTATAGAGTCGCGTTGTTATGACGACTTAATAATATCAAATTTTTCGCCGGGCCTGAGGAGTGTGCAAAGTTCGGTGAGTTTTCGTGAATGTTTAGGTACCCAAAATCGCGATCGTTTGCGGAGAATAAAGAATAATAATAACTCGAGCTGCGAGCAGCTATAAAGGGCCCTCGCAGCCCGGGCCACGTTGGGGTCCTTGCACGTTGGGGTACTTGCACGTTGGGGTACTGGCACGTTGGGGTACTGGCATATTGGAAGCAAAATTTCTTTGAAAATGGCATAATAAACGTTTACATGTAGAATATTTTTTTGCCAGTGTGTGTGTCAAGCTCAACGGGTTTTGGTGATTGTTAAGACCTGCAAAAATCAGCGTCCTTTTTTATTTTTAGGCAATGAGTTGCCCTGATTGGTATTTTTTTGTAAAAGTGTATATACACATCATCGCTCGTTGTACTCATTGCACAATGTTACTTTTATTGTCCAAAAGGGCAATCAAAAATGAATAAAACAAAATGGAAACGTACATACGTTTGGATCGGTGTGAAGCCAGTGAACAATTTGAGTGGTGGAAACTAAAAGAATATTCATAAATGACTTAGTTATCACACTTAGAATGAGTGTACATTTTTTGTACAAAATACCGTATGTGGGGTATTTTTTATTTTTTTATATATAAGCCTCAAGGGCTAGGTGGTGCTGTATTTATAACTGAATGTTGTGATAGAGATGCCTTCAGGCCTTGATTATAATCATACATGTCAAGTGTGGGATTTTTTTTGGAGCATGTACCGTGGAGTTATTAAGCATATCCTTCATTCACGATATTGCTTTTAATGTCCATAGAGGCTATCAAAAATAAATAAAAATATATATATGTTTGGATAAGTCTGATGCCAGTGAACATTTTGAGTGGTGGAAACTAAAAGAATATTCATAAATGACTTCGTTATCACACTTAGAATGAGTGTACATTTTTTGTACAAAATACCGTATGTGGGGTATTTTTTTTTCATGCCTCAAGGGCTAGGTGGCGCTGCATATATAACTGAATGTTGTCATAGAGATAACTTCAGGCCTTGACGATAAACATACATGTCAAGTTTGGGATTTTTTGGAGCATGTACCGGGGAGTTATCAAGCATATCCTTTTTCATTGCGAAACACAAATTTTGATGCCCCGCCCTCATCATATAGTATTTCGAAAAGTCAATATTTTCCCCCCTGTCGTTGGCTCAGGTCTTGACATGGTCCAGGCCAAGTCTTAACTCAGTCGGATGAAACGTGTAGGAGAAGTGGGCAAAAGTCTGCCCCCTGTGAATGTGCAAAAATCGTCAAAAATGGGACATTAAAAAATTCGTAGCTCACTTCCTGTTCATTTTAGCATATGGGTACAAGAGACTTTTTTGTAGGTCTTGGGCTCCCTCATACACCTAAAAATATTCGGCGTTCTTGCTTAAACGTACAACCGGGGCTGCTTCGTTAAAAATTTCGAGGGGGCGCTATTGAGTCATTTTTGTAAAAATAGCACAATCAACAATAAAATATTGCTCATTTTACCAGGCCAGATGTGTGTGCCATGTTTCAGGAGTTTCTGTGCATGTTTAGACCCTCAAAACTGGTGTTGTTTTCTTGGCGAACAGCGCTTAGCCACGCCTACAGCAATTCGCGAAAACTCACAAACTTCGTGTTGTGAAATCATGAAGGCCGAAACCCTCCTCTGAGCAAATATGAGGTAGGTCCAGTTAACGTGTTTGGAGAAAAACGTAGAAGAAAATTCGTAAGAAAAAAAATTGCCACTAGGTGGCGCTATCAGTTAGATGAAATGTAAGTTAGTAGATGTCTTTAGAGCTGGACTCTCATCAAATGTGTGAAATTTTGAGAAGATAGGATCATCTCGGTCAAGTTAATGCAGCTTTTATTGTCACGAAAAATCTTCAGATTTTGCGTCACCGTAGCGGCCACGCCCTTTGGCGAAAAGTTACAATATTCGGTGTGGGGCATCATCAACATCTTAAGGCTTTTCTGACCAATTTTCAACTGGATCCCTTCAACGAGCTCAGCACATTAACTAAAAACGTAAAGTATGACATTTATTGTAACCACTAGGTGGCGCTATATGTATATCTGAATTTTGTCATATAGATGTTTTCAGGCCGTGACTATTACGTTGCCTGAGAAGTTTGAGATTTTTTGGAGCTTGTACATGGGAGTTATTCAGCATTTGCTCTTTCTGGACAAATGAAATTTTAAAGGCAATATTTGATGCCCCGCCCCCGTCATATAGTATTTCGAAAAGGCAAGACTTTTTGCCCAGCTGTTCTCTTAGGTCTTGAGATGATAAATGCCAAGTTTGAAGTCAATGGGATGAAAAATGTTTGCATAGGGGGAAAAAGCATGACCACAGTGAATGTGCCAAAATAGGCCAAAATTGGACATTAAAAAATTCATAGCTCACTTCCTGTACATTTTAGCTACATGGTCCCAATAGACTTTTTTGTGCGTCTCGGGGTGCTACACGTGCCTACCAATTTTCGTTGCTCTAGCTCAAACGTGCCGGGCTTGGTTTTTATTTTTCTACGCTAGGGGGCGCTATAGAGTCGCGTTGTTATGACGACTTAATAATATCAAATTTTTCGCCGGGCCTGAGGAGTGTGCAAAGTTCGGTGAGTTTTCGTGAATGTTTAGGTACCCAAAATCGCGATCGTTTGCGGAGAATAAAGAATAATAATAACTCGAGCTGCGAGCAGCTATAAAGGGCCCTCGCAGCCCGGGCCACGTTGGGGTCCTTGCACGTTGGGGTACTTGCACGTTGGGGTACTGGCACGTTGGGGTACTGGCATATTGGAAGCAAAATTTCTTTGAAAATGGCATAATAAACGTTTACATGTAGAATATTTTTTTGCCAGTGTGTGTGTCAAGCTCAACGGGTTTTGGTGATTGTTAAGACCTGCAAAAATCAGCGTCCTTTTTTATTTTTAGGCAATGAGTTGCCCTGATTGGTATTTTTTTGTAAAAGTGTATATACACATCATCGCTCGTTGTACTCATTGCACAATGTTACTTTTATTGTCCAAAAGGGCAATCAAAAATGAATAAAACAAAATGGAAACGTACATACGTTTGGATCGGTGTGAAGCCAGTGAACAATTTGAGTGGTGGAAACTAAAAGAATATTCATAAATGACTTAGTTATCACACTTAGAATGAGTGTACATTTTTTGTACAAAATACCGTATGTGGGGTATTTTTTATTTTTTTATATATAAGCCTCAAGGGCTAGGTGGTGCTGTATTTATAACTGAATGTTGTGATAGAGATGCCTTCAGGCCTTGATTATAATCATACATGTCAAGTGTGGGATTTTTTTTGGAGCATGTACCGTGGAGTTATTAAGCATATCCTTCATTCACGATATTGCTTTTAATGTCCATAGAGGCTATCAAAAATAAATAAAAATATATATATGTTTGGATAAGTCTGATGCCAGTGAACATTTTGAGTGGTGGAAACTAAAAGAATATTCATAAATGACTTCGTTATCACACTTAGAATGAGTGTACATTTTTTGTACAAAATACCGTATGTGGGGTATTTTTTTTTCATGCCTCAAGGGCTAGGTGGCGCTGCATATATAACTGAATGTTGTCATAGAGATAACTTCAGGCCTTGACGATAAACATACATGTCAAGTTTGGGATTTTTTGGAGCATGTACCGGGGAGTTATCAAGCATATCCTTTTTCATTGCGAAACACAAATTTTGATGCCCCGCCCTCATCATATAGTATTTCGAAAAGTCAATATTTTCCCCCCTGTCGTTGGCTCAGGTCTTGACATGGTCCAGGCCAAGTCTTAACTCAGTCGGATGAAACGTGTAGGAGAAGTGGGCAAAAGTCTGCCCCCTGTGAATGTGCAAAAATCGTCAAAAATGGGACATTAAAAAATTCGTAGCTCACTTCCTGTTCATTTTAGCATATGGGTACAAGAGACTTTTTTGTAGGTCTTGGGCTCCCTCATACACCTAAAAATATTCGGCGTTCTTGCTTAAACGTACAACCGGGGCTGCTTCGTTAAAAATTTCGAGGGGGCGCTATTGAGTCATTTTTGTAAAAATAGCACAATCAACAATAAAATATTGCTCATTTTACCAGGCCAGATGTGTGTGCCATGTTTCAGGAGTTTCTGTGCATGTTTAGACCCTCAAAACTGGTGTTGTTTTCTTGGCGAACAGCGCTTAGCCACGCCTACAGCAATTCGCGAAAACTCACAAACTTCGTGTTGTGAAATCATGAAGGCCGAAACCCTCCTCTGAGCAAATATGAGGTAGGTCCAGTTAACGTGTTTGGAGAAAAACGTAGAAGAAAATTCGTAAGAAAAAAAATTGCCACTAGGTGGCGCTATCAGTTAGATGAAATGTAAGTTAGTAGATGTCTTTAGAGCTGGACTCTCATCAAATGTGTGAAATTTTGAGAAGATAGGATCATCTCGGTCAAGTTAATGCAGCTTTTATTGTCACGAAAAATCTTCAGATTTTGCGTCACCGTAGCGGCCACGCCCTTTGGCGAAAAGTTACAATATTCGGTGTGGGGCATCATCAACATCTTAAGGCTTTTCTGACCAATTTTCAACTGGATCCCTTCAACGAGCTCAGCACATTAACTAAAAACGTAAAGTATGACATTTATTGTAACCACTAGGTGGCGCTATATGTATATCTGAATTTTGTCATATAGATGTTTTCAGGCCGTGACTATTACGTTGCCTGAGAAGTTTGAGATTTTTTGGAGCTTGTACATGGGAGTTATTCAGCATTTGCTCTTTCTGGAAAAATGAAATTTTAAAGGCAATATTTGATGCCCCGCCCCCGTCATATAGTATTTCGAAAAGGCAAGACTTTTTGCCCAACTGTTCTCTTAGGTCTTGAGATGATAAATGCCAAGTTTGAAGTCAATGGGATGAAAAATGTTTGCATAGGGGGAAAAAGCATGACCACAGTGAATGTGCCAAAATAGGCCAAAGTTGGACATTAAAAAATTCATAGCTCACTTCCTGTACATTTTAACTACATGGTCCCAATGGACTTTTTTGTGGGTCTCGGGGTGCTACACGTGCCTGCCAATTTGCGTTGCTGTAGCTCAAACGTGCCGGGCTTGGTTTTTATTTTTCTATGCTAGGGGGCGCTATAGAGTCGCGTTGTTATAACGACTTCATAATATCAAATTTTTCGCCGGACCTGAGGAGTGTGCAAAGTTCGGTGAGTTTTCGTGAATATTTAGGTACCCAAAATCGCGATTGTTTGCGGAGAATAAAGAATAATAATAACTAGAGCTGCGAGCAGCTATAAAGGGCCCTCGCAGCCCAGGCCACGTTGGGGTCCTTGCACGTTGGGGTACTTGCACGTTAGGGTACTGGCACGTTGGGGTACTGGCATATTGGAAGCAAAATTTCTTTGAAAATGGCAGAATAAACGTTTACATGTAGAATATTTTTTTTGCCAGTGTGTGTCAAGCTCAACGGGTTTTGGTGATTGTTAAGACCTGCAAAAATCAGCGTCCTTTTTTATTTTTAGGCAATGAGTTGCCCTGATTGGTATTTTTTGTAAAAGTGTATATATACATCATCGCTCGTTGTACTCATTGCACAATGTTACTTTTATTGTCCAAAGGGGCAATCAAAAATGAATAAAACAAAATGGAAACGTACATACGTTTGGATCGGTGTGAAGCCAGTGAACAATTTGAGTGGTGGAAACTAAAAGAATATTCATAAATGACTTAGTCATCACACTTAGAATGAGTTTACATTTTTTTGTACAAAATACCGTATGTGGGGTTTTTTTTTTATATAAGCCTCAAGGGCGAGGTGGCGCTGTATTTATAACTGAATGTTGTCATCGAGATACCTTCAGGCCTTGATTATAAGCATACATGTCAAGTGTGGGATTTTTTTTGGAGCATGTACCGTGGAGTTATTAAGCATATCCTTCATTCACGATATTGCTTTTAATGTCCACAGAGGCTATCAAAAATAAATAAAAATATATATATGTTTGGATAAGTCTGATGCCAGTGAACATTTTGAGTGGTGGAAACTAAAAGAATATTCATAAATGACTTCGTTATCACACTTAGAATGAGTTTACATTTTTTGTACAAAATACCGTATGTGGGGTATTTTTTTTTTATGCCTCAAGGGCTAGGTGGCGCTGCATATATAACTGAATGTTGTCATAGAGATAGCTTCAGGCCTTGACGATAAACATACATGTCAAGTTTGGGATTTTTTGGAGCATGTACCAGGGAGTTATTAAGCATATCCTTTTTCAGTGCGAAACACAAATTTTGATGCCCCGCCTTCATCATATAGTATTTCGAAAGGTCAAGATTTTTCCCCCTGTCGTTGGCTCAGGTCTTGACATGGTCCAGGTCAAGTCTTAACTCAGTCAGATGAAACGTGTAGGAGAAGTGGGCAAAAGTCTGCCCCCTGTGAATGTGCAAAAATTGTCAAAAATGGGACATTCAAAAATTCGTAGCTCACTTCCTGTTCATTTTAGCATATGGGTCCAAGAGACTTTTTTGTAGGACTTGGGCTCCCTCATACATCTAAAAATATTCGTCGTTCTTGCTTAAACGTACAACCGGGGCTGCTTCGTTAAAAACTTCTAGGGGGCGCTATTGAGTCATTTTTGTAAAAATAGCACAATCAACAATAAAATATGGCTCATTTTACCAGGCCAGATGTGTGTGCCAAGTTTCATGAGTTTCTGTGCATGTTTAGACCCTCAAAACTGGCGTTGTTTTCTTGGCGAACAGCGCTTAGCCACACCCACAGCAATTCGCGAAAACTCACAAACTTCGTGTTGTGACATCATGAAGGCCGAAACCCTCATCTGAGCAAATATGAGGTAGGTCCAGTTAACGTGTTTGGAGAAAAACGTAGAAGAAAATTCGTAAGAAAAAAAATTGCCACTAGGTGGCGCGATCAGTTAGATGAAATATAAGTCAGTAGATGTCTTTAGGGCTGGACTCTCATCAAATGTGTGAAATTTTGAGAAGATAGGATCATCTCGGTCAAGTTAATGCAGCTTTTATTTTCACGAAAAATCTTCAGACTTTGCGTCACAGTAGCGGCCACGCCCTTTGGCGAAAAGTTACAATATTCGGTGTGGGGCATGATCAACATCTTAAGGCTTTTCTGACCAATTTTCAAATGGATCCCTTCAACAAGCTCAGCACAGTAGCTAAAAACGTAAAGTATGACATTTATTGTAACCACTAGGTGGCGCTATATGTATAACTGAATTTTATCATATAGATGTTTTCAGGCCGTGACTATTACGTTGCCTGAGAAGTTTGAGATTTTTTGGAGCTTGAACATGGGAGTTATTAAGCATTTGCTCTTTCTGGACAAATGAAATTTTAAAGGCAATATTTGATGCCCCGCCCCCGTCATATAGTATTTCAAAAAGGCAAGATGTTTTGCCCAGTTGTTCTCTCAGGTCTTGAGATGATAAATGCCAAGTTTGAAGTCAATTGGATGAAAAATGTTTGCAAAGGGGGAAAAAGCATGACCACAGTGAATGTGCCAAAATAGGCCAAAATTGGACATTAAAAAATTCATAGCTCACTTCCTGTACATTTTAGCTACATGGTCCCAATAGACTTTTTTGTGCGTCTCGGGGTGCTACACGTGCCTGCCAATTTTTGTTGCTCTCGCTCAAACGTGCCGGGCTTGGTTTTTATTTTTCTACGCTAGGGGGCGCTATCGAGTCGCATTTTTATGACAACTTAATAATATCAAATTTTTCGCCGGGCCTGAGGAGTGTGCAAAGTTCGGTGAGTTTTCGTGAATGTTTAGGTACCCAAAATCGCGATTGTTTGCGGAGAATAAAGAAGAAGAAGAAGAATAATAACTAGAGCTGCGAGCAGCTATAAAGGGCCCTCGCAGCCCGGGCCACGTTGGGGTCCTTGCACGTTGGGGTACTTGCACGTTGGGGTACTGGCACATTGGGGTACTGGCATATTGGAAGCAAAATTTCTTTGAAAATGGCATAATAAACGTTTACATGTAGAATATTTTTTTGCCAGTGTGTGTGTCAAGCTCAACGGGTTTTGGTGATTGTTAAGACCTGCAAAAATCAGCGTCCTTTTTTATTTTTAGGCAATGAGTTGCCCTGATTGGTATTTTTTTGTAAAAGTGTATATACACATCATCGCTCGTTGTACTCATTGCACAATGTTACTTTTATTGTCCAAAGGGGCAATCAAAAATGAATAAAACAAAATGGAAACGTACATACGTTTGGATCGGTGTGAAGCCAGTGAACAATTTGAGTGGTGGAAACTAAAAGAATATTCATAAATGACTTAGTTATCACACTTAGAATGAGTGTACATTTTTTGTACAAAATACCGTATGTGGGGTATTTTTTTTTCATGCCTCAAGGGCTACGTGGCGCTGCATATATAACTGAATGTTGTCATAGAGATAACTTCAGGCCTTGACGATAAACATACATGTCAAGTTTGGGATTTTTTGGAGCATGTACCGGGGAGTTATCAAGCATATCCTTTTTCATTGCGAAACACAAATTTTGATGCCCCGCCCTCATCATATAGTATTTCGAAAAGTCAAAATTTTTCCCCTTGTCGTTGGCTCAGGTCTTGACATGGTCCAGGCCAAGTCTTAACTCAGTCGGATGAAACGTGTAGGAGAAGTGGGCAAAAGTCTGCCCCCTGTGAATGTGCAAAAATCGTCAAAAATGGGACATTCAAAAATTCGTAGCTCACTTCCTGTTCATTTTAGCATATGGGTACAAGAGACTTTTTTGTAGGTCTTGGGCTCCCTCATACACCTAAAAATATTCGTCGTTCTTGCTTAAACGTACAACCGGGGCTGCTTCGTTAAAGATTTCGAGGGGGCGCTATTGAGTCATTTTTGTAAAAATAGCACAATCAACAATAAAATATTGCTCATTTTACCAGGCCAGATGTGTGTGCCAAGTTTCATGAGTTTCTGTGCATGTTTAGACCCTCAAAACTGGCGTTGTTTTCTTGGTGAACAGCGCTTAGCCACACCCACAGCAATTCGCGAAAACTCACAAACTTCGTGTTGTGACATCATGAAGGCCGAAACCCTCATCTGAGCA
This sequence comes from Festucalex cinctus, assembly GCF_051991245.1. Taxonomy (NCBI): domain Eukaryota; kingdom Metazoa; phylum Chordata; class Actinopteri; order Syngnathiformes; family Syngnathidae; genus Festucalex; species Festucalex cinctus. Next base: position 1,751,216 of record NC_135426.1, on the reverse strand, counting down.
AATATGAGGTAGGTCCAGTTAACGTGTTTGGAGAAAAACGTAGAAGAAAATTCGTAAGAAAAAAAATTGCCACTAGGTGGCGCTATCAGTTAGATGAAATATAAGTCAGTAGATGTCTTTAGGGCTGGACTCTCATCAAATGTGTGAAATTTTGAGAAGATAGGATCATCTCGGTCAAGTTAATGCAGCTTTTATTTTCACGAAAAATCTTCAGACTTTGCGTCACCGTAGCGGCCACGCCCTTTGGCGAAAAGTTACAATATTCGGTGTGGGGCATGATCAACATCTTAAGGCTTTTCTGACCAATTTTCAAATGGATCCCTTCAACAAGCTCAGCACAGTAGCTAAAAACGTAAAGTATGACATTTATTGTAACCACTAGGTGGCGCTATATGTATAACTGAATTTTATCATATAGATGTTTTCAGGCCGTGACTATTACGTTTCCTGAGAAGTTTGAGATTTTTTGGAGCTTGAACATGGGAGTTATTAAGCATTTGCTCTTTCTGGACAAATGAAATTTTAAAGGCAATATTTGATGCCCCGCCCCCGTCATATAGTATTTCAAAAAGGCAAGATGTTTTGCCCAGTTGTTCTCTCAGGTCTTGAGATGATAAATGCCAAGTTTGAAGTCAATTGGATGAAAAATGTTTGCAAAGGGGGAAAAAGCATGACCACAGTGAATGTGCCAAAATAGGCCAAAATTGGACATAAAAAAATTCATAGCTCACTTCCTGTACATTTTAACTACATGGTCCCAATAGACTTTTTTGTGCGTCTCGGGGTGCTACACGTGCCTGCCAATTTTTGTTGCTCTAGCTCAAACGTGCCGGGCTTGGTTTTTATTTTTCTACGCTAGGGGGCGCTATCGAGTCGCATTGTTAGGACGACTTAATAATATCAAATTTTTCGCCGGGCCTGAGGAGTGTGCAAAGTTCGGTGAGTTTTCGTGAATGTTTAGGTACCCAAAATCGCGATCGTTTGCGGAGAATAAAGAAGAAGAAGAAGAATAATAATAATAATAATAATAATAATAATAATAATAATAATAATAATTTTTACAAAAACAATAGGGACCTCGCAGCGGTCGCTGCTCGGGCCCTAATAATAATAATAATAATTTTTACAAAAACAATAGGGACCTCGCAGCGGTCGCTGCTCGGGCCCTAATAATAATAATAATAATAATTTTTACAAAAACAATAGGGACCTCGCAGCGGTCGCTGCTCGGGCCCTAATAATAATAATAATAATTCTTACAAAAACAAGAGGGACCTCGCAGCGGTCGCTGCTCGGGCCCTAATAATAATAATTTTTACAAAAACAATAGGGACCTCGCAGCGGTCGCTGCTCGGGCCCTAACTAGAGCTGCGAGCAGTTATAAAGGGCCCTCGCAACCTGGGCCACGTTGGGGTACTTGCACGTCGGGGTACTGGCACGTTGGGGTACTGTCAAATCGGACAAGGACCATCTAAAATGTTTTTGACAAGCTTTGTGAGTGCAAAAGGCCAAAGATGGTGTGCAATTCCCAAAATAAATTCAAAATGGCGGACTTCCTTTTAGGTTTAGCATACGGCTACAGAATACTTTTTGTAGGTCTTAAGCTAATAGGTATGCCTCCCAGTTTTCACAAATCTAGGTCAAGTCATCTTTAGTTGTGTATCGCTTGAATCATACAATTGGAAATGCTCCATAAAAATGCATAGAGGGCGCTATTGAGCACAACGTTGGGTTACTTGCACGTCAGGGTACTGGCACGTTGGGGTACTGTTACATGGAACAAGGACCATTTAAAATGTTAGTTTTTTCCATGCCTTGTCTGTGCAAAGTTGAATGAAAGAGGCCAAAAATGATGTATAATTCCCGAAATAAAATCAAAATAGCGGACTTCCTCTTTGGTTTGGCAAATGGCTACATAATACTTTTTTGTAGGTATTAGGCTGGTAGGGGTCTGTCCTAATTTTCACAAATCTAGCAGAATCATACAATCGGAAATACTTCATAAAAATGTCTAGAGGGCGCTATTTATTGCAAATTGCACAATAAATCTCTAAAAATTCATGTTCATGACAAGTCTGATGTGTTTGCAAAGTTTCATGAGTTTTCACACATGTATAGATAAAAAAACAAAGCAGCACTTTACTTGGCAAACAATGCATCGCTATAGCAGCAGCGTGCGACAAAATAAAAAACTTTCGATAACTTTGCATCTTAAATATCTTAAGATGAAACACACTAAGTTTGAAGACGGTCGGATGAACTTTGTACGAGGAGTTCGTTAAAATATGACCCCTGAAAAAGGCCACAAAAAATGGCAACAAATCCCATCGTAAATCGAAATGGCAGACTTCCTGTTTGGTTTAGCACATGGTTCCAAGAGACTTTTTTGTACATCATGGGCTCTTATGTATGCCTGCAAATTATCATCGCGCTAGGTGAAACGTACAACCGGGAATGCTTCGTTAAAGAGGAGTTTTCTAGCTCAAAATGTGATGACCGGCCCCTACGGGACTTCCTGTTGGGTTTAGCACATGGCACCAGGAGACTTTTTTGTACATCGTGGGCTTTTAAATTTGTCTCCAAATTTTCGTAGCTCTAGCTGCTTCGTACAACTGGGAATGCTTCATTAAGAGGGAATTTTTTCCTTTGCAAACTGTGCATGCCACGGCAACAGCATGCGACGAAATAAAAAGCTTTCAATAACTTTTCATCTTCAACATTTTAAGATGAATCACACCAAGTTTGGAGATGATCGGATAAACTCTGTAGGAGGAGTTCGTTAAAATAAGACCCCTATGAAATGGCCCAAAAAATGGCAACACGTTCCAAAGTAAATCAAAATGGCGGACTTCCTGTTCGGTTTAGCATATGGTTCAAAAAGAGTTTTTTGTACCTTGAGGGCTGTTACATATGTCTTCAAATGTTGGTAACTCTAGGTGAAATGTACAGCCGGGAATGCTTCATTAAATAAGAATTTTGAAACACAAAATTTGATGCCTCGCCTCTGGCGGACTTCCTGTTAGGTTTAGCATATGGCACCAACAGGCTTTTTTGTAGATCATAGTCTGTTACATATGTGTACCAATTTTCGTGGCTCTCAATTAAACGTACCACCGGCAATGCTTTGTTAAGTAAGAATTTTGAAACTGTAAATTTGATGCCCCGCCACCGTCATATAGTATGTCAAAAACTTGTGATTTTTTACCATGGTGTTGTCCGAGGTCTTGAGATGGTACATCCCAAGTTTGAAGTCAATCGGGTTAACCGTGTAGGAGAAGCGGGCAAAAGTATGACCCCTGTAAATGTGCAAAAATGGGCCAAAATTGGACATTCAAATACTCATACCTCACTTCCTGTCTATTTTAGGGTACACATATCAAAGAGGTTTTTGTTCATCTGGATGTGCTACAGGTGCCACACAATTTTCGTAGCCATAGGACAATCGTAGCGGGACAGGGATCCGTTAAACCTATGTAGGTGGCGCTACAGAGCCATTTTTCTGTTATCATGTATGGCGACTTTAAAATATCAAATTTTTCGCCAGGCCCGATCTGCGTGTAAAGTTTGGTGAGTTTTCGTTCATGTTTAGTGCCTCAAAAATGTGGTTGTTTGCGGAAAAGAATAATAACAAAGAAAAAGAAGAAGAATAACTAGAGCTGCGAGCAGCTATAAAGGGCCCTCGCAACCCGGGCCACGTTGGGGTATTTGCACGTCGGGGTACTGGCATGTTGGGGTACTGTCAAATAGGAAACCATCTAAATTGTAAACGTTTTTGCCATGCTTTGTGTTTTTAAAGTTTCATGGAAAGGCCAAAAACGATGCACAATTAACAAAATAAAATCAAAATGGATTGGCACATGGCTATATAGAATACTTTTTGAATATATTCGGCATGCCTGCCAATATTCACACATCTAGCTGAATCATATAATCGGAAAGACTTCATAAAAATGTCTAGAGGGCGCTATTGAGCCATTTATTACAAATTGCACAACAAATCTCTAAATAAAATATTCATGTTCCAGACAGGTCTGGTGTGTGTGCAAAGTTTTGTGAGTTTTCACCCATATTTAGACTCTCAAAAAAGCATTTTTCTTCACAAACAATGCATGGCTACAGCAAAGGAGTGTGACAAAATAAAAAAATTCAATAACTTTTCATCTTAAATATCTTAAGATGAAACACGCCAAAGAATGAAGACGATCTGATAAGTTCTGTTGAAAATATGACCCCTATAAAAGGCCCCAAAAAATGGCTACAAATACCAAAGTAAATCAAAATGGCAGACTTCCTTTTTGATTCAGCATATGGCTTTAGAAACCTTTTTGTAAGTCTTAGGCTGATAGGTATCCCAATTTTTACAAATCTAGCTGAATCATAAAACACAAAACATTTGCAAAAGCTTCATAAAAATGTCTAGAGGGCGCTATTGAACCATTTATTGCAAATTGAATAAGAAATCTCTAAAATATTCATGCTGATGACAAGCCTGATGTGTGTGTAAATTTTCATGAGTTTTTGCACATGTTTAGACCAAAACAAAAAAGCAGCATTTTACTTGGCAAACAATGCATCGCCATGACAACGGCGTGCGACAAAATAAATAACTTTCGATAACTTTGCATCTTAAACATCTTAAGATGAAGCACACCAAGTTTAAAGACAGTTCATGTTCCAGACAGGTCTGGTGTGTGTGCAAAGTTTTGTGAGTTTTCACCCATATTTAGACTCTCAAAAAAGCATTTTTCTTCACAAACAATGCATGGCTACAGCAAAGGAGTGTGACAAAATAAAAAAATTCAATAACTTTTCATCTTAAATATCTTAAGATGAAACACGCCAAAGAATGAAGACGATCTGATAAGTTCTGTTGAAAATATGACCCCTAAAAAAGGCCACAAAAAATGGCTACAAATCCAAACGTAAATCAAAATGGTGGACTTCCTGATTGGTTTAGCATATGGCTCCAAGAGACTTTTTTTGTACATCCTGAGCTCTTATGTTTGCCTGCAAATTATCATAGCTTTAGGTGAAACGTACAACCGGGAATGCTTTGTCTGTTTAATCAAAACGCAAAATATGGTGTGCAATTCGATGCATTGCTATGTCAACAGCGTGTGACAAAATAAAAAACTTTCGATTACTTTGCATCTTAAACATCTTAAGATGAAACATACCAAGTTTGAAGACAGTCGGATAAGTTTTGTAGGAGGGGTTCGTTAAAATATGACCCCTGAAAAAGGCCACAAAAAATGGCAACAAATCCCATCATAAATCAAAATGGCGGACTTCCTGTTTGGTTTAGCACATGGTTCCAAGAGACTTTTTTTGTACATCGTGGGCTCTTATGTATGCCTGCAAATTATCATAGCGCTAGGTGAAACGTACAACCGAGAATGCTTCGTTAAAGAGGAGTTTTTTTTAGCTCAAAATGTGATGCCCGGCCCCTGGGGGACTTCCTGTTGCGTTTAGCACATGGCACCAAGAGACATTTTTGTACATCCTGGGCTGTTACATATGTCTACAATTTTTCGTCGCTCTAGCTGCTTCGTACAACTGGGAATGCTTCATTAAGAAGGATTTTTTTCCTTTGCAAAAAGTGCATGCCACGATAACAGCGTGTGACGAAATAAAAAACTTTCAATAACTTTTCATTTTCAACATCTTAAGATGAATCACACCAAGTTTGAAGATGATCGGATAAACTCTGTAGGAGGAGTTTGTTAAAATATGACCCCTATGAAATGGCCAAAAAAAATGGCAACACATTCCAAAGTAAATCAAAATGGCGGACGTCCTGTTAGGTTTAGCATATGGTTCAAAAAGAGTTTTTTGTACCTCGAGGGCTGTTATATACCTCTACAAATTTTGGTAACTCTAGGTATGCTTTGTTAAAGAGGAGTTTTTTTTAGCTCAAAATGTGATGCCCGGCCCCTGGGGGACTTCCTGTTGGGTTTAGCACAGGGCACCAAGAGACTTTTTTGTACATCTTGGGCTGTTACATATGTCTACAAATTTTCGTAGCTCGAGCTGCTTCGTACAACTGGCAATGCTTCTTTAAGGATATTTTTTTTCCTTTGCAAACAGTGCATGCCATGACAACAGCGTCCGACGAAATACAAAGCTTTCAATAACTTTTCATCTTCAACATCTTAAGATGAATCACACCAAGTTTGAAGATGATCGGATAAACACTGTAGGAGGAGTTCGTTAAAATAAGGCCCCAATGAAATGGCCAAAAAAATGGCAACATGTTCCAAAATAAATCAAAATGGTGGACTTCCTGTTAGGTTTAGCATATGGTTCAAAAAGAGTTTTTTGTAGGTCATAGTCTGTTACATATGTGTACCAATTTTCGTAGCTCTAGATTAAACGTACAACCGGCAATGCCTCGTGAAGTAAGAATTTTTAAACTCTAAATTTGATGCGCCGCCGCCGTCATATATTATATCAAAAACTTTTCATTTTTCACAATGATGTTGTCCCAGGTGTTGAGATGGTCCATCCCAAGTTTGAAGTCAATCGGGTTAACCGTGTAGGAGAAGCGGGCAAAAGTATGACCCCTGTAAATGTGCAAAAATTGGCAAAAATTGGACATTTAAATACTCATACCTCACTTTCTGTCTATTTTAGGGTACACACTTCAAAGAGGTTTTTGTTCATTGGGATGTGCTACAGGTGCCACACAATTTTCATAGCCGTCGGACAATCGTAGCGGGACAGGGATCCGTTTAACCTATGTAGGGGGCGCTAAGGAGCCATTTTTCTGTTATCATGTATGGCGACTTTAAAATATCAAATTTTTCGCCAGGCCTGATGTGCGTGTAAAGTTTGGTGAGTTTTCGGTCACGTTTAGTGTCTCAAAAATGTGATCGTTTGCGGAGAATAATAATAATAATAATAATAATAATAATAATAATAATAAGAATTCCTACAAAAACAATAGGGCCTCGCAGCGGCACCGCCTCCGCCGCTGCTCGGGCCCTAATAATAAGAATTCCTTCAGGAACAATAGGGACCTCGCAGCGGTCGCTGCTCGGGCCCTAATAAGAATAAGAATAAGAATTCCTTCAGGAACAATAGGGACCTCGCAGCGGTCGCTGCTCGGGCCCTAATAACTAGAGCTGCGAGCAGCTATAAAGGGCCCTCGCAACCCGGGCCACGTTGGGGTACTTGCACGTCGGGGTACTGGCACGTTGGGGTACTGTCAAATAGGACAAGGACCATCTAAAATGTTTTTGACAAGCCTTGTGTGTGCAAAGTTTAATCAAAACGCAAAATATGGTGCGCAATTCCCAAAATAAATTCAAAATGGTGGACTTCCTTTTAGGTTTAGCATACAGCTACAGAATACTTTTTGTAGGTCTTAAGCTAATAGGTATGCCTCCCAGTTTTCACAAATCTAGGTCAAGTCATCTTTAGTTGTGTATCGCTTGAATCATACAATTGGAAATGCTCCATAAAAATGCATAGAGGGCGCTATTGAGCACAACGTTGGGTTACTTGCACGTCAGGGTACTGGCACGTTGGGGTACTGTTACCTGGAACAAGGACCATTTAAAATGTTAGTTTTTTCCATGCCTTGTCTGTGCAAAGTTTAATGAAAAAGGCCAAAAATGATGTATAATTCCCAAAATAAAATCAAAATAGCGGACTTCCTCTTTGGTTTGGCAAATGGCTACATAATACTTTTTTGTAGGTCTAGCATAATCATACAATCGGAAATGCTTCATAAAAATGTCTAGAGGGCGCTATTTATTGCAAATTGCACAATAAATCTCTGAAAATTCATGTTCATGACAAGTCTGATGTGTTTGCAAAGTTTCATGAGTTTTCATGTGTATAAAAAAAAAAAAAGCAGCACTTGACACCTGTTACATGGAACAAGGACCATTTAAAATGTTAGTTTTTTCCATGCCTTGTCTGTGCAAAGTTTAATGAAAAACTCCAAAAATGATGTATAATTCCCAAAATAAAATCAAAATAGCGGACTTCCTCTTTGGTTTGGCAAATGGCTACATAATACTTTTTTGTAGGTCTAGCATAATCATACAATCGGAAATGCTTCATAAAAATGTCTAGAGGGCGCTATTTATTGCAAATTGCACAATAAATCTCTGAAAATTCATGTTCATGACAAGTCTGATGTGTTTGCAAAGTTCCATGAGTTTTCATGTGTATAAAAAAAAAAAGCAGCACTTGACAAACAATGCATTGCTATGGCAACAGCGTGTTACAAAATAAAAAACTTTCGATTACTTTGCATCTTAAACATCTTAAGATGAAACACACCAAGTTTGAAGACAGTCGGATAAATTTTGTAGGAGGGGTTCGTTAAAATATGACCCCTGAAAAAGGCCACAAAAAATGGCAACAAATCCCATCATAAATCAAAATGGCAGACTACCTGTTTGGTTTAGCACATGGTTCCAAGAGACTTTTTTGTACATCATGGGCTCTTATGTATGCCTGCAAATTATCATAGCGCTAGGTGAAACGTACAACCGGGAATGCTTCGTTAAAGAGGAGTTTTTTAGCTCAAAATGTGATGCCCGGCCCCTGGGGGACTTCCTGTTGGGTTTAGCACATGGCACCAAGAGACTTTTTTGTACATCCTGGGCTGTTACATATGTCTACAATTTTTCGTCGCTCTAGCTGCTTCGTACAACTGGGAATGCTTCATTAAGAAGGATTTTTTTTCCTTTGCAAAAAGTGCATGCCACGACAACAGCGTGTGACGAAATAAAAAACTGTCAATAACTTTTCATTTTCAACATCTTAAGATGAATCACACCAAGTTTGAAGATGATCGGATAAACTCTGTAGGAGGAGTTTGTTAAAATATGACCCCTATGAAATGGCCAAAAAAAATGGCAACACATTCCAAAGTAAATCAAAATGGCGGACGTCCTGTTAGGTTTAGCATATGGTTCAAAAAGAGTTTTTTGTACCTCGAAGGCTGTTATATACCTCTACAAATTTTGGTAACTCTATGTGAAACGTACAGCCGGGTATGCTTTGTTAAAGAGAAGTTTTTTAGCTCAAAATGTGATGCCCGGCCCCTGGGGGACTTCCTGTTGGGTTTAGCACAGGGCACCAAGAGACTTTTTTGTACATCTTGGGCTGTTACATATGTCTACAAATTTTCGTAGCTCTAGCTGCTTCGTACAAATGGGAATGCTTCTTTAAGGATATTTTTTTTTCCTTTAAAAACAGTGCATGCCATGACAACAGCGTGCGACGAAATACAAAGCTTTCAATAACTTTTCATCTTCAACATCTTAAGATGAATCACACCAAGTTTGAAGATGATCGGATAAACACTGTAGGAGGAGTTCGTTAAAATAAGACCCCAATGAAATGGCCCAAAAAATGGCAACACGTTCCAAAATAAATCAAAATGGTGGACTTCCTGTTAGGTTTAGCATATGGTTCAAAAAGAGTTTTTTGTAGGTCATAGCCTGTTACATATGTGTACCAATTTTCGTAGCTCTAGATTAAACGTACAACCGGCAATGCTTCGTGAAGTAAGAATTTTTAAACTCTAAATTTGATGCGCCGCCGCCGTCATATAGTATATCAAAAACTTTTCATTTTTCACAATGATGTCCCAGATGTTGAGATGGTACATCCCAAGTTTGAAGTCAATCGGGTTAACCGTGTAGGAGAAGCAGGCAAAAGTATGACCCCTGTAAATGTGCAAAAATTGGCCAAAATTGGACATTTAAATACTGATACCTCACTTTCTGTCTATTTTAGGGTACACACTTCAAAGAGGTTTTTGTTCATTGGGATGTGCTACAGGTGCCACACAATTTTCATAGCCGTCGGACAATCGTAGCGGGACAGGGATCCGTTTAACCTATGTAGGTGGCGCTAAGGAGGCATTTTTCTGTTATCATGTATGGCGACTTTAAAATATCAAATTTTTCGCCAGGCCTGATGTGCGTGTAAAGTTTGGTGAGTTTTCGGCCACGTTTAGTGTCTCAAAAATGCGATTGTTTGCGGAGAATAATAATAAGAATAACTAGAGCTGCGAGCAGCTATAAAGGGCCCTCGCAACCCGGGCCACGTTGGGGTACTTGCACGTCGGGGTACTGGCACGTTGGGGTACTGTCAAATAGGACAAGGACCATCTAAAATGTTTTTGACAAGCCTTGTGTGTGCAAAGTTTAATCAAAACGCAAAATATGGTGTGCAATTCCCAAAATAAATTCAAAATGGTGGACTTCCTTTTAGGTTTAGCATACGGCTACAGAATACCTTTTGTAGGTCTTAAGCTAATAGGTATGCCTCCCACTTTTCATAAATCTTGGTCAAGTCATCTTTAGTTGTGTATCGCTTGAATCATACAATTGGAAATGCTCCATAAAAATGCATAGAGGGCGCTATTGAGCACAACGTTGGGTTACTTGCATGTCAGGGTACTGGCACGTTGGGGTACTGTTACATGGAACAAGGACCATTTAAAATGTTAGTTTTTTCCATGCCTTGTCTGTGCAAAGTTTAATGAAAAAGGCCAAAAATGATGTATAATTCCCAAAATAAAAGCAAAATAGCGGACTTCCTCTTTGGTTTGGCAAATGGCTACATAATACTTTTTTGTAGGTCTAGCATAATCATACAATCGGAAATGCTTCATAAAAATGTCTAGAGGGCGCTATTTATTGCAAATTGCACAATAAATCTCTAAAAATTCATGTTCATGACAAGTCTGATGTGTTTGCAAAGTTTCATGAGTTTTCATGTGTATTAAAAAAAAAAAAAAGCAGCACTTGACAACTGTTACATGGAACAAGGACCATTTAAAATGTTAGTTTTTTCCATGCCTTGTCTGTGCAAAGTTTAATGAAAAAGGCCAAAAATGATGTATAATTCCCAAAATAAAATCAAAATAGCGGACTTCCTCTTTGGTTTGGCAAATGGCTACATAATACTTTTTTGTAGGTCTAGCATAATCATACAATCGGAAATGCTTCATAAAAATGTCTAGAGGGCGCTATTTATTGCAAATTGCACAATAAATCTCTGAAAATTCATGTTCATGACAAGTCTGATGTGTTTGCAAAGTTTCATGAGTTTTCATGTGTATAAAAAAAAAAAAGCAGCACTTGACAAACAATACATTGCTATGGCAACAGCGTGTTACAAAATAAAAAACTTTCGATTACTTTGCATCTTAAACATCTTAAGATGAAACACACCAAGTTTGAAGACAGTCGGATAAATTTTGTAGGAGGGGTTCGTTAAAATATGACCCCTGAAAAAGGCCACAAAAAATGGCAACAAATCCCATCATAAATCAAAATGGCAGACTTCCTGTTTGGTTTAGCACATGGTTCCAAGAGACTTTTTTGTACATCATGGGCTCTTATGTATGCCTGCAAATTATCATAGCGCTAGGTGAAACGTACAACCGGGAATGCTTCGTTAAAGAGGAGTTTTTTAGCTCAAAATGTGATGCCCGGCCCCTGGGGGACTTCCTGTTAGGTTAAGCACATGGCACCAAGAGACTTTTTTGTACATCCTGGACTGTTACATATGTCTACAATTTTCCGTCGCTCTAGCTGCTTCGTACAACTGGGAATGCTTCATTAATAAGATTTTTTTTTCCTTTGCAAAAAGTGCATGCCACGACAACAGCGTGTGACGAAATAAAAAACTTTCAATAACTTTTCATTTTCAACATCTTAAGATGAATCACACCAAGTTTGAAGATGATCGGATAAACTCTGTAGGAGGAGTTTGTTAAAATATGACCCCTATGAAATGGCCCAAAAAAATGGCAACACATTCCAAAGTAAATCAAAATGGCGGACGTCCTGTTAGGTTTAGCATATGGTTCAAAAAGAGTTTTTTGTACCTCGAGGGCTGTTATATACCTCTACAAATTTTGGTAACTCTATGTGAAATGTACAGCCGGGTATGCTTTGTTAAAGAGGAGTTTTTTAGCTCAAAATGTGATGTCCCTGGGGGACTTCCTGTTGGGTTTAGCACAGGGCACCAAGAGACTTTTTTGTACATCTTGGGCTGTTACATATGTCTACAAATTTTCGTAGCTCTAGCTGCTTCGTACAAATGGGAATGCTTCTTTAAGGATATTTTTTTTCCTTTAAAAACAGTGCATGCCATGACAACAGTGTGCGACGAAATACAAAGCTTTCAATAACTTTTCATCTTCAACATCTTAAGATGAATCACACCAAGTTTGAAGATGATTGGATAAACACTGTAGGAGGAGTTCGTTAAAATAAGACCCCAATGAAATGGCCCAAAAAATGGCAACACGTTCCAAAATAAATCAAAATGGTGGACTTCCTGTTAGGTTTAGCATATGGTTCAAAAAGAGTTTTTTGTAGGTCATAGCCTGTTACATATGTGTACCAATTTTCGTAGCTCTAGATTAAACGTACAACCGGCAATGCTTCGTGAAGTAAGAATTTTTAAACTCTAAATTTGATGCGCCGCCGCCGTCATATAGTATATCAAAAACTTTTCATTTTTCACAATGATGTCCCAGATGTTGAGATGGTACATCCCAAGTTTGAAGTCAATCGGGTTAACCGTGTAGGAGAAGCAGGCAAAAGTATGACCCCTGTAAATGTGCAAAAATTGGCCAAAATTGGACATTTAAATACTGATACCTCACTTTCTGTCTATTTTAGGGTACACACTTCAAAGAGGTTTTTGTTCATTGGGATGTGCTACAGGTGCCACACAATTTTCATAGCCGTCGGACAATCGTAGCGGGACAGGGATCCGTTTAACCTATGTAGGTGGCGCTAAGGAGGCATTTTTCTGTTATCATGTATGGCGACTTTAAAATATCAAATTTTTCGCCAGGCCTGATGTGCGTGTAAAGTTTGGTGAGTTTTCGGCCACGTTTAGTGTCTCAAAAATGCGATTGTTTGCGGAGAAGAATAATAAGAATAACTAGAGCTGCGAGCAGCTATAAAGGGCCCTCGCAACCCGGGCCACGTTGGGGTACTTGCACGTCGGGGTACTGGCACGTTGGGGTACTGTCAAATAGGACAAGGACCATCTAAAATGTTTTTGACAAGCCTTGTGTGTGCAAAGTTTAATCAAAACGCAAAATATGGTGTGCAATTCCCAAAATAAATTCAAAATGGTGGACTTCCTTTTAGGTTTAGCATACGGCTACAGAATACCTTTTGTAGGTCTTAAGCTAATAGGTATGCCTCCCACTTTTCATAAATCTTGGTCAAGTCATCTTTAGTTGTGTATCGCTTGAATCATACAATTGGAAATGCTCCATAAAAATGCATAGAGGGCGCTATTGAGCACAACGTTGGGTTACTTGCATGTCAGGGTACTGGCACGTTGGGGTACTGTTACATGGAACAAGGACCATTTAAAATGTTAGTTTTTTCCATGCCTTGTCTGTGCAAAGTTTAATGAAAAAGGCCAAAAATGATGTATAATTCCCAAAATAAAAGCAAAATAGCGGACTTCCTCTTTGGTTTGGCAAATGGCTACATAATACTTTTTTGTAGGTCTAGCATAATCATACAATCGGAAATGCTTCATAAAAATGTCTAGAGGGCGCTATTTATTGCAAATTGCACAATAAATCTCTAAAAATTCATGTTCATGACAAGTCTGATGTGTTTGCAAAGTTTCATGAGTTTTCATGTGTATTAAAAAAAAAAAAAAGCAGCACTTGACAACTGTTACATGGAACAAGGACCATTTAAAATGTTAGTTTTTTCCATGCCTTGTCTGTGCAAAGTTTAATGAAAAAGGCCAAAAATGATGTATAATTCCCAAAATAAAATCAAAATAGCGGACTTCCTCTTTGGTTTGGCAAATGGCTACATAATACTTTTTTGTAGGTCTAGCATAATCATACAATCGGAAATGCTTCATAAAAATGTCTAGAGGGCGCTATTTATTGCAAATTGCACAATAAATCTCTGAAAATTCATGTTCATGACAAGTCTGATGTGTTTGCAAAGTTTCATGAGTTTTCATGTGTATAAAAAAAAAAAAGCAGCACTTGACAAACAATACATTGCTATGGCAACAGCGTGTTACAAAATAAAAAACTTTCGATTACTTTGCATCTTAAACATCTTAAGATGAAACACACCAAGTTTGAAGACAGTCGGATAAATTTTGTAGGAGGGGTTCGTTAAAATATGACCCCTGAAAAAGGCCACAAAAAATGGCAACAAATCCCATCATAAATCAAAATGGCAGACTTCCTGTTTGGTTTAGCACATGGTTCCAAGAGACTTTTTTGTACATCATGGGCTCTTATGTATGCCTGCAAATTATCATAGCGCTAGGTGAAACGTACAACCGGGAATGCTTCGTTAAAGAGGAGTTTTTTAGCTCAAAATGTGATGCCCGGCCCCTGGGGGACTTCCTGTTAGGTTAAGCACATGGCACCAAGAGACTTTTTTGTACATCCTGGACTGTTACATATGTCTACAATTTTCCGTCGCTCTAGCTGCTTCGTACAACTGGGAATGCTTCATTAATAAGATTTTTTTTTCCTTTGCAAAAAGTGCATGCCACGACAACAGCGTGTGACGAAATAAAAAACTTTCAATAACTTTTCATTTTCAACATCTTAAGATGAATCACACCAAGTTTGAAGATGATCGGATAAACTCTGTAGGAGGAGTTTGTTAAAATATGACCCCTATGAAATGGCCCAAAAAAATGGCAACACATTCCAAAGTAAATCAAAATGGCGGACGTCCTGTTAGGTTTAGCATATGGTTCAAAAAGAGTTTTTTGTACCTCGAGGGCTGTTATATACCTCTACAAATTTTGGTAACTCTATGTGAAATGTACAGCCGGGTATGCTTTGTTAAAGAGGAGTTTTTTAGCTCAAAATGTGATGTCCCTGGGGGACTTCCTGTTGGGTTTAGCACAGGGCACCAAGAGACTTTTTTGTACATCTTGGGCTGTTACATATGTCTACAAATTTTCGTAGCTCTAGCTGCTTCGTACAAATGGGAATGCTTCTTTAAGGATATTTTTTTTCCTTTAAAAACAGTGCATGCCATGACAACAGTGTGCGACGAAATACAAAGCTTTCAATAACTTTTCATCTTCAACATCTTAAGATGAATCACACAAGTTTGAAGATGATTGGATAAACACTGTAGGAGGAGTTCGTTAAAATAAGACCCCAATGAAATGGCCAAAAAAATGGCAACACGTTCCAAAATAAATCAAAATGGTGGACTTCCTGTTAGGTTTAGCATATGGTTCAAAAAGAGTTTTTTTGTAGGTCATAGCCTGTTACATATGTGTACCAATTTTCGTAGCTCTAGATTAAACGTACAACCGGCAATGCTTCGTGAAGTAAGAATTTTTAAACTCTAAATTTGATGCGCCGCCGCCGTCATATAGTATATCAAAAACTTTTCATTTTTCACAATGATGTTGTCCCAGGTGTTGAGATGGTACATCCCAAGTTTGAAGTCAATCGCGTTAACCGTGTAGGAGAAGCGGGCAAAAGTATGACCCCTGTAAATGTGCAAAAATTGGCAAAAATTGGACATTTAAATACTCATACCTCACTTTCTGTCTATTTTAGGGTACACAATTCAAAGAGGTTTTTGTTCATTGGGATGTGCTACAGGTGCCACACAATTTTCATAGCCGTCGGACAATCGTAGCGGGACAGGGATTCGTTTAACCTATGTAGGGGGCGCTAAGGAGCCATTTTTCTGTTATCATGTATGGCGACTTTAAAATATCAAATTTTTCGCCAGGCCTGATGTGCGTGTAAAGTTTGGTGAGTTTTCGTTCACGTTTAGTGTCTCAAAAATGCGATTGTTTGCGGAGAAGAAAAAGAAGAATAATAAGAAGAATTCCTACAAAAACAATAGGGCCTCGCAGCGGCACCGCCGCCGCCGCTGCTCGGGCCCTAATAATAATAAGAATTCCTACAAAAACAATAGGGCCTCGCAGCGGCACCGCCGCCGCCGCTGCTCGGGCCCTTATAAGAATTCCTTCAGGAACAATAGGGACCTCGCAGCGGTCGCTGCTCGGGCCCTAACTAGAGCTGCGAGCAGCTATAAAGGGCCCTCGCAACCTGGGCCACGTTGGGGTACTTGCACGTCGGGGTACTGACATGTTGGGGTACTGTTTCATAGGAAACCGTCTAAATTGTAAATGTTTTTGCCATGCTTTGTGCTTGCAAAGTTTCATGGAAAGGCCAAAAATGATGCACAATTAACAAAATAAAATCAAAATGGTTTGGCACATGGCTACAGAATAATTTTTGTAGGTATTAGACTGATAGGTGTGCCTCCAAATATTCACACTAGCTGAATCATATAATCGGAAATACTTCATAAAAATGTCTAGAGGGCGCTATTGAGCCATTTATTACAAATTGCACAACAAATCTCTAAAATATTCATGTTCTTGAGAGGTCTGATCTGTGTGCAAAGTTTTGAGTTTTCGCTCATGTTTAGACTTTAAAAAAAACAAAACAATGCATCGCTAGAGCAAAGGCGTGACAAACAATTTCAATAACTTTTCATCTTAAATATCTTCAGATGAAACACGCCAAAGAATGAAGACAATCTGATAAGTTTTGTAGAAAATATGAGGCCTATAAAGGCCCCAAAAAATGGCTACAAATAGCAAAGTAAATCAAAATGGCAGACTTCCTGTTTGGTTTAGCATATGGCTTTAGAAACTTTTTTGTCAGTCTTAGGCTGATAGGTATCCCAATTTTTACAAATCTAGCTGAATCATACATTTCCAAAAGCTTCATAAAAATGTATATAGGGCGCTATTGAGCCATTTATTGCAAATTGCACAAGAAATCTCTAAAATATTCATGTTTATGACAAGTCTGATGTGTGTGTAAAGTTTCATGAGTTTTCGCTCGTTTAGACAAAAAAAAAAAAAAAAAAGCAGCATTTTACTTGGCAAATAATGCATCGCTATGGCAACGGCTTGCGACAAAATAAAAAAAACTTTCGATAACTTTGCATCTTAAACATCTTAAGATGAAACACACCAAGTTGGAAGAGTGTCGGATAAATTTTGTAGGAGTTCGTTAAAATGTGACCCCTAAAAAAGGCGTAAATCAAAATGCCGGACTTCCTGTTTGGTTTAGCATATGGTTCTAAGAGACTTTTTTGTACATCGTGGGCTCTTATGTATGCCTCCAAATTATCATAGCGCTAGGTGAAACGTACAACCGGGAATGCTTCGCTAAAGAGGAGTTTTTTAGCTCAAAATGTGATGCCCGGCCCCTGCGGGACTTCCTGTTGGGTTTAGCACAAAGCAGCAAGAGACTTTTTTGTACATCGTGGGCTTACATATGTCTACAAATTTTCGTAGCTCTCGCTGCTTCGTACAACTGAGAATTCTTCATTAAGAAGAATTTTTTTCCTTTGCAAACAAGTGCATATGTGCAAAAATTGGCCAAAATTGGACATTTAAATACTCATATCTCACTTCCTGTCTATTTTAGGGTACACAGATCAAAGAGGTTTTTGTTCATCTGGATATGCTACAGGTGCCACACAATTTTCATAGCCGTAGGACAATCGTAGCGGGACAGGGATCCGTTTAAGCTATGTAGGTGGCTACAGAGCCATTTTTCTGTTATCATGTATGGCGACTTTAAAATATCAAATTTTTCGCCAGGCCCGATCTGCGTGTAAAGTTTGGTGAGTTTTCGTTCACGTTTAGTGTCTCAAAAATGTGATTGTTTGCGGAAAAGAATAATAACAAATAAAAAGAAGAAGAATAATAAGAATTCCTTCAGGAACAATAGGGACCTCGCAGCGGTCGCTGCTCGGGCCCTAATAAGAATTCCTTGAAAAACAATAGGGCCTCGCAGCGGCACCGCCGCCGCCGCTGCTCGGGCCCTAATAATAAGAATTCCTTCAGAGACAATAACTAGAGCTGCGAGCAGCTATAAAGGGCTATAAAGGGCCCTCGCAACCCGGGCCACGTTAGGGAACTTGCATGTTGGGGTACTGTGAAATAGGAAGCTGTCTAAATTGTAAATGTTTTTGCCATGCTTTGTGTTTGCAACGTTTAATGGAAAGGCCAAAAATGATGCACTATTAACAAAATAAAATCAAAATGGCTTGGCACATGGCTATAGAATACTTTTTTGTTAGTCTTAGGCTGATAGGTATCTCAATTATTACAAATATAGCTGAATCATACAATAGCAAAAGCTTCATAAAAATATCTAGAGGGCGCTATTTAGCCATTTATTGCAAATTGCACAAGAAATCTCTAAAGTATTTGTGCATATGTTCATGACAAGTCTGATGTGTGTGCAAAGTTTCATGAGTTTTCGCACGTTTAGTCCAAAAAAAAAGCAGCATTTTACTTGGCAAACAATGCATCGCTATGGCAACAGCGTGCGACAAAATAAATAGCTTTCAAAACTTGTCATCTTAAACATCTTAAGATGAAAGACACCAAGTTTGAAGACGGTCGGATACATTTCATAGGAGTAGTTCATTAAAATGTGACCCCTAAAAAATGCCACAAAAAATTGCTACAAATCCCAACGTAAATCAAAATGGCGAACTTCCTTTTTGGTTTAGCATATGGTTCCAAGAGACTTTTTTGTACATCGTGGGCTGTTATGTATGCCTCCAAATTATCATAGCGCTAGGTGAAACGTACAACCGGGAATGCTTCGTTAAAGAGGAGTTTTTTAGCACAAAATGTGATGCCCGGCCCCTGGGGGACTTCCTGTTGGGTTTAGCACATGGCACCAAGAGACTTTTTTGTACATCGTGGGCTGTTACATATGTCTCCAAATTTTCGTAGCTCTAGCTGCTTCGTCCAACTGGGAATTCTTCATTAAGAAGGATTTTTTCCTTTGCAAAAAGTGCATGCCACGACAACAGCGTGCGACGAATTAAAAAGCTTTCAATAACTTTTCATCTTCAACATCTTAAGATGAATCACACATAGTTTGAAGATGATTGGATAAACTCTGTAGGAGGAGTTCGTTAAAATAAGACCCCTATGAAACGGTAAAAAAAATGGCAACACGTTCCAAATTAAATCAAAATGGCGGACTTCCTGTTAGGTTTAGCATATGATTCAAAAAGAGTTTTTTGTACCTTGAGGGCTGTTACATATGTCTTCAAATGTTGGTAACTCTAGGTGAAACGTACAGCCGGGAATGCTTCATTAAGTAAGAATTTTCAACGCAAAATTTGATGCCCCGCCTCTGGCGTACTTCCTGTTGTGTTTAGCATATGGCACCAATCGACTTTTTTATAGGTCATAGTCTGTTACATATGTGTACCAATTTTCGTAGCTCTCGGTTAAACGTACAACCGGCAATGCTACGTTTAGTAAGAGTTTTGAAACTTTAAATTTGATGCCCCGCCGCCGTCATATAGTATGTCAAAAACTTTAGATTTTTTACCATGGTGTTGTCCCAGGTCTTGAGATGGTACATCCCAAGTTTGAAGTCAATCGGATTAACAGTGTAGGAGAAGCGGGCAAAGGTATGACCCCTGTAAATGTGCAAAAATGGGCCAAAATTGGACATTTAAATACTCATATCTCACTTCCTGTCTATTTTAGGGTACACATATCAAAGAGGTTTTTCTTCATCTGAATATGCTACAGGTGCCACAGAATTTTCATAGCCGTAGGACAATCGTAGCGGGACAGGGATCAGTTTAAGCTATGTAGGTGGCGCTACAGAGCCATTTTTCTGTTATCATGTATGGCGCCTTTAAAATATAAAATTTTTCGCCAGGCCCGATCTGCGTGTAAAGTTTGGTGAGTTTTCGTTCACGTTTAGTGTCTCAAAAATGTGATTGTTTGCGGAAAAGAATAATAAATAACGAGAGCTGCGAGCAGCTATAAAGGGCCCTCGCAACCTGGGCCACGTTGGGGTACTTGCACGTCGGGGTACTGGCATGTTGGGGTGCTGTCAAATAGGACAAGGACCATCTAAAATGTTTTTGACAAGCCTTGTGTGTGCAGTTTTATCAAAAGGCCAAAGATGGTATGCAATTCCCAAAATAAATTCAAAGTGGCGGACTTCCTTTTAGGTTTAGCATACGGCTACAGAATACTTTTTGTAGGTCTTAGGCTAATAGGTATGCCTCCCAGTTTTCACAAATCTAGGTCAAGTCAAGTCATCTTTAGAATCATATAATCGGAAATGCTCCATAAAAATGTCTAGAGGGCGCGATTTATTGCAAATTGCTCAAGAAATCTCTAAAATATTCATGTTCATGACAAGTCTGATGTGTGTGCAAAATTTCATGAGTTTTCGCACATGTATAGACAAAAAAAAAGCAGCATTTTACTTGGCAAACAATGCATCGCTATGTCAACAGCGTGCGACAAAATACAAAACTTTCGATAACTTTGCATCTTAAACATCTTAAGATGAAACACATCAAGTTTGAAGACGGTCGGATAAATTTTGGAGGAGGAGTTCGTTAAAATATGACCCCTAAAACAGGCCACAAAAAATGGCGACAAATCCCAACATAAATCAAAATGGCGGACTTCCTGTTTGGTTTAGCATACGGTTCCAAGAGACTTTTTTTGTACATCGTGGGCTCTTATGTATGCCTGCAAATTATCATAGCGCTAGGTGAAACGTACAACCGGGAATGCTTCGTTAAAGAGGAGTTTTTTTTTTTTTTTTAGCTCAAAATGTGATGCCCGGCCCCTGGGGGACTTCCTCTGGGTTTAGCACATGGCACCAAGAGACTTGTTTGTACATCTTGGGCTGTTACTGTCACGAAAGTGGGGTGTTGGTGGCAGGACCCAAATGCAGGAGGCAACCAAAAAACAGGGCAAGGCAGGGATGCAGGTAAAAAAAAGGGGATTTAATTAACAAAAACTATAAACAAGGTACTATGAAAAAATTAACAAGATCAAAAAACAAACACAAGGCATGACATGGCATGGAACACAGGGACAACAACAGGCACAACAGATACTATGACTCCACAAGAACCGAACGGACAACAGGGGACTAAATACACACAGGCTAATGACAATGACTAGACACAGCTGGGTAAGACACAAGTGGCAGGGGAAGCTGATTGGTGGATACACTGGGAAGGGAAGAAACACTCAGGTGGACGTGGTTTGACATAACGGGACAAGGGAAAAAACAAGGAACACATGACAAACGACCAAAAGACAACAAAAACCCACCCCCACCAAACCAAAACATGACATAACCCCCCCCTCAAGGGACGGCTCCCAGACGTCCAACATAAAAAGTCCAAAAACAAGGGCGGGCGGAAGGGGGCACGGAGGAGGGCACACGGCCCACCCATCCGTCCCAGACAAAAAGCAGTTCAGGAGGGCGTCCTCGACGCCCGACAAGAGAGTCCCAGCGGGACCAGTCAGGAGGGCGTCCTCGACGCCCGACAAGGAGCAGAGGTGGCGGCGGGGTGTTCGCCGCCAGATGAGGAGCAGGAGGCGGCCGCTGGCCGGGCGCCGCCGGAACTGGTGCAGGCGATGGCGGCCGCTGGCCGAGCGCCGCCGGAACAGGTGCAGGCGATGGCGGCCGCTGGCCGGGCGCCGCCGGAACTGGTGCAGGCGGTGGCGGCCGCAATCCATGCGCCGCCGGACGAGGAACAAGAGGTGGCGGCCGCAATCCATGCGCCGCCTGACGAGGAACACGAGGTGGCGGCCGCAATCCATGCGCCGCCTGACGAGGAACAGGAGGTAGCGGCCCAGGCGAAGCGGCCAGGGGCTGCGGCGGCAGCGGCCCAGGCGAAGCGGCCAGGGGCTGCGGCGGCAGCGGCCCAGGCGAAGCGGCCAGGGGCTGCGGCGGCAGCGGCACAGGCGAAGCGGCCGGGGGCTGCGGCGGCAGCGGCACAGGCGAAGCGGCCGGGGGCTGCGGCGGCAGCGGCACAGGCGAAGCGGCCGGGGGCTGCGGCGGCAGCGGCACAGGCGAAGCGGCCGGGGGCTGCGGCGGCAGCGGCACAGGCGAAGCGGCCGGGGGCTGCGGCGGCAGCGGCACAGGCGAAGCGGCCGGGGGCTGCGGCGGCAGCGGCACAGGCGAAGCGGCCGGGGGCTGCGGCGGCAGCGGCACAGGCGAAGCGGCCGGGGGCTGCGGCGGCAGCGGCACAGGCGAAGCGGCCGGGGGCTGCGGCGGCAGCGGCACAGGCGAAGCGGCCGGGGGCTGCGGCGGCAGCGGCACAGGCGAAGCGGCCGGGGGCTGCGGCGGCAGCGGCACAGGCGAAGCGGCCGGGGGCTGCGGCGGCAGCGGCACAGGCGAAGCGGCCGGGGGCTGCGGCGGCAGCGGCACAGGCGAAGCGGCCAGGGGCTGCGGCGGCAGCAGACGAGGTTCCGGAGCGAGAGGCTGCAGCAGACGAGGTTCAGGGGCGAGAGGCTGCAGCAGACGAGGTTCGGGGTTCTGAGGCCAGTCCGACCCATCACTCCAGTCGCCACGGTCCAAAGCCATCAACTCTTTTATCTCTGCAATGACTCGGGCGATGTCTTCAAGCCTCTGCCAGGTCTCCAATTCCGCCATTGCCCCTGCTGGGTCCAGTTCTGGTGGAGTCATTCTGTCACGAAAGTGGGGTGTTGGTGGCAGGACCCAAATGCAGGAGGCAACCAAAAAACAGGGCAAGGCAGGGATGCAGGTAAAAAAAAGGGGATTTAATTAACAAAAACTATAAACAAGGTACTATGAAAAAATTAACAAGATCAAAAAACAAACACAAGGCATGACATGGCATGGAACACAGGGACAACAACAGGCACAACAGATACTATGACTCCACAAGAACCGAACGGACAACAGGGGACTAAATACACACAGGCTAATGACAATGACTAGACACAGCTGGGTAAGACACAAGTGGCAGGGGAAGCTGATTGGTGGATACACTGGGAAGGGAAGAAACACTCAGGTGGACGTGGTTTGACATAACGGGACAAGGGAAGAAACAAGGAACACATGACAAACGACCAAAAGACAACAAAAACCCACCCCCACCAAACCAAAACATGACAGTTACATATGTCTACAAATTTTCATAGCTCTAGATGCTTCGTACATATGGGAATGCTTCATTAAGAAGGATTTTTTTCCTTTGCAAAAAGTGCATGCCACGACAACAGCGTGCGACGAATTAAAAAGCTTTCAATAACTTTTCATCTTCAACATCTTAAGATGAATCACACCAAGTTTGAAGATGATAGGATAAACTCTGTAGGAGGAGTTTGTTAAAATATGACCCCTAAAAAAGGACACAAAAATGGCTACAAATCCCAACGTAAATCAAAATGGCAGACTTCCTGTTTGGTTGAGCATATGATTCCAAGAGACTTTTTTGTACGTCGTGGGCTCTTATTCATGCCTCCAAATCATCATAGCGGTAGGTGAAACGTACAACCGGGAATGCTTCGTTAAAGAGGAGTTTTTTAGCTCAAAATGTGATGCCCGGCCCCTGGGGGACTTCCTCTGGGTTTAGCACATGGCACCAAGAGACTTGTTTGTACATCTTGGGCTGTTACATATATCTACAAATTTTCGTAGCTCTAGATGCTTCGTACATATGGTAATGCTTCATTAAGAAGGATTTTTTTCCTTTGCAAAAAGTGCATGCCACGACAACAGCGTGCGACGAATTAAAAAGCTTTCAATAACTTTTCATCTTCAACATCTTAAGATGAATCACACATAGTTTGAAGATGATTGGATAAACTCTGTAGGAGGAGTTCGTTAAAATAAGACCCCTATGAAACGGTAAAAAAAATGGCAACACGTTCCAAATTAAATCAAAATGGCGGACTTCCTGTTAGGTTTAGCATATGGTTCAAAAAGAGTTTTTTGTACCTTGAGGGCTGTTACATATGTCTTCAAATGTTGGTAACTCTAGGTGAAACGTACAGCCGGGAATGCTTCATTAAGTAAGAATTTTCAACGCAAAATTTGATGCCCCGCCTCTGGCGTACTTCCTGTTGTGTTTAGCATATGGCACCAACCGACTTTTTTATAGGTCATAGTCTGTTACATATGTGTACCAATTTTCGTAGCTCTCGGTTAAACGTACAACCGGCAATGCTACGTTTAGTAAGAGTTTTGAAACTTTAAATTTGATGCCCCGCCGCCGTCATATAGTATGTCAAAAACTTTTGATTTTTTACCATGGTGTTGTCCCAGGTCTTGAGATGGTACATCCCAAGTTTGAAGTCAATCGGATTAACAGTGTAGGAGAAGCGGGCAAAAGTATGACCCCTGTAAATGTGCAAAAATGGGCCAAAATTGGACATTTAAATACTCATATCTCACTTCCTGTCTATTTTAGGGTACACATATCAAAGAGGTTTTTCTTCATCTGAATATGCTACAGGTGCCACAGAATTTTCATAGCCGTAGGACAATCGTAGCGGGACAGGGATCCGTTTAAGCTATGTAGGTGGCGCTACAGAGCCATTTTTCTGTTATCATGTATGGCGCCTTTAAAATATAAAATTTTTCGCCAGGCCCGATCTGCGTGTAAAGTTTGGTGAGTTTTCGTTCACGTTTAGTGTCTCAAAAATGTGATTGTTTGCGGAAAAGAATAATAAATAACGAGAGCTGCGAGCAGCTATAAAGGGCCCTCGCAACCTGGGCCACGTTGGGGTACTTGCACGTCGGGGTACTGACATGTTGGGGTGCTGTCAAATAGGACAAGGACCATCTAAAATGTTTTTGACAAGCCTTGTGTGTGCAAAGTTTTATCAAAAGGCCAAAGATGGTATGCAATTCCCAAAATAAATTCAAAGTGGCGGACTTCCTTTTAGGTTTAGCATACGGCTACAGAATACTTTTTGTAGGTCTTAGGCTAATAGGTATGCCTCCCAGTTTTCACAAATCTAGGTCAAGTCAAGTCATCTTTAGAATCATATAATCGGAAATGCTCCATAAAAATGTCTAGAGGGCGCGATTTATTGCAAATTGCTCAAGAAATCTCTAAAATATTCATGTTCATGACAAGTCTGATGTGTGTGCAAAATTTCATGAGTTTTCGCACATGTATAGACAAAAAAAAAGCAGCATTTTACTTGGCAAACAATGCATCGCTATGTCAACAGCGTGCGACAAAATACAAAACTTTCGATAACTTCGCATCTTAAACATCTTAAGATGAAACACATCAAGTTTGAAGACGGTCGGATAAATTTTGTAGGAGGAGTTCGTTAAAATATGACCCCTAAAACAGGCCACAAAAAATGGCGACAAATCCCAACATAAATCAAAATGGCGGACTTCCTGTTTGGTTTAGCATACGGTTCCAAGAGACTTTTTTTGTACATCGTGGGCTCTTATGTATGCCTCCAAATTATCATAGCGCTAGGTGGAACGTATAACCGGGAATGCTTCGTTAAAGAGGAGGGTTTTTTTTTTTTAGCTCAAAATGTGATGCCCGGCCCCTGGGGGACTTCCTCTGGGTTTAGCACATGGCACCAAGAGACTTGTTTGTACATCTTGGGCTGTTACATATGTCTACAAATTTTCGTAGCTCTAGATGCTTCGTACATATGGGAATGCTTCATTAAGAAGGATTTTTTTCCTTTGCAAAAAGTGCATGCCACGACAACAGCGTGCGACGAATTAAAAAGCTTTCAATAACTTTTCATCTTCAACATCTTAAGATGAATCACACATAGTTTGAAGATGATCGGATAAACTCTGTAGGAGGAGTTCGTTAAAATAAGACCCCTATGAAATGGCCAATAAAATGGCAACACGTTCCAAAGGAAAAATTTTATTCCCTGCCTCTGGCGGACTTCCTGTTGGGTTTAGCATATGGCACCAACAGACTTTTCTGTAGGTCGTAGTCTATTACATATGTGTACCAATTTTCGTAGCTTTAGGTTAAACGTACAAGCGGCAATGCTACGTTTAGTAAGAGTTTTGAAACTCTAAATTTGATGCCTCGCCCCCGTCATATAGTTTGTCAAAAACTTTAGATTTTTTACCATGATGTTGTCCCAGGTGTTGAGATGGTACAGCCCAAGTTTGAAGTCAATCGGGTTAACTGTGTAGGAGAAGCAGGCAAAAGTATGACCCCTGTAAATGTGCAAAAATGGGCCAAAATTGGACATTTAAATACTCATACCTCACTTCCTTTCTATTTTAGGGTACACATATCAAAGAGGTTTTTGTTCACCTGGATGTGCTACAGGTGCCACACAATTTTCGTAGCCGTAGGACAATCGTAGCGGGACAGGGATCCGTTTAACCTATGTAGGGGGCGCTCAGGAGCCATTTTTATGTTATCGTGTATGGCGACTTTAAAATATCAAATTTTTCGCCAGGCCTGATGTGTGGGTAAAGTTTAGTGAGTTTTCGTTCACGTTTAGTGTCTCAAAAATGCGATTGTTTGCGGAGAAGAAAAATAATAATAACTAGAGCTGCGAGCAGCTATATAGGGCCCTCGCAACCCGGGCCACGTTGGGGTATTTGCATGTCGGGGTACTGGCATGTTGGGGTACTGTTTCATAGGAAACCGTCTAAATTGTAAATGTTTTTGACATGCTTTGTGTTTGCAAAGTTTCATGGAAGACCAAAAATGATGCACAATTAAAATAAAATCAAAATGGATTGGCAAATGGCTATAGAATAATTTTTGGAAGTATTAGGCTGATAGGTATGCCTCCCAATATTCACACATCTAGCTGAACCATATAATCGGATATACTTCATAAAAATAACTAGACGGCGCTATTGAGCCATTTATTACAAATTGCACACAAATTATAAAATATTTATGTTCGTGAGAGATCTGATCTGTGTGCAAAATTTTATGAGTTTTTGCCCATGTTTAGACTCTCAAAAAAAAATTTCTTTGCAAACAATGCATCGCTACAGCAAAGGCGTGTGACAAAATAAAAACATTCAATAACTTTTCATCTTAAATATCTTAAGATGAAACATGCCAAAGAATGAAGACGATGTGATAAGTTTTGCAGAAAATATGACCCCTATAAAAGGCCCCAAAAAGTGGCTACAAATACCAAAGTAAATCAAAATGTCAGACTTCCTGTTTGGTTTAGCATATGATTCCAAGAGACTTTTTTTGTACATCGTGGGCTCTTATGTATGCCTCCAAATTATCATAGCTCTAGGTGAAACGTACAACCGTGAATGCTTCGTTAAAGAGGAGTTGTTGTTTTTTTAGCACAAAATGGGGGACTTCCTGTTGGGTTAAGTACATGGCACCAAGAGACTTTTTTTTTGTACATCGTGGGCTGTTACATATGTCTCCAAATTTCCGTAGCTCTAGCTGCTTCGTACAACTGGGAATGCTTCATTAAGAAGGATTTTTTTCCTTCCTAGTAAGAGTTTTGAAACTCTAAATTTGATGCCTCGCCCCCGTCATATAGTTTGTCAAAAACTCTAGATTTTTTACCATGGTGTTGTCCCAGGTGTTGAGATGGTACACCCCAAGTGTGAAGTCAATCGAGTTAACTGTGTAGGAGAAGCAGGCAAAAGTATGACCCCTGTAAATGTGCAAAAATGGGCCAAAATTGGACATTTAAATACTCATATCTCACTTCCTGTCTATTTTAGGGTACACATATCAAAGAGGTTTTTGTTCATCTGGATATGCTACAGGTGCCACACAATTTTCATAGCCGTAGGACAATCGTAGCGGGCCAGGGATCCGTTTAAGCTATGTAGGTGGCGCTATGGAGCCATTTTTCTGTTATCATGTATGGCGACTTTAAAATATCAAATTTTTCGGCAGGCCTGATGTGCGTGTAAAGTTTGGTGAGTTTTCGTTCACGTTTAGCGTCTCAAAAATGTGATTGTTTGCGGAGAATAATAATAATAAGAATAACTAGAGCTGCGAGCAGCTATAAAGGGCCCTCGCAACCTGGGCCACGTTGGGGTATTTGCACGTCGGGGTACTGGCATGTTGGGGTACTGTCAAATAGGAAACCATCTAAATTTTAAACGTTTTTGCCATGCTTTGTGTTTGTAAAGTTTCATGGAAAGGCCAAAAATGATGCACAATTAACAAAATAAAATCAAAATGGATTGGCACATGGCTATATAGAATACTTTTTGAATATATTAGGCATGCCTGCCAATATTCACACATCTAGCTGAATCATATAATCGGAAAGACTTCATAAAAATGTCTAGAGGGCGCTATTGAAGCATTTATTGCAAATTTAATAAGAAATCTCTCAAATATTCATGCTTATGACAAGCCTGATGTGTGTGTAAAGTTTCATGAGTTTTTGCACATGTTTAGACCAAAAAAAAAAGCAGCATTTTACTTGGCAAACAATGCATCGCCATGAAACGGCGTGCGACAAAATAAATAACTTTCGATAACTTTGTATCTTAAACATCTTAAGATGAAGCACACCAAGTTTGAAGACAGTCGGATAAATTTTGTAGGAGGAGTTCGTTAAAATATGACCCCTAAAAAAGGCACCAAAAAATAGCTACAAATCCCAACGTAAATCAAAATGGCGGACTTCCTGTTTGGTTTAGCAGATGGTTCCAAGAGACTTTTTTTGTACATCGTGGGCTCTTATGTATGCCTCTAAATTATCATAGCGCTAGGTGAAACGTACAACCGGGAATGCTTCGTTAAGGAGGAGTTTTTTACCTCAAAATGTGATGACCGGCCCCTAGGGGACTTCCTGTTGGGTTTAGCACATGGCACCAAGAGACTTTTTTTTACATTGTGGGCTGTTAAATTTGTCTCCAAATTTTCGTAGCTCTAGCTGCTTCGTACAACTGTGAATGCTTCATTAAGAGGGAATTTTTTCCTTTGCAAACTGTGCATGCCACGGCAACAGCGTGCGACGAAATAAAAAGCTTTCAATAACTTTTCATCTTCAACATTTTAAGATGAATCACACCAAGTTTGGAGATGATCGGATAAACTCTGTAGGAGGAGTTTGTTAAAATAAGACCCCTATGAAATGGCCCAAAAATGGCAACACGTTCCAAAGTAAATCAAAATGGCGGACTTCCTGTTCGGTTTAGCATATGGTTCAAAAAGAGTTTTTTGTACCTTGAGGGCTGTTACATATGTCTTCAAATGTTGGTAACTCTAGGTGAAATGTACAGCCGGGAATGCTTCATTAAATAAGAATTTTGAAACACAAAATTTGATGCCTCGCCTCTGGCGGACTTCCTGTTAGGTTTAGCATATGGCACCAACAGGCTTTTTTGTAGATCATAGTCTGTTACATATGTGTACCAATTTTCGTGGATCTCAATTAAACGTACCATGGCAATGCTTTGTTAAGTAAGAATTTTGAAACTGTAAATTTGATGCCCCGCCACCGTCATATAGTATGTCAAAAACTTTAGATTTTTTACCATGATGTTGTCCCAGGTGTTGAGATGGTACAGCCCAAGTTTGAAGTCAATCGGGTTAACCGTGTAGGAGAAGCGGGCAAAAGTATGACCCCTGTAAATGTGCAAAAATGGGCCAAAATTGGACATTCAAATACTCATACCTCACTTCCTGTCTATTTTAGGGTACACATATCAAAGAGGTTTTTGTTCATCTGGATGTGCTACAGGTGCCACACAATTTTCGTAGCCATAGGACAATCGTAGCGGGACAGGGATCCGTTAAACCTATGTAGGTGGCGCTACAGAGCCATTTTTCTGTTATCATGTATAGCGACTTTAAAATATCAAATTTTTCGCCAGGCCTGATGTGCGTGTAAAGTTTGGTGAGTTTTCGTTCATGTTTAGTGCCTCAAAAATGTGGTTGTTTGCGGAAAAGAATAATAACAAAGAAAAAGAAGAAGAAGAATAATAATAAGAATTCCTTCAGGAACAATAGGGACCTCGCAGCGGTCGCTGCTCGGGCCCTAATAATAAGAAGAATTCCTACAAAAACAATAGGGCCTCGCAGCGGCACCGCCGCCGCCGCTGCTCGGGCCCTAATAAGAATTCCTACAAAAACAATAGGGCCTCGCAACGGCACCGCCGTCGGTGCCGCCGCTGCTCGGGCCCTAATAAGAAGAAGAATTCCTACAAAAAAAATAGGGCCTCGCAGCAGCACCGCCGCCGGTGCCACCGCTGCTCGGGCCCTAAATAATAAGAATTCCTTCAGGAAAAATAGGGACCTCGCAGCGGTCGCTGCTCGGGCCCTAAAAAAAAAATCTCAAATCCGTACTCGCAAGTGTAACATGATGATGTGGAGCGCTTACCTCTGTAGATGGTTGGAAGCGGAAGCGAGGAGAGCCCCTGACTTTGCATCTGCTGCTCCTGCTGGACTCTCCGCTTGGCCTCCACAACCGGGTTCTCAAACTGGGTCCTCCTGTTTATGTGGCTACAACAAAAACAGCAGCACTTCACATTTTCACATCCCGACGAGGCACACTTCTCGTCTCTCGCCGTGATGATGAATTAAACGACCGTGTTACGTAAGCGGCTCGACGGGCTTCGCGAGCGGTAGGAAAGAGAAAAAAAAAAGGATTTGTATTTTGGTTGTGAGCACAAATGTGAGATTTTGCATCAAGCGCCTTTGATGGGGCCAACTTACTCCACATAGTAGCTGCCGTAAATGGGGTCGTCGATTTTCTCCCAGCCATACGGAAGCTCTGCAAACACATGTCAAAGATACATTTTCAGAATACAAAACAAACTAGAGCTGCGAGCAACTATAAAGGGCCCTCGCAGCCTGGGCCACGTAGGGGGGCACTTGCACGTTGGGGTACTTGCACATTGGGATACTGGCACATTGGAAGCAGAATTTCTTTGAAAATGGCATGATAAACATCTGGATTTTTATTTTTTATTTTTTTTGTCAGGTGTGATGAGTGTGTCAAGCTCAATGGGTTTTGGTGATTGTTAAGATCTGCAAAAATCAGCGTCCTTTTTTTTTTTTTTTTTAGGCAATGAGTTGCCCTGATTGGTATTCTTTGCAAAAGTACATATAAACATCATCGCTCGTACTCATTGCACAATGTTGCTTTTATTGTCCATAGAGGCGATCAAAAAAATGAAACTAAATAAAAAAGTACATATGTTTGGATCGTCTAATGCCAGTGAACATATTGAGTGGTGGAAAGTAAAAGAATATTCATAAATGACTTAGTTATCATGCTTAGAATGAGTTTACAATTTTTGTAAAAATACCGTAAGTGAGGCATTTTTTTTTTTTTGCCTCAAGGACTAGGTGGCGCTGTATTTATAAATGAATTTTGTCACAGAGATACCTTCAGGCCTTGACTATAAATATACATTTAAAGCATGGGATTTTTTGGAGCATGTACCTGGGAGTTATTAAGCATATCCTTCATTCACGATATTCCTTTTAATGTCCATAGAGGCTATCAAAAATACATAAAACTAAATAACAAAAATATGTATGTTTGGTTAGGTCTGATGCCAGTGAACATTTTGAGTGGTGGAAAGTAAAAGAATATTTATAAATAACTTAGTTATCACACTTAGAATGAGTTTACATTTTTTGTAAAAATACCTTAAGTGGGGTATTTTTTTTTTTATACCTCAAGGGCTAGGTGGCGCTGCATATATAACGGAATATTGTCATAGAGATACCTTCAAGCTTTAAATATTCACATACATGTCAAGTTTGGGATTTTTTGGAGCATATACCGGGGAGTTATTAAGCATATCCTTTTTCATTTGGAAACATGTTTACAATTTTTGTAAAAATACCGTAAATGGGGTATTTTTTTGTTATGCCTCAAGGGCTAGTTGGCGCTGCATATATAACTGAATATTGTCATAGAGGTACCTTCAGGCCTTGACTATAAATATACATGTCAAGTTTGGGATTTTTTGGGGGAAGTACCGGGCAGTTATTAAGCATATCTTTTTTCATTGTGAAACACAAAATTTGATGCCCCACCCTCATCATATAGTATTTATAAAAGTCAATATTTTTCCCCCTGTCGTTGGCTCAGGTCTTGACATGGTCCAGGTCAAGTCTGAAGTCAGTCGGATGAAACGTGTAGGAGAAGTGGGCAAAAGTATGCTCCCTGTAAATGTGCAAAAATGGTAAAAAATGGGACATTCAAAAATTCGTAGCTCACTTCCTCTTCATTTTAGCATATGGGTCCAAGAGACTTTTTTTTTTTTTTTTGTAGGTCTTGGGCTCCCTCATACACCTAAAAATTTCCAAAGATCTTGCTTAAACGTACAAGCGGGGCTGCTTCGTTAAAAATTTCTAGGGGGCACTATTGAGTCATTTTTGGAAAAATAGCACATTCTAGGATAAAATATTGCTCATTTTACCAGGCCAGATGTGTGTGCCAAGTTTCATGTGTTTCTGTGCCAGTTAAGGCCCTCAAAATTGGTGTTGTTTTCTTGGCGAACAGTGCTTAGCCACGCCCACAGCGATTTGCGAAAACTCACAAACTTCATGTTGTGACATCATGAAGGCCGAAACCCTCATCTGTTCAAATATGAGGTATGTCCAGTTAACGTGGGTTGAGATAAACGTTGAAGAAAATTCGTAAGAAACAAAATTGCCACTCGATGGCGCTATTAGTAAGGTGAAATATAAGTTCGTAGATGTCTTAAGGGCTGGACTCTCATCAAATGTGTGAAATTTTGATAAGATAGGATCATCTGGGTCAAGTTAATGCAGCTTTTATTGTCACGAAAAATCTTCAGACTTTGCGGCACCGTAACGGCCACACCCTTTGGCGAAGAGTTACAATATTCGGTGTGGGGCATGATCAACATGTTAAGACTTTTCTGACCAATTTTTAATTGGATCCCTTCAACGAGCTTGGCACAGTAGCTAAAAACGTAAAGTATGACATTTATTGTCACCACTAGGTGGCGCTATATATATAACAGAATTGTATCATATAGATGTTTTCAGGCCATGACTATTAAGTTGCATGAGAAGTTTGAGAT
Organism: Festucalex cinctus; assembly: GCF_051991245.1. Classification (NCBI taxonomy): domain Eukaryota; kingdom Metazoa; phylum Chordata; class Actinopteri; order Syngnathiformes; family Syngnathidae; genus Festucalex; species Festucalex cinctus. Next base: position 1,718,374 of record NC_135426.1, on the reverse strand, counting down.
TTTTTGGAGCTTGCACATGGGAGTTATTCAGCATTTTGTCTTTCTGGACAAATGAAATTTTAAAGGCAATATTTGATGCCCCGCCCCCGTCATATAGTATTCTGAAAAGTCAAGATATTTTGCCCAGTTGTTGTCTCAGGTCTTGAGATGATAAATGCCAAGTTTGAGGTCAATCAGATTGAAACTGTTTGCAAAGGGGGGAAAAGTATGACCACAGTGAATGTGCAAAAATGGGCCAAAATTGGACATTCAAAAATTCATAACTCACTTCCTGTACATTTTTGCTACATGGTCCCAATTGACTTTTTGTGCGTCCCGGGGTGCTACAAGTGCCTGCCAATTTTCGTACCTCTAGGTCAAACATGCCGGGATTGTTTTTTTTGTTTTTTTTTGCTAGGGGGCGCTATAGAGTCTTGTTATTATGACAACATCAGAATATCAAATTTTTCGCCAAGCCCGAGGAGTGTGCAAATTTCGGTGAGTTTTCATAAATGTTTAGGTCCTCAAAAATGCGATCGTTTGCGGAGAATAATAATAATAATAATAATAATAATAATAACTAGAGCTGCGAGCAGCTATAAAGGGCCCTCGCAGCCCGGGCCACGTTGGGGTACTTCCACGTTGGGGTACTCGCACATTGGGGTACTGGCACATTAGGAGCAAAATTTCCTTGAACATGGCATGATAAACCTTCACGTTAATTTTTTTTCCAGGTGTGATGTGTGTGTCAAGCTCAATGTGTTTTGGTGGTTGTCAAGATCTGCAAAAATCAGCGTCCTTTTTTTTTTTTAGGGAATGAGTTGACCTGACTGTTTTTTTTTTTTGCTAAAGTGTATATACCCATCATCGCTCGTACTCATTGCACAATGTTGCTTTTATTGTCCATAGAGGCGATAAAAAAAAAATGAAACTGAATAAAAAAAGTACAGATGTTTGGATCGGTCTGATACCAGTGAACATCTTGAGTAGTGGAAAGTAAAAGAATATTCATAAATGACTTAGTAATAACACTTACGAGTTCACAAATTTTGTTCAAAATACCGTAAGTGTTTTGTTTTTTTTCTTTTTTTTTAATGCCTCAAGGACTAGGTGGCGCATTAATGCGTATTAATAGGTAAATTTTGTCATAGAGATACCTTCAGGCCTTGACTATAAATATACATGTCGTTTGGGATTTTTTGAAGCATGTACCGGGGAGTTATTAAGCATATCCTTTATTCACGATACTGCTTTTAACGTCCATTGAGGCTATCAAAAATAAATAAAACTAAATAAAAAATACGTATATTTGGATAGGTCTGATGCCAGTGCACATTTTGAGTGGTGGAAAGTAAAAGAATATTCATAAATGACTTAGTTATCACACTGAGAATGAGTTTACAATTTTTGTAAAAATACCGTAAGTGGGGTAATTTTTTTTTGCTGCCTCAAGGGCTAGGTGGCGCTGCATATATAACTGAATGTTGTCATAGAGATACCTTCAGGCCTTGATGATAAGCATACATGTCAAGTTTGGGATTTTTTTGAGCATGCACCGGGGAGTTATTAGGCATATCCTTTTTCATTGCGAAACGTGTTTACAATTTTTGTAAAAATACCCTAAGTGGGGTAATTTTTTTTTTCTGCCTTAAAGGCCAAATGTGAAGTAATTTCATAAAATACCATATAGGGTCACAATTGAAGCATTGAAACACTGTCCAACAAATAAAGTATGAAAAAATAATTTATATGTTATATATTTGACGAAATAATCGCTTTTCCGAAGTTCGAGCCTGGCGGGCGACAAACCCGGAAGTGATACGTCACACCGGGAACAGCGATGGCAGCGCTCCATACAGACGCTATACAAAGCCACTCAAACGTCGATTCAGACAGCGATGTCAGCGATAGGTTGAGCGAAAATGAGGAGAACCAAGTTTTTAAAGAGTTGGAGGAAGAGGAGGAGGTTGGCATTTTATATGTTGGACTTTACATGTACGAGCCAAATGCTAATCAGGATGCTGATAATGCGCCCAGACACCTGACATGGAATGGAGACAAGACCCGTCGAAATTACAAGATGGGTAAGATATATAGGCAGTGGTATTTTTTTATGATTTGAAGATGCCAGCATTTGCACATAATTTTATATTTTTGTCTGATGACATTTAAAAAAAATAAATAAATAAATCAGACTGTTTTTAAAGCAGTTACTCAGTACTTGAGTATTCTTTTCAGCAATTTTTATTTTTTTTACTTGTACTTGAGAGATTTATCAATGACTATTTCTTACTTTTGTACATGATTCCGTCCACGTACTTGTATATTTTGAAACAAATGTTTTCATAAACAGAATTATTGACTGATTGGTATAGCAATACACTTGTTCAATAACATTTCTGCTCATGGTGTCATCGCTCAGTATTTTACTTTTTTTTTTTATATAAATTTCAGGCGTACTTGTGGTAATTGCCAGCAAATGCCTACAGCTGTAGAATGTGTTTGCTGCCATGAAATTCAAGAAGTAGTGACTACGTCTACAAGGAGAGGAACACTTCAATCAGGTACTGGACTGCATCACTGATCATCCTGGATTCAATGCTGTGTGCCTGAACCCATATGGATTATAGGTGGCATGGATGACCTACAAGCAGCAGTACAAAGGCAAGGCATTTGATGGGCCACAGGATGCCAAGTATAGACATATTGCCGACAGACAATTGGTGCGCTGGTGCTGGAAGTTTCTTGGTCTGGACAACCGTGTTCTGCTCCCAGCATGTTGCAATGTCTTGTATCAGGGCACATTTTCCACCACCAGGAGAAGAGGAGTCAGCTGTATTCAAAGGGTTTCGTGTTTCACAGAGAAATGTTCCAGAACTGTGATTTGTACTGGTTGCATCATAATAAGAATAAACAAATGAGGACAACTTAATACAAGGAATATGATTCTTTATTTCCTGAGGAATCTCGTATGGTGCTCAGCAATAACATTTGACTTGTCCGGTCTGTTCACTGCTGCTGTAAGAAATTGTGGCTCGACTACCACATCATTCGGTTTTGTACTTATTTGGAACGTCAATCACTTTCCTCGCCTCTGAAAGGCAGTCAGTCACATAGTCTACAAAAAAAAAAAAAAAATTGGGATGATAAATATTTGGGTGACATATGGGTTACACTCAGTAATGCATCTGCCTGGAATTGTTTTTGTTTCATAACTTACCATAAGTTTCATCCACCAATATCTTTCTCAGAGAATATCCACCACTCTTATATTTGGGATAAACGATGCAGTAGGAGTGTATTCCTTCCTTCGTCACTTTCTGTGGTCTCCCAGCATTTTCATTATAATGCATAGCAGCGAGAATGATTCTGGAATTGAACAAAAATTGCCTTATAAAGAAATTGTCACATTGTGATGAAATAGCTTTATATCTCTAAGTTCTACATTTCATCCATATGTTCTACTAGTCATGGACAAATCACACTTGAAGAAGCACATTATATATATATATATATATATATATATATATATATATATATATATATATATATATATATATATATATATATATATATATATATGTTTTTTTTCGATTCTTTGAGATGGCATTTTTGGTTGAACAGATGCAGTGGAAATTTAATAAATTTCCATTGCACTAGCTGTTATGTTTAAGCCATGAGCACCATCTAGAGGAGCCTCAAAGCAAGTGCTTCATTACGTTACTTTCCCCCCTCATCACCACTATAGTCTCCATTTCATACATATCAAAGTTTTCTTAAACGCACCTGCTTTTCATTCCTTTGTACGAGAAGTTGTACATCTTTGGGGCAAAGTGATTCACCACACTGTGAAAAGCTTACACACCACTGGTCTGTCCGAGGTGAGACATCTTCATGACATCGTTGACAAACATGGTATTTGTCAGGAGTTCCACCACTGCGACATTGACTTCAGTACCTTCAAATGAATTTCATTTCCTTAGTTTGTTATAAATGTTAGTTGGCATGTGACAGATGTTTGGTTGTTCTACAGATACAAGGTATGACAATATTTATATTTTCAGGTTAAACTAGCAACAACTCTAAGAATAAAAATATAAATAATACCTGGTAAGTACATAGTGACAAAAACAACTCCGCCTAACTTACTTTTATCCACACTATGTGGTGGCATAACTTCATCATCTTGGCTGTTTGAACAGGATTGATCCTGCAATAACTGACCCTCGTAATCAGCCATTTCTTGTTCAGAGGCAGCTGCAGAGGTGATAGCCTCAGCTACGGCTCGCTTCCTTTCTCGGTTAGCTGCTGCTGCACGCTGGGCAGGTGGATTTTGAATCTGCTGCTGGTCTTGTGGAGGCTGGTGAATTGTTGGGACAGCAGTTGTATTGAGCAATAACCTGCAGAAACATAAGGTGACACTAAAAATATGCGTCGCTCATAAAACCTATAAAACCTACCGGCAAAAAAAAATAAATAAAAAAAATAAATAAAAAAAATAAAAAACAACTATCACATTTCATCTAACCCTGCCTTACCAAATATTTAATTATTTAATGACTCATAAAATGCAGTAAGATTGACATATGATTGGAAGTTTTTCAAAAGGACGTGTCATGTTCTTTGATCAACAAAGCAATGCTGCCAACCTATTGAAATTTACTTTCAGAACAATTTGTCTCACTGCCATTATTACTCATCGTTGATATGAATAGCACCGAGACGTTAGCTTTCGGTTCACGTCGCTAGTTTCTACTGTTCATTCCACAACTGTTGGAAGCTCTGCTTTGTCAAAGTCATCAGTGATCTATCCATAAATTCCACGTTTTTTTCTAAATAATTGTAATCATACTTACTTTTTTTGCAAATCCATTATCATAAGCAGACCGGTTGAGGAAGCAGGCATCTTCGAAGTGTTTGTAACAGAGAACACTCCTCGACGATGGCGTGAAATTCATTCGCTTCGTGCGAATGAAAGTTGACCATTTACGTGCCCTGTTATCTTTTGGCCACTCATACAACTTTTCTTTAGCTTGAGAACAATACATCACCACACATCGCCGGGTCATCTTACCGAGTAGCAATGCAAACAATGCAGTTCAATGGCCGACTTCTCTCGCAACTTCCCGGTGTGACGTCATTTCCGAAAATTTCCGAAGATTGTCGAAGAAAAGCATTTTCGTTGTCAAGGGCGTTGCTATGGGTTAAACTAAGAACCTGAAAGGGTTGCGTCAAAAAAAATAACGAAAATATGCTTACAATGGTTTAGCCATTGGTATTACTCAAAAACATGGTTGGCCAACCTTACTTCACATTTGGTCTTTAAGGGCTAGGTGGCGCTGCATATATAACTGAATGTTGTCATAGAGATAACTTCAGGCCTTGACGATAAACATACATGTCAAGTTTGGGATTTTTTGGAGCATGTACCGGGGAGTTATCAAGCATATCCTTTTTCATTGCGAAACACAAAATTTGATGCCCCGCCCTCATCATATAGTATTCCGAAAAGTCAAGATTTTCCCCCTGTCGTTGGCTCACGTCTTGACATGGTCCAGGTCAAGTCTGAAGTCAGTCGGATGAAACGTGTAGGAGAAGTGGGCAAAAGTATGCTCCCTGTAAATGTGCTAAAATTGTCAAAAATGGGACATTCAAAAATTCGTAGCTCACTTCCTGTTCATTTTAACATATGGGTCCAAGATACTTTTTTGTAGGTCTTCGGCTCCCTCATACACCTAAAAATATTCATAGATCTTGCTTAAACATACAAGCGGGGCTGCTTCGTTAAAAATTTCTAGGAGGCGCTATTGAGTCATTTTTTTGAAAAATAGCACATTCTACGATAAAATATTGCTCATTTTGCCAGGCCAGATGTGTGTGCCAAGTTTCATGTGTTTCTGTGCATGTTTCGACCCTCAAAAGTGGCATTGTTTTCTTGGCGAACAGTGCTTAGCCACTCCCACAGCGATTCAAGAAAACTCACAAACTTCATGTTGTGACATCATGAAGGCGCAAACCCTCATCTGAGCAAATATGAGGTACGTCCAGTTAACGTGGTTGGAGAAAAACGTAGAAGAAAAATCGTAAGAAAAAATAATCGCCAGTAGATGGCGCTATCAGTAAGATGAAATATAAGTTTGTAGATGAGTTAAGGGCTGGACTGTCATCAATTGTGTGAAATTTTGAGAAGATAGGATCATCTGGGTCAAGTTAATGCAGCTTTTATTGTGACGAAAAATCTTCAGACTTTGCGGCACCGTAACGGCCACGCGAAAAGTTACAATATTCGGTGTGGGGCATGATCAACATGTTAAGAATTTTCTGACCAATTTTTAATTGGATCCCTTCAACGAGCTTGGCACAGTAGCAAAAAACGTATGGCATTTATGATTACCACTAGGTGGCGCGATATGTATAACCGAATTTTATCGTATATATGTTTTCAGGCCATGACTATTAAGTTGCATGAGAAGTTTGAGATTTTTTGGAGCTTGTACATGGGAGTTATTAGGCATTTTGTCTTTCTGGAAAAATGAAATTTTAAAGGCAATATTTGATGCCCCGCCCCCGTCATATAGTATTCCGAAAAGTCAAGATTTTTGGCCCACTTGTTGTCTTATGTCTTGAGATGATAAATGTGAAGTTTGAAGTCAATTGAATGAAAAATGTTTGCAAAGGGGGGAAAAGCATGACCACAGTGAATGTGCCAAAATGGGCCAAAATTGGACATTAAAAAATTCATAGCTCACTTCCTGTACATTTTAGCTCCATGGTCCCAATTGACCTTTTGTGCGTCCCGGGGTGCTACACGTGCCTACCAATTTTCGTAGCTCTAGGTCAAACATGCCGGGATTTGTTTTTATTTTTCTACGCTAGGGGGCACTATAGAGTCGCATTGTTATGACAACTTCATAATATAAAATTTTTCGCCGGGCCCAAAGGGTGTGCAAAGTTTGGTGAGTTTTCGTAAATGTTTAGGTCCTCAAAAATGCGATTGTTTACGGAGAAGAAGAAGAAGAAGAAGAAGAAGAAGAAGAAGAAGAAGAAAAAGAAGAAGAAGAAGAAGAAGAAGAAGAAGAAGAAGAAGAAGAAGAAGAACTAGAGCTGCGAGCAGCTATAAAGGGCCCTCGCAGCCCGGGCCACGTTGGGGTACTTGCACGTTGGGGTACTGGCACATTGGAAACAGAATTTTTTTGAAAATGGCATGATAAACCATTACGTGGATTTTTTTTTTTTCCAGGTGTGATGATTGTGTCAAGCTCAATGGGTTTTGGTGATTGTTAAGATGTGCAAAAATCAGCGTCTTTTTTTCTTTTTAGGCAATGAGTTGCCCTGATTGGTATTTTTTGTAAAGGTACATATACACATCATCGCTCGTACTCATTGCACAATATTGCTTTTATTGTCCATAGAGGCGATCAAAAAAATAAAATTAAATTAAACTAAATAAAAAAGCACATATGTTTGGATCGGTCTGATGCCAGTGAACATATTGAGTGGTGGAAAGTAAAAGAATATTCATAAATGACTTAGTTATCACACTTACAATAAGTTTACAATTTTTGTAAAAATACCGTAAGTGAGGCATTTTTTTTTGCCTCAAGGACTAGGTGGCGCTGTATTTATAACTGAATTTTGTCATAGAGATACCTTCAGGCCTTGACTATAAATATACATTTTAAGTATGGGATTTTTTTGGAGCATGTACCTGGGAGTTATTAAGCATATCCTTCATTCACGATATTGCTTTTAAAGTCCATAGAGGCTATCAAAAATACATAAAACTAAATAACAAAAATATGTATGTTTGGTTAGGTCTGATGCCAGTGAATATTTTGAGTGGTGGAAAGTAAAAGAATATTCCTAAATGACTTAGTTATCACACTGAGAATGAGTTTACATTTTTTGTACAAAATACCGTAAGTGGGGTATTTTTTTTTCATGCCTCAAGGGCTAGGTGGCGCTACATATATAACAGAATGTTGTCATAGAGATAGCTTCAGGCCTTGACTATAAACATACATGTCAAGTTTGGGATTTTTTGGAGCATGTACTGGGGAGTTATTAAGCTTATCCTTTTTCATTGCAAAATACAAATTTTGATGCCCCGCCCTCATCATATAGTATTTCGAAAAGTCAAGATTTTTCCCCCTGTCGTTGGCTCAGGTCTTGACATGGTCCAGGTCAAGTCTGAAGTCAGTCGGATGAAACGTGTAGGAGAAGTGGGCAAAAGTATGCCCCCTGTAAATGTGCAAAAATCGTCAAAAATGGGACATTCAAAAATTCGTAGCTCACTTCCTGTTCATTTTAGCATATGGGTCCAAGAGACTTTTTTGTAGGTCTTGGGCTCCCTCATACACCTAAAAATATTCGTCGTTCTTGCTTAAACGTACAACCGGGGCTGCTTCGTTAAAAATTTCGAGGGGGCGCTATTGAGTCATTTTTGTAAAAATAGCACAATCAACAATAAAATATTGCTCATTTTACCAGGCCAGATGTGTGTGCCAAGTTTCATGAGTTTCTGTGCATGTTTAGACCCTCAAAACTGGCGTTGTTTTCTTGGCGAACAGCGCTTAGCCACGCCCACAGCAATTGGCGAAAACTCATAAACTTCGTGTTGTGACATCATGAAGGCCGAAACCCTCATCTGAGCAAATATGAGGTAGGTCCAGTTAACGTGTTTGGAGAAAAACGTAGAAGAAAATTCGTAAGAAAAAAAATTGCCACTAGGTGGCGCTATCAGTTAGATGAAATATAAGTTAGTAGATGTCTTTAGGGCTGGACTCTCATCAAATGTGTGAAATTTTGAGAAGATAGGATCATCTCGGTCAAGTTAATGCAGCTTTTATTTTCACGAAAAATCTTCAGACTTTGCATCACCGTAGCGGCCACGCCCTTTGGCGAAAAGTTACAATATTCGGTGTGGGGCATGATCAACATCTTAAGGCTTTTCTGACCAATTTTCAACTGGATCCCTTCAACGAGCTCAGCACAGTAGCTAAAAACGTAAAGTATGACATTTATTGTAACCACTAGGTGGCGCTATATGTATAACTGAATTTTATCATATAGATGTGTTCAGGCCGTGACTATTACGTTGCCTGAGAAGTTTGAGATTTTTTGGAGCTTGAACATGGGAGTTATTAAGCATTTGCTCTTTCTGGACAAATGAAATTTTAAAGGCAATATTTGATGCCCCGCCCCCGTCATATAGTATTTCAAAAAGGCAAGATGTTTTGCCCAGTTGTTCTCTCAGGTCTTGAGATGATAAATGCCAAGTTTGAAGTCAATTGGATGAAAAATGTTTGCAAAGGGGGAAAAAGCATGACCACAGTGAATGTGCCAAAATAGGCCAAAATTGGACATTAAAAAATTCATAGCTCACTTCCTGTACATTTTAGCTCCATGGTCCCAATAGACTTTTTTGTGCGTCTCGGGGTGCTACACGTGCCTGCCAATTTTTGTTGCTCTAGCTCAAACGAGCTGGGCTTGGTTTTTATTTTTCTACGCTAGGGGGCGCTAAAGAGTCGCATTGTTATGACGACTTAATAATATCAAATTTTTCGCCGGGCCTGAGGAGTGTGCAAAGTTCGGTGAGTTTTCGTGAATGTTTAGGTACCCAAAATCGCGATCGTTTGCGGAGAATAAAGAATAATAATAACTAGAGCTGCGAGCAGCTATAAAGGGCCCTCGCAGCCCGGGCCACGTTGGAGTCCTTGCACGTTGGGGTACTTGCACGTTAGGGTACTGGCACGTTGGGGTGCTGGCATATTGGAAGCAAAATTTCTTTGAAAATGGCATAATAAACGTTTACATGTAGAATATTTTTTTTGCCAGTGTGTATCAAGCTCAACGGGTTTTGGGGATTGTTAAAACCTGCAAAAATCTGTGTCCTTTTTTATTTTTAGGCAATGAGTTGCCCTGATTGGTATTTTTTGTAAAAGTGTATATATACATCATCGCTCGTTGTACTCATTGCACAATGTTACTTTTATTGTCCAAAGGGGCAATCAAAAATGAATACAACAAAATGGAAACGTACACACGTTTGGATCGGTGTGAAGCCAGTGAACAATTTGAGTGGTGGAAACTAAAAGAATATTCATAAATGACTTAGTCATCACACTTAGAATGAGTTTACATTTTTTTGTACAAAATACCGTATGTGGGTTTTTTTTTTTATATAAGCCTCAAGGGCTAGGTGGCGCTGTATTTATAACTGAATGTTGTCATCGAGATACCTTCAGGCCTTGATTATAAGCATACATGTCAAGTGTGGGATTTTTTTTGGAGCATGTACCGTGGAGTTATTAAGCATATCCTTCATTCACGATATTGCTTTTAATGTCCACAGAGGCTATCAAAAATAAATAAAAATATATATATGTTTGGATAAGTCTGATGCCAGTGAACATTTTGAGTGGTGGAAACTAAAAGAATATTCATAAATGACTTAGTTATCACACTTAGAATGAGTTTACATTTTTTGTACAAAATACCGTATGTGGGGTATTTTTTTTTCATGCCTCAAGGGCTCGGTGGCGCTGCATATATAACTGAATGTTGTCATAGAGATAGCTTCAGGCCTTGACGATAAACATACATGTCAAGTTTGGGATTTTTTGGAGCATGTACCGGGGAGTTATTAAGCATATCCTTTTTCAGTGCGAAACACAAATTTTGATGCCCCGCTTTCAACATATAGTATTTCGAAAGGTCAAGATTTTTCCCCCTGTCGTTGGCTCAGGTCTTGACATGGTCCAGGTCAAGTCTTAACTCAGTCAGATGAAACGTGTAGGAGAAGTGGGCAAAAGTCTGCGCCCTGTGAATGTGCAAAAATTGTCAAAAATGGGACATTCAAAAATTCGTAGCTCACTTCCTGTTCATTTTAGCATATGGGTCCAAGAGACTTTTTTGTAGGTCTTGGGCTCCCTCATACACCTAAAAATATTCGTCGTTCTTGCTTAAACGTACAACCGGGGCTGCTTCGTTAAAAACTTCTAGGGGGCGCTATTGAGTCATTTTTGTAAAAATAGCACAATCAACAATAAAATATTGCTCATTTTACCAGGCCAGATGTGTGTGCCAAGTTTCAGGAGTTTCTGTGCATGTTTAGACCCTCAAAACTGGCGTTGTTCTCTTGGCGAACAGCGCTTAGCCACACCCACAGCAATTTGCGAAAACTCACAAACTTCGTGTTGTGACATCATGAAGGCCGAAACCCTCATCTGAGCAAATATGAGGTAGGTCCAGTTAACGTGTTTGGAGAAAAACGTAGAAGAAAATTCGTAAGAAAAAAAATTGCCACTAGGTGGCGCTATCAGTTAGATGAAATATAAGTCAGTAGATGTCTTTAGGGCTGGACTCTCATCAAATGTGTGAAATTTTGAGAAGATAGGATCATCTCGGTCAAGTTAATGCAGCTTTTATTTTCACGAAAAATCTTCAGACTTTGCGTCACCGTAGCGGCCACGCCCTTTGGCGAAAAGTTACAATATTCGGTGTGGGGCATGATCAACATCTTAAGGCTTTTCTGACCAATTTTCAAATGGATCCCTTCAACAAGCTCAGCACAGTAGCTAAAAACGTAAAGTATGACATTTATTGTAACCACTAGGTGGCGCTATATGTATAACTGAATTTTATCATATAGATGTTTTCAGGCCGTGACTATTACGTTGCCTGAGAAGTTTGAGATTTTTTGGAGCTTGAACATGGGAGTTATTAAGCATTTGCTCTTTCTGGACAAATGAAATTTTAAAGGCAATATTTGATGCCCCGCCCCCGTCATATAGTATTTCAAAAAGGCAAGATGTTTTGCCCAGTTTTTCTCTCAGGTCTTGAGATGATAAATGCCAAGTTTGAAGTCAATTGGATGAAAAATGTTTGCAAAGGGGGAAAAAGCATGACCACAGTGAATGTGCCAAAATAGGCCAAAATTGGACATAAAAAAATTCATAGCTCACTTCCTGTACATTTTAGCTACATGGTCCCAATAGACTTTTTTGTGCGTCTTGGGGTGCTACACGTGCCTGCCAATTTTTGTTGCTCTAGCTCAAACGTGCCGGGCTTGGTTTTTATTTTTCTACGCTAGGGGGCGCTATCGAGTCGCATTGTTATGACGACTTAATAATATCAAATTTTTTGCCGGGCCTGAGGAGTGTGCAAAGTTCGGTGAGTTTTCGTGAATGTTTAGGTACCCAAAATCGCGATCGTTTGCGGAGAATAAAGAATAATAATAATAATAATAATAATAATAACTAGAGCTGCGAGCAGCTATAAAGGGCCCTCGCAGCCCGGGCCACGTTGGGGTCCTTGCACGTTGGGGTACTGGCACATTGGGGTACTGGCATATTGGAAGCGAAATTTCTTTGAAAATGGCATAATAAACCTTTACATGTAGAATATTTTTTTTGCCTGTGTGTGTGTCAAGCTCAATGGGTTTTGGTGATTGTTAAGACCTGCAAAAATCAGCGTCCTTTTTTATTTTTAAGCAATGAGTTGCCCTGATTGGTATTTTTTGTAAAAGTGTATATCATCATCGCTCGTTGTACTCATTGAACAATGTTGCTTTTATTGTCCAAAGGTGCAATCAAAAATTAATAAAACAAAATGGAAACGTACATACATTTGGATCGGTGTGAAGCCAGTGAACAATTTGTGTGGTGGAAACTAAAAGAATATTCATAAATGACTTAGTTATCACACTTAGAATGAGTTTACATTTTTTGTACAAAATACCGTATGTGGGGTATTTTTTTTATTTTTTATATAAGCCTCAAGGGCTAGGTGGCGCTGTATTTATAACTGAATGTTGTCATAGAGATACCTTCAGGCCTTGATTATAAGCATACATGTCAAGTGTGGGATTTTTTTTGGAGCATGTCCCGTCGAGTTATTAAGCATATCCTTCATTCACGATATTGCTTTTAATGTCCATAGAGGCTATCAAAAATAAATAAAAATATATATATGTTTGGATAAGTCTGATGCCAGTGAACATTTTGAGTGGTGGAAACTAAAAGAATATTCATAAATGACTTAGTTATCACACTTAGAATGAGTTTACATTTTTTGTACAAAATACCGTATGTGGGGTATTTTTTTTTTATGCCTCAAGGGCTAGGTGGCGCTGCATATATAACTGAATGTTGTCATAGAGATAGCTTCAGGCCTTGACGATAAACATACATGTCAAGTTTGGGATTTTTTGGAGCATGTACCGGGGAGTTATTAAGCATATCCTTTTTCAGTGCGAAACACAAATTTTGATGCCCCGCCTTCATCATATAGTATTTCGAAAGGTCAAGATTTTTCCCCCTGTCGTTGGCTCAGGTCTTGACATGGTCCAGGTCAAGTCTTAACTCAGTCAGATGAAACGTGTAGGAGAAGTGGGCAAAAGTCTGCGCCCTGTGAATGTGCAAAAATTGTCAAAAATGGGACATTCAAAAATTCGTAGCTCACTTCCTGTTCATTTTAGCATATGGGTCCAAGAGACTTTTTTGTAGGTCTTGGGCTCCCTCATACACCTAAAAATATTCGTCGTTCTTGCTTAAACGTACAACCGGGGCTGCTTCGTTAAAAACTTCTAGGGGGCGCTATTGAGTCATTTTTGTAAAAATAGCACAATCAACAATAAAATATTGCTCATTTTACCAGGCCAGATGTGTGTGCCAAGTTTCATGAGTTTCTGTGCATGTTTCGACCCTCAAAACTGGCGTTGTTTTCTTGGCGAACAGCGCTTAGCCACACCCACAGCAATTCGCGAAAACTCACAAACTTCGTGTTGTGACATCATGAAGGCCGAAACCCTCATCTGAGCAAATATGAGGTAGGTCCAGTTAACGTGTTTGGAGAAAAACGTAGAAGAAAATTCGTAATAAAAGAAATTGCCACTAGGTGGCGCTATCAGTTAGATGAAATATAAGTCAGTAGATGTCTTTAGGGCTGGACTCTCATCAAATGTGTGAAATTTTGAGAAGATAGGATCATCTCGGTCAAGTTAATGCAGCTTTTATTTTCACGAAAAATCTTCAGACTTTGCGTCACCGTAGCGGCCACGCCCTTTGGCGAAAAGTTACAATATTCGGTGTGGGGCATGATCAACATCTTAAGCCTTTTCTGACCAATTTTCAAATGGATCCCTTCAACAAGCTCAGCACAGTAGCTAAAAACGTAAAGTATGACATTTATTGTAACCACTAGGTGGCGCTATATGTATAACTGAATTTTATCATATAGATGTTTTCAGGCCGTGACTATTACGTTGCCTGAGAAGTTTGAGATTTTTTGGAGCTTGAACATGGGAGTTATTAAGCATTTGCTCTTTCTGGACAAATGAAATTTTAAAGGCAATATTTGATGCCCCGCCCCCGTCATATAGTATTTCAAAAAGGCAAGATGTTTTGCCCAGTTTTTCTCTCAGGTCTTGAGATGATAAATGCCAAGTTTGAAGTCAATTGGATGAAAAATGTTTGCAAAGGGAGAAAAAGCATGACCACAGTGAATGTGCCAAAATAGGCCAAAATTGGACATAAAAAAATTCATAGCTCACTTCCTGTACATTTTAGCTACATGGTCCCAATAGACTTTTTTGTGCGTCTCGGGGTGCTACACGTGCCTGCCAATTTTTGTTGCTCTAGCTCAAACGTGCCGGGCTTGGTTTTTATTTTTCTACGCTAGGGGGCGCTATCGAGTCGCATTGTTATGACGACTTAATAATATAAAATTTTTCGCCGGGCCTGAGGAGTGTGCAAAGTTCGGTGAGTTTTCGTGAATGTTTAGGTACCCAAAATCGCGATCGTTTGCGGAGAATAAAGAATAATAATAATAACTAGAGCTGCGAGCAGCTATAAAGGGCCCTCGCAGCCCGGGCCACGTTGGGGTCCTTGCACGTTGGGGTACTTGCACGTTGGGGTACTGGCACGTTGGGGTACTGGCATATTGGAAGCAAAATTTCTTTGAAAATGGCATAATAAACGTTTACATGTAGAATATTTTTTTTGCCAGTGTCTGTCAAGCTCAACGGATTTTGGTGATTGTTAAGACCTGCAAAAATCAGCGTCCTTATTTATTTTTAGGCAATGAGTTGCCCTGATTGGTATTTTTTTGTAAAAGTGTATATACACATCATCTCTCGTTGTACTCATTGCACAATGTTTACTTTTATTGTCCAAAGGGGCAATCAAAAATGAATAAAACAAAATGGAAACGTACATACGTTTGGATCGGTGTGAAGCCAGTGAACAATTTGAGTGGTGGAAACTAAAAGAATATTCATAAATGACTTAGTTATCACACTTAGAATGAGTGTACATTTTTTGTACAAAATACCGTATGTGGGGTATTTTTTTAATTTTTTTTATATAAGCCTCAACGGCTAGGTGGCGCTGT
The DNA here is from genome assembly GCF_051991245.1 of Festucalex cinctus. NCBI lineage: Eukaryota > Metazoa > Chordata > Actinopteri > Syngnathiformes > Syngnathidae > Festucalex > Festucalex cinctus. The sequence continues at coordinate 1,703,002 of NC_135426.1, read as the reverse complement.
ATTTATAACTGAATGTTGTCATAGAGATACCTTCAGGCCTTGATTATAAGCATACATGTCAAGTGTGGGATTTTTTTTGGAGCATGTACCGTGGAGTTATTAAGCATATCCTTCATTCACGATATTGCTTTTAATGTCCATAAAGGCTATCAAAAATAAATAAATATATATATATGTTTGGATAAGTCTGATGCCAGTGAACATTTTGAGTGGTGGAAACTAAAAGAATATTCATAAATGACTTAGTTATCACACTTAGAATGAGTTTACATTTTTTGTACAAAATACCGTATGTGGGGTATTTTTTTTTTATGCCTCAAGGGCTAGGTGGCGCTGCATATATAACTGAATGTTGTCATAGAGATAACTTCAGGCCTTGACGATAAACATACATGTCAAGTTTGGGATTTTTTGGAGCATGTACCGGGGAGTTATCAAGCATATCCTTTTTCATTGCGAAACACAAATTTTGATGCCCCGCCCTCATCATATAGTATTTTGAAAAGTCAAAATTTTTCCCCCTGTCGTTGGCTCAGGTCTTGACATGGTCCAGGCCAAGTCTTAACTCAGTCGGATGAAACGTGTAGGAGAAGTGGGCAAAAGTCTGCCCCCTGTGAATGTGCAAAAATCGTCAAAAATGGGACATTCAAAAATTCGTAGCTCACTTCCTGTTCATTTTAGCATATGGGTACAAGAGACTTTTTTGTAGGTCTTGGGCTCCCTCATACACCTAAAAATATTCGTCGTTCTTGCTTAAACGTATAACTGGGGCTGTTTCGTTAAAGATTTCTAGGGGGCGCTATTGAGTCATTTTTGTAAAAATAGCACAATCGCCGATAAAAAATTGCTCATTTTGCCAGGCCAGCTGTGTGTGCCAAGTTTCGTGTGTTTCTGTGCCAGTTTAGGCCCTCAAAATTGGCGTTGTTTTCTTGGCGAACAGCGCTTAGCCACGCCCACAGCGACTCGCGAAAACTCACAAACTTCGTGTTGTGACAGCATGAAGGCCGACACCCTCATCTGAGCAAATATTAGGTAGGTCCAGTTAACATGGTTGGAGAAAAACATTGAAGAAAAATCGTAAGAAAAAAAATTGCCAGTAGGTGGCGCTATCAGTAAGATGAAATATAAGTTTGTAGATGTCTTTAGGGCTGGACTCTCATCAATTGTGTAAAATTTTGAGAAGATAGCATCATCTCGGTCAAGTTAATGCAGCTTTTGTTGTCACGAGAAATCTTCAGACTTTGCGGCACCGTAGCGGCCACGCCCTTTGGCGAAAAGTTACAATATTCGGTGTGGGGCATGATCAACATCTTAAGGCTTTTCTGACCAATTTTCAACTGGATCCCTTCAACGAGCTCAGCACAGTAGCTAAAAACGTAAAGTATGACAATTATTGTTACCACTAGGTGGCGCTACATGGATAACTGAATTTTATCATATAGATGTTTTCAGGCCGTGACTATTAAGTTGCCTGATAAGTTTGAGATTTTTTGGAGCTTGAACATGGGAGTTATTAAGCATTTGCTCTTTCTGGACAAATGAAATTTTAAAGGCAATATTTGATGCCCCGCCCCCGTCATATAGTATTTCGAAAAGGCAAGATTTTTCCCCCAGTTGTTCTCTCAGGTCTTGAGATGATAAATGCCAAGTTTGAAGTCAATTGGATGAAAAATGTTTGCAAAGGGGGAAAAAGCATGACCACAGTGAATGTGCCAAAATAGGCCAAAATTGGACATTAAAAAATTCATAGCTCACTTCCTGTACATTTTAGCTACATGGTCCCAATAGACTTTTTTGTGCGTCTCGGGGTGCTACACGTGCCTGCCAATTTTCGTTGCTCTAGCTCAAACATGCCGGGCTTGGTTTTTATTTTTCTATGCTAGGGGGCGCTATAGAGTCGCGTTGTTATGACGACTTCATAATATCAAATTTTTCGCCGGGCCTGAGGAGTGTGCAAAGTTTGGTGAGTTTTCGTAAATGTTTAGGTACCCAAAATCGTGATCGTTTACGGAGAAGAAGAAGAAGAAGAAGAAGAATAATAATAATAATAATCCGATCGAAAAACAATAGGGACCTCGCAGCGGTAGCTGCTCGGGCCCTAATAATAATAATAATAATAATAATAATAATTTTTACAAAAACAATAGGGACCTCGCAGCGGTCGCTGCTCGGGCCCTAACTAGAGCTGCGAGCAGCTATAAAGGGCCCTCGCAACCCGGGCCACGTTGGGGTACTTGCACGTCGGGGTACTGGCACGTTGGGGTACTGTCAAATAGGACAAGGACCAACTAAAATGTTTTTGACAAGCCTTGTGTGTGCAAAGTTTAATTTAAAACGCAAAATATGGTGCGCAATTCCCAAAATAAATTCAAAATGGCGGACTTCCTTTTAGGTTTAGCATACGGCTACAGAATACTTTTTGTAGGTCTTAAGCTAATAGGTATGCCTCCCAGTTTTCACAAATCTAGGTCAAGTCATCTTTAGTTGTGTATCGCTTGAATCATACAATTGGAAATGCTCCATAAAAATGCATAGAGGGCGCTATTGAGCACAACGTTGGGTTACTTGCACGTCAGGGTACTGGCACGTTGGGGTACTGTTACATGGAACAAGGACCATTTAAAATGTTATTTTTTTCCATGCCTTGTCTGTGCAAAGTTTAATGAAAAAGGCCAAAAATGATGTATAATTCCCAAAATAAAATCAAAATAGCGGACTTCCTCTTTGGTTTGGCAAATGGCTACATAATACTTTTTTGTAGGTCTAGCATAATCATACAATCGGAAATGCTTCATAAAAATGTCTAGAGGGCGCTATTTATTGCAAATTGCACAATAAATCTCTGAAAATTCATGTTCATGACAAGTCTGAAGTGTTTGCAAAGTTTCATGAGTTTTCATGTGTATAAAAAAAAAAAGCAGCACTTGACAAACAATGCATTGCTATGGCAACAGCGTGTTACAAAATAAAAAACTTTCGATTACTTTGCATCTTAAACATCTTAAGATGAAACACACCAAGTTTGAAGACAGTCGGATAAATTTTGTAGGAGGGGTTCGTTAAAATATGACCCCTGAAAAAGGCCACAAAAAATGGCAACAAATCCCATCATAAATCAAAATGGCAGACTTCCTGTTTGGTTTAGCACATGGTTCCAAGAGACTTTTTTGTACATCATGGGCTCTTATGTATGCCTGCAAATTATCATAGCGCTAGGTGAAACGTACAACCGGGAATGCTTCGTTAAAGAGGAGTTTTTTAGCTCAAAATGTGATGCCCGGCCCCTGGGGGACTTCCTGTTAGGTTAAGCACATGGCACCAAGAGACTTTTTTGTACATCCTGGACTGTTACATATGTCTAAAATTTTTCGTCGCTCTAGCTGCTTCGTACAACTGGGAATGCTTCATTAATAAGATTTTTTTTCCTTTGCAAAAAGTTCATGCCACGACAACAGCGTGTGACGAAATAAAAAACTTTCAATAACTTTTCATTTTCAACATCTTAAGATGAATCACACCAAGTTTGAAGATGATCGGATAAACTCTGTAGGAGGAGTTTGTTAAAATATGACCCCTATGAAATGGCCAAAAAAAATGGCAACACATTCCAAAGTAAATCAAAATGGCGGACGTCCTGTTAGGTTTAGCATATGGTTCAAAAAGAGTTTTTTGTACCTCGAGGGCTGTTATATACCTCTACAAATTTTGGTAACTCTATGTGAAACGTACAGCCGGGTATGCTTTGTTAAAGAGGAGTATTTTAGCTCAAAATGTGATGCCCGGCCCCTGGGGGACTTCCTGTTGGGTTTAGCACAGGGCACCAAGAGACTTTTTTGTACATCTTGGGCTGTTACATATGTCTACAAATTTTCGTAGCTCTAGCTGCTTCGTACAAATGGGAATGCTTCTTTAAGGATATTTTTTTTCCTTTAAAAACAGTGCATGCCATGACAACAGTGTGCGACGAAATACAAAGCTTTCAATAACTTTTCATCTTCAACATCTTAAGATGAATCACACCAAGTTTGAAGATGATCGGATAAACACTGTAGGAGGAGTTCGTTAAAATAAGACCCCAATGAAATGGCCAAAAAAATGGCAACACGTTCCAAAATAAATCAAAATGGTGGACTTCCTGTTAGGTTTAGCATATGGTTCAAAAAGAGTTTTTTGTAGGTCATAGCCTGTTACATATGTGTACCAATTTTCGTAGCTCTAGATTAAACGTACAACCGGCAATGCTTCGTGAAGTAAGAATTTTTAAACTCTAAATTTGATGCGCCGCCGCCGTCATATAGTATATCAAAAACTTTTCATTTTTCACAATGATGTTGTCCCAGGTGTTGAGATGGTACATCCCAAGGTTGAAGTCAATCGGGTTAACCGTGTAGGAGAAGCGGGCAAAAGTATGACCCCTGTAAATGTGCAAAAATTGGCAAAAATTGGACATTTAAATAGTCATACCTCACTTTCTGTCTATTTTAGGGTACACACTTCAAAGAGGTTTTTGTTCATTGGGATGTGCTACAGGTGCCACACAATTTTCATAGCCGTCGGACAATCGTAGCGGGACAGGGATCCGTTTAACCTATGTAGGGGGCGCTAAGGAGCCATTTTTCTGTTATCATGTATGGCGACTTTAAAATATCAAATTTTTCGCCAGGCCTGATGTGCGTGTAAAGTTTGGTGAGTTTTCGTTCACGTTTAGCGTCTCAAGTTTGAAGACAGTCGGATAAATTTTGTAGGAGGAGTTCGTTAAAATATGACCCCTAAAAAAGGCCACAAAAAATATGCCTCTAAATTATCATAGCGCTAGGTGAAACGTACAACCGGGAATGCTTCGTTAAAGAGGAGTTTTTTCCTCAAAATGTGATGACCGGCCCCTACGGGACTTCCTGTTGGGTTTAGCACATGGCACCAAGAGACTTTTTTTGTACATCGTGGGCTGTTAAATTTGTCTCCAAATTTTCGTAGCTCTAGCTGCTTCGTACAACTGGGAATGCTTCATTAAGAGGGAATTTTTTCCTTTGCAAACTGTGCATGCCACGGCAACAGCGTGCGACGAAATAAAAAGCTTTCAATAACTTTTCATCTTCAACATTTTAAGATGAATCACTCCAAGTTTGGAGATGATCGGATAAACTCTGTAGGAGGAGTTCGTTAAAATAAGACCCCTATGAAATGGCCCAAAAAATGGCAACACGTTCCAAAGTAAATCAAAATGGCGGACTTCCTGTTCGGTTTAGCATATGGTTCAAAAAGAGTTTTTTGTACCTTGAGGGCTGTTACATATGTCTTCAAATGTTGGTAACTCTAGTTGAAATGTACAGCCAGGAATGCTTCATTAAATAAGAATTTTGAAACACAAAATTTGATGCCTCGCCTCTGGCAGACTTCCTGTTAGGTTTAGCATATGGCACCAACAGGCTTTTTTGTAGATCATAGTCTGTTACATATGTGTACCAATTTTCGTGGCTCTCAATTAAACGTACCACCGGCAATGCTTTGTTAAGTAAGAATTTTGAAAGTGTAAATTTGATGCCCCGCCACCGTCATATAGTATGTCAAAAACTTTAGATTTTTTACCATGATGTTGTCCCAGGTGTTGAGATGGTACAGCCCAAGTTTGAAGTCAATCGGGTTAACCGTGTAGGAGAAGCGGGCAAAAGTATGACCCCTGTAAATGTGCAAAAATGGGCCAAAATTGGACATTCAAATACTCATACCTCACTTCCTGTCTATTTTAGGGTACACATATCAAAGAGGTTTTTGTTCATCTGGATGTGCTACAGGTGCCACACAATTTTCGTAGCCATAGGACAATCGTAGCGGGACAGGGATCCGTTAAACCTATGTAGGTGGCGCTACAGAGCCATTTTTCTGTTATCATGTATGGCGACTTTAAAATATCAAATTTTTCGCCAGGCCCGATCTGCGTGTAAAGTTTGGTGAGTTTTCGTTCATGTTTAGTGCCTCAAAAATGTGGTTGTTTGCGGAAAAGAATAATAACAAAGAAAAAGAAGAAGAAGAAGAAGAACTAGAGCTGCGAGCAGCTATAAAGGGCCCTCGCAACCTGGGCCACGTTGGGGTACTTGCACGTTGGGGTACTGACATGTTGGGGTACTGTTTCATAGGAAACCGTCTAAATTGTAAATGTTTTTGCCATGCTTTGTGCTTGCAAAGTTTCATGGAAAGGTCAAAAATGATGCACAATTAACAAAATAAAATCAAAATGGTTTGGCACATGGCTATAGAATAATCTTTCTTGGTATTAGACTGATAGGTGTGCCTCCAAATATTCACACATCTAGCTGAATCATATAATCGGAAATACTTCATAAAAAATGTCTAAAGGGCGCTATTGAGCCATTTATTACAAATTGCACAACAAATCTCTAAAATATTCATGTTCTTGAGAGGTCTGATCTGTGTGCAAAGTTTTGAGTTTTCGCTCATGTTTAGACTTTCAAAAAAAAAAGCATTTTTCTTTGCAAACAATGCATCGCTAGAGCAAAGGCGTGACAAACAATTTCAAGAACTTTTCATCTTAAATATCTTCAGATGAAACACGCCAAAGAATGAAGACAATCTGATAAGTTTTGTAGAAAATATGAGGCCTATAAAAGGCCCCAAAAAATGGCAACAAATAGCAAAGTAAATCAAAATGGCAGACTTCCTGTTTGGTTTAGCATATGGCTTTAGAAACTTTTTTGTCAGTCTTAGGCTGATAGGTATCCCAATTTTTACAAATCTAGCTGAATCATACATTTCCAAAAGCTTCATAAAAATATCTATAGGGCGCTATTGAGCCATTTATTGCAAATTGCACAAGAAATCTCTAAAATATTCATGTTTATGACAAGTCTGATGTGTGTGTAAAGTTTCATGAGTTTTCGCTCGTTTAGACAAAAAAAAAAAAAGCAGCATTTTACTTGGCAAATAATGCATCGCTATGGCAACGGCTTGCGACAAAATAAAAAAAACTTTCGATAACTTTGCATCTTAAACATCTTAAGATGAAACACACCAAGTTGGAAGACAGTCGGATAAATTTCGTAGGAGTTCGTTAAAATGTGACCCCTAAAAAAGGCCACAAAAAATGGCTGCAAATCCCAACGTAAATCAAAATGCCGGACTTCCTGTTTGGTTTAGCATATGGTTCTAAGAGACTTTTTTGTACATCGTGGGCTCTTATGTATGCCTCCAAATTATCATAGCGCTAGGTGAAACGTACAACCGGGAATGCTTCGTTAAAGAGGAATTTTTTAGCTCAAAATGTGATGCCCGGCCCCTACGGGACTTCCTGTTGGGTTTAGCACATGGCACCAAGAGACTTTTTTGTACATCGTGGGCTGTTACATTTGTCTCCAAATTTTCGTAGCTCGAGCTGCTTCGTACAACTGGGAATGCTTCATTAAGAAGGAATTTTTTCCTTTGCAAACTGTGCATGCCACGGCAACAGCGTGCGACGAAATAAAAAGCTTTCAATAACTTTTCATCTTCAACATCTTAAGATGAATCACACCAAGTTTGGAGATGATCGGATAAACTCTGTAGGAGGAGTTCTTTAAAATAAGACCCCTATGAAATGGCCCAAAAAATGGCAACACGTTCCAAAGTAAATCAAAATGGCTGACTTCCTGTTCGGTTTAGCATATGGTTCAAAAAGAGTTTTTTGTACCTTGAGGGCTGTTACATATGTCTTCAAATTTTGGTAACTCTAGGTGAAATGTACAGCCGGGAATGCTTCATTAAGTTAGAATTTTGAAACACAAAATTTGATGCCTCGCCTCTGGCGGACTTCCTGTTAGGTTTAGCATATGGCACCAACAGGCTTTTTTGTAGATCATAGTCTGTTACATATGTGTACCAATTTTCATAGCTCTTGGTTAAACGTACCACCGGCAATGCTTCGTTAAGTAAGAATTTTGAAACTGTAAATTTGATGCCCCGCCACCGTCATATAGTATGTCAAAAACTTTTGATTTTTTACCATGGTGTTGTCCGAGGTCTTGAGATGGTACATCCCAAGTTTGAAGTCAATCGGATTAACCGTGTAGGAGAAGCGGGCAAAAGTATGACCCCTGTAAATGTGCAAAAATTGGCCAAAATTGGACATTTAAATACACATATCTCACTTCCTGTCTATTTTAGGGTACACAGATCAAAGAGGTTTTTGTTCATCTGGATATGCTACAGGTGCCACACAATTTTCATAGCTGTAGGACAATCGTAGCGGGACAGGGATCCGTTTAAGCTATGTAGGTGGCGCTACAGAGCCTTTTTTCTGTTATCATGTATGGCGACTTTGAAATATCAAATTTTTCGCCAGGCCCGATCTGCGTGTAAAGTTTGGTGAGTTTTCGTTCACGTTTAGTGTCTCAAAAATGTGATTGTTTGCGGAAAAGAATAATAACAAATAAAAAGAAGAATAACTAGAGCTGCGAGCAGCTATAAAGGGCCTTCGCAACCTGGGCCACATTGGGGTACTTGCACGTCAGGGTACTGGCACGTTGGGGAACTGTCAAATCGGACAAGGACCATCTAAAATGTTTTTGACAAGCTTTGTTAGTGTAAAAGTCCAAAGATGGTGTGCAATTCCCAAAATAAATTCAAAATGGCGGACTTCCTTTTAGGTTTAGCATACGGCTACAGAATACTTTTTGTAGGTCTTAAGCTAATAGGTATGCCTCCCAGTTTTCACAAATCTAGGTCAAGTCATCTTTAGTTGTGTATCGCTTGAATCATACAATTGGAAATGCTCCATAAAAATGCATAGAGGGCGCTATTGAGCACAACGTTGGGTTACTTGCACGTCAGGGTACTGGCACGTTGGGGCACTGTTACATGGAACAAGGACCATTTAAAATGTTAGTTTTTTCCATGCCTTGTCTGTGCAAAGTTTAATGAAAGAGGCCAAAAATGATGTATAATTCCCAAAATAAAATCAAAATAGCGGACTTCCTCTTTGGTTTGGCAAATGGCTACATAATACTTTTTTGTAGGTATTAGGCTGATAGGGGTCTGTCCTAATTGTCACAAATCTAGCAGAATCATACAATCGGAAATACTTCATAAAAATGTCTAGAGGGCGCTATTTATTGCAAATTGCACAATAAATCTCTAAAAATTCATGTTCATGACAAGTCTGATGTGTTTGCAAAGTTTCATGAGTTTTCACACATTGCACAATAAATCTCTAAAAATTCATGTTCATGACAAGTCTGATGTGTTTGCAAAGTTTCATAAGTTTTCACACATGTATAGATAAAAAAACAAAGCAGCACTTCACTTGGCAAACTGCATCGCTATAGCAGCAGCGTGCGACAAAATAAAAAACTTTTGATAACTTTGCATCTTAAACATCTTAAGATGAAACACACCAAGTTTGAAGACGGTTGGATGAACTTTGTACGAGGAGTTCGTTAAAATATGACAACTGAAAAAGGCCACAAAAAATGGCAACAAATCCCATCGTAAATCAAAATGGCAGACTTCCTGTTTGGTTTATCACATGGTTCCAAGAGACTTTTTTGTACATCGTGGGCTCTTATGTATGCCTGCAAATTATCATCGCGCTAGGTGAAACGTACAACCGGGAATGCTTCGTTAAAGAGGAGTTTTCTAGCTCAAAATGTGATGCCCGGCCCCTGGGGGACTTCCTGTTGGGTTTAGCACATGGCACCAAGAGACTTTTTTGTACACTGTGGGCTGTTACATATGTCTACAATTTTTTGTAGCTCTAGCTACTTCGTACAACTGGGAATGCTTCATTAAGAGGGATTTTTTTCCTTTGCAAAAAGTGCATGCCACGACAACAGCGTGCGACGAAATAAAGAGCTTTCAATAACTTTTCATCCTCAACATCTTAAGATGAGTCACACCAAGTTTGAAGATGATCGGATAAACTCTGTAGGAGGAGTTCGTTAAAATATGACCCCTATGAAATGGCCCAAAAAATGGCAACACATTCCAAAGTAAATAAAAATGGCGGACATCCTGTTAGGTTTAGCATATGGTTCAAAAAGAGTTTTTTGTACCTCGAGGGCTGTTATATACCGCTACAAATTTTGGTAACTCTAGGTGAAACGTACAGCCGGGTATGCTTTGTTAAAGAGGAGTTTTTTAGCTTAAAATGTGATGCCCGGCCCCTGGGGGACTTCCTGTTGGGTTTAGCACAGGGCACCAAGAGACTTTTTTGTACATCTTGGGCTGTTACATATGTCTACAAATTTTCGTAGCTCTAGCTGCTTCGTACAACTGGCAATGCTTCTTTAAGGATATTTTTTTCCCTTTGCAAACAGTGCATGCCATGACAACAGCGTGCGACGAAATACAAAGCTTTCAATAACTTTTCATCTTCAACATCTTAAGATGAATCACACCAAGTTTGAAGATGATCGGATAAACACTGTAGGAGGAGTTCGTTAAAATAAGACCCCAATGAAATGGCCAAAAAAATGGCAACACGTTCCAAAATAAATCAAAATGGCGGACTTCCTGTGAGGTTTAGCATATGGTTCAAAAAGAGTTTTTTGTAGGTCATAGCCTGTTACATATGTGTACAAATTTTCGTAGCTCTAGATTAAACGTACAACCGGCAATGCTTCATGAAGTAAGAATTTTTAAACTCTAAATTTGATGCGTCGCCGACGTCATATAGTATATCAAAAACTTTAGATTTTTTACAATGATGTTGTCCCAGGTGTTGAGATGGTCCATCCCAAGTTTGAAGTTAATCGGGTTAACCGTGTAGGAGAAGCGGGCAAAAGTATGACCCCTGTAAATGTGCAAAACTGGGCCAAAATTGGACAGTCAGATGATCATACCTCACTTTCTGTCTATTTTAGGGTACACACATCAAAGAGGTTTTTGTTCATCTGGATGTGCTACGGGTGCCACACAATTTTCGTCGCCATAGGACAATCGTAGCGGGACAGGGATCCGTTTAACCTATGTAGGTGGCGCTATGGAGCCATTTTTCTGTTATCATGTATGGCGACTTTAAAATATCAAGTTTTTCGCCAGGCCTGATGTGCGTGTAAAGTTTGGTGAGTTTTCGTTCACGTTTAGCGTCTCAAAAATGCGATTGTTTGCGGAGAAGAATAATAATAAGAATAATAATAAGAAGAATTCCTACAAAAACAATAGGGCCTCGCAGCGGCACCGCCGCCGCCGCTGCTCGGGCCCTAATAAGAATTCCTTCAGGAACAATAGGGACCTCGCAGCGGTCGCTGCTCGGGCCCTAACTAGAGCTGCGAGCAGCTATAAAGGGCCCTCGCAACCCGGGCCACGTTGGGGTACTTGCACGTCGGGGTACTGGCACGTTGGGGTACTGTCAAATAGGACAAGGACCATCTAAAAATGTTTTTGACAAGCCTTGTGTGTGCAAAGTTTAATCAAAACGCAAAATATGGTGTGCAATTCCCAAAATAAATTCAAAATGGTGGACTTCCTTTTAGGTTTAGCATACGGCTACAGAATACCTTTTGTAGGTCTTAAGCTAATAGTTATGCCTCCCAGTTTTCATAAATCTTGGTCAAGTCATCTTTAGTTGTGTATCGCTTGAATCATACAATTGGAAATGCTCCATAAAAATGCATAGAGGGCGCTATTGAGCACAACGTTGGGTTACTTGCACGTCAGGGTACTGGCACGTTGGGGTACTGGTACATGGAACAAGGACCATTTAAAATGTTAGTTTTTTCCATGCCTTGTCTGTGCAAAGTTTAATGAAAAAGGCCAAATATGATGTATAATTCCCAAAATAAAATCAAAATAGCGGACTTCCTCTTTGGTTTGGCAAATGGCTACATAATACTTTTTTGTAGGTCTAGCATAATCATACAATCGGAAATGCTTCATAAAAATGTCTAGAGGGCGCTATTTATTGCAAATTGCACAATAATCTCTAAAAATTCATGTTCATGACAAGTCTGATGTGTTTGCAAAGTTTCATGACTTTTCATGTGTATAAAAAAAAAAAAAAGCAGCACTTGACAACTGTTACATGGAACAAGGACCATTTAAAATGTTAGTTTTTTCCATGCCTTGTCTGTGCAAAGTTTAATGAAAAAGGCCAAAAATGATGTATAATTCCCAAAATAAAATCAAAATAGCGGAATTCCTCTTTGGTTTGGCAAATGGCTACATAATACTTTTTTGTAGGTCTAGCATAATCATACAATCGGAAATGCTTCATAAAAATATCTAGAGGGCGCTATTTATTGCAAATTGCACAATAAATCTCTGAAAATTCATGTTCATGACAAGTCTGATGTGTTTGCAAAGTTTCATGAGTTTTCATGTGTATAACAAAAAAAAAGCAGCACTTGACAAACAATGCATTGCTATGGCAACAGCGTGTTACAAAATAAAAAACTTTCGATTACTTTGCATCTTAAACATCTTAAGATGAAACACACCAAGTTTGAAGACAGTCGGATACATTTTGTAGGAGGGGTTCGTTAAAATATGACCCCTGAAAAAGGCCACAAAAAATGGCAACAAATCCCATCATAAATCAAAATGGCAGACTTCCTGTTTGGTTTAGCACATGGTTCCAAGAGACTTTTTTGTACATCATGGGCTCTTATGTATGCCTGCAAATTATCATAGCGCTAGGTGAAACGTACAACCGGGAATGCTTCGTTAAAGAGGAGTTTTTTAGCTCAAAATGTGATGCCCGGCCCCTGGGGGACTTCCTGTAAGGTTAAGCACATGGCACCAAGAGACTTTTTTGTACATCCTGGACTTTTACATATGTCTACAATTTTTCGTCGCTCTAGCTGCTTCGTACAACTGGGAATGCTTCATTAATAAGATTTTTTTTCCTTTGCAAAAAGTGCATGCCACGACAACAGCGTGTGACGAAAATAAAAAACTTTCAATAACTTTTCCTTTTCAACATCTTAAGATGAATCACACCAAGTTTGAAGATGATCGGATAAACTCTGTAGGAGGAGTTCGTTAAAATAAGACCCCTATGAAATGGCCCAAAAAAATGGCAACACATTCCAAAGTAAATCAAAATGGCGGACGTCCTGTTAGGTTTAGCATATGGTTCAAAAAGAGTTTTTTGTACCTCGAGGGCTGTTATATACCTCTACAAATTTTGGTAACTCTATGTGAAACGTACAGCCGGGTATGCTTTGTTAAAGAGGATTTTTTTTAGCTCAAAATGTGATGCCCGGCCCCTGGGGGACTTCCTGTTGGGTTTAGCACAGGGCACCAAGAGACTTTTTTGTACATCTTGGGCTGTTACATATGTCTACAAATTTTCGTAGCTCTAGCTGCTTCGTACAAATGGGAATGCTTCTTTAAGGATATTTTTTTTCCTTTAAAAACAGTGCATGCCATGACAACAGTGTGCGACGAAATACAAAGCTTTCAATAACTTTTCATCTTCAACATCTTAAGATGAATCACACCAAGTTTGAAGATGATCGGATAAACACTGTAGGAGGAGTTGGTTAAAATAAGACCCCAATGAAATGGCCAAAAAAATGGCAACACGTTCCAAAATAAATCAAAATGGTGGACTTCCTGTTAGGTTTAGCATATGGTTCAAAAAGAGTTTTTTGTAGGTCATAGCCTGTTACATATGTGTACCAATTTTCGTAGCTCTAGATTAAACGTACAACCGGCAATGCTTCGTGAAGTAAGAATTTTTAAACTCTAAATTTGATGCGCCGCCGCCGTCATATAGTATATCAAAAACTTTTCATTTTTCACAATGATGTTGTCCCAGGTGTTGAGATGGTACATCCCAAGTTTGAAGTCAATCGGGTTAACCGTGTAGGAGAAGCGGGCAAAAGTATGACCCCTGTAAATGTGCAAAAATTGGCAAAAATTGGACATTTAAATACTCATACCTCACTTTCTGTCTATTTTAGGGTACACACTTCAAAGAGGTTTTTGTTCATTGGGATGTGCTACAGGTGCCACACAATTTTCATAGCCGTCGGACAATCGTAGCGGGACAGGGATCCGTTTAACCTATGTAGGGGGCGCTAAGGAGCCATTTTTCTGTTATCATGTATGGCGACTTTAAAATATCAAATTTTTCGCCAGGCCTGATGTGCGTGTAAAGTTTGGTGAGTTTTCGGTCACGTTTAGTGTCTCAAAAATGTGATCGTTTGCGGAGAAGAATAATAATAAGAATAATAATAATAACTAGAGCTGCGAGCAGCTATAAAGGGCCCTCGCAACCCGGGCCACGTTGGGGTACTTGTACGTCGGGGTACTGGCACGTTGGGGTACTGTCAAATAGGACAAGGACCATCTAAAATGTTTTTGACAAGCCTTGTGTGTGCAAAGTTTAATCAAAACGCAAAATATGGTGCGCAATTCCCAAAATAAATTCAAAATGGCGGACTTCCTTTTAGGTTTAGCATACGGCTACAGAATACTTTTTGTAGGTCTTAAGCTAATAGGTATGCCTCCCAGTTTTCACAAATCTAGGTCAAGTCATCTTTAGTTGTGTATCGCTTGAATCATACAATTGGAAATGCTCCATAAAAATGCATAGAGGGCGCTATTGAGCACAACGTTGGGTTACTTGCACGTCAGGGTACTGGCACGTTGGTGTACTGTTACATGGAACAAGGACCATTTAAAATGTTAGTTTTTTCCATGCCTTGTCTGTGCAAAGTTTAATGAAAAAGGCCAAAAATGATGTATAATTCCCAAAATAAAATCAAAATAGCGGACTTCCTCTTTGGTTTGGCAAATGGCTACATAATACTTTTTTGTAGGTCTAGCATAATCATACAATCGGAAATGCTTCATAAAAATGTCTAGAGGGCGCTATTTATTGCACATTGCACAATAAATCTCTGAAAATTCATGTTCATGACAAGTCTGATGTGTTTGCAAAGTTTCATGAGTTTTCATGTGTATAAAAAAAAAAAAAAAGCAGCACTTGACAAACAATGCATTGCTATGGCAACAGCGTGTTACAAAATAAAAAACTTTCGATTACTTTGCATCTTAAACATCTTAAGATGAAACACACCAAGTTTGAAGACAGTCGGATAAATTTTGTAGGAGGGGTTCGTTAAAATATGACCCCTGAAAAAGGCCACAAAAAATGGCAACAAATCCCATCATAAATCAAAATGGCAGACTTCCTCTTTGGTTTAGCACATGGTTCCAAGAGACTTTTTTGTACATCATGGGCTCTTATGTATGCCTGCAAATTATCATAGCGCTAGGTGAAACGTACAACCGGGAATGCTTCTTTAAAGAGGAGTTTTTTAGCTCAAAATGTGATGCCCCTGGGGGACTTCCTGTTGGGTTTAGCACATAGCACCAAGAGACTTTTTTGTACATGCTGGGCTGTTACATATGTCTACAATTTTTCGTCGCTCTAGCTGCTTCGTACAACTGGGAATGCTTCATTAAGAAGGATTTTTTTCCTTTGCAAAAAGTGCATGCCACGACAACAGCATGTGATGAAATAAAAAACTTTCAATAACTTTTCATTTTCAACATCTTAAGATGAATCACACCAAGTTTGAAGATGATCGGATAAACTCTGTAGGAGGAGTTTGTTAAAATATGACCCCTATGAAATGGCCAAAAAAAATGGCAACACATTCCAAAGTAAATCAAAATGGCGGACGTCCTGTTAGGTTTAGCATATGGTTCAAAAAGAGTTTTTTGTACCTCGAGGGCTGTTATATACCTCTACAAATGTTGGTAACTCTATGTGAAACGTACAGCCGGGTATGCTTTGTTAAAGAGGAGTTTTTTTAGCTCAAAATGTGATGCCCAGCCCCTGGGGGACTTCCTGTTGGGTTTAGCACAGGGCACCAAGAGACTTTTTTGTACATCTTGGGCTGTTACATATGTCTACAAATTTTCGTAGCTCTAGCTGCTTCGTACAAATGGGAATGCTTCTTTAAGGATATTTTTTTTTCCTTTGCAAACAGTGCATGCCATGACAACAGCGTGCGACGAAATACAAAGCTTTCAATAACTTTTCATCTTCAACATCTTAAGATGAATCACACCAAGTTTGAAGATGATCGGATAAACACTGTAGGAGGAGTTCGTTAAAATACGACCCCAATGAAATGGCCAAAAAAATGGCAACACGTTCCAAAATAAATCAAAATGGTGGACTTCCTGTTAGGTTTAGCATATGGTTCAAAAAGAGTTTTTTGTAGGTCATAGCCTGTTACATATGTGTACCAATTTTCGTAGCTCTAGATTAAACGTACAACCGGCAATGCTTCGTGAAGTAAGAATTTTTAAACTCTAAATTTGATGCGCCGCCGCCGTCATATAGTATATCAAAAACTTTTCATTTTTCACAATGATGTTGTCCCAGGTGTTGAGATGGTACATCCCAAGTTTGAAGTCAATCGGGTTAACCGTGTAGGAGAAGCGGGCAAAAGTATGACCCCTGTAAATGTGCAAAAATTGGCAAAAATTGGACATTTAAATACTCATACCTCACTTTCTGTCTATTTTAGGGTACACACTTCAAAGAGGTTTTTGTTCATTGGGATGTGCTACAGGTGCCACACAATTTTCATAGCCGTCGGACAATCGTAGCGGGACAGGGATCCGTTTAACCTATGTAGGGGGCGCTAAGGAGCCATTTTTCTGTTATCATGTATGGCGACTTTAAAATATCAAATTTTTCGCCAGGCCTGATGTGCGTGTAAAGTTTGGTGAGTTTTCGGTCACGTTTAGTGTCTCAAAAATGCGATTGTTTGCGGAGAAGAATAATAAGAATAAGAATAATAATAACTAGAGCTGCGAGCAGCTATAAAGGGCCCTCGCAACCCGGGCCACGTTGGGGTATTTGCACGTCGGGGTACTGGCATGTTGGGGTACTGTCAAATAGGAAACCATCTAAATTGTAAACGTTTTTGCCATGCTTTGTGTTTTTAAAGTTTCATGGAAAGGCCAAAAACGATGCACAATTAACAAAATAAAATCAAAATGGATTGGCACATGGCTATATAGAATACTTTTTGAATATATTCGGCATGCCTGCCAATATTCACACATCTAGCTGAATCATATAATCGGAAATACTTCATAAAAATGTCTAGAGGGCGCTATTGAGCCATTTATTACAAATTGCACAACAAATCTCTAAATAAAATATTCATGTTCCAGACAGGTCTGGTGTGTGTGCAAAGTTTTGTTGAGTTTTCACCCATATTTAGACTCTCAAAAAAGCATTTTTCTTCACAAACAATGCATGGCTACAGCAAAGGAGTGTGACAAAATAAAAAAATTCAATAACTTTTCATCTTAAATATCTTAAGATGAAACACGCCAAAGAATGAAGACGATCTGATAAGTTCTGTTGAAAATATGACCCCTATAAAAGGCCCCAAAAAATGGCTACAAATACCAAAGTAAATCAAAATGGCAGACTTCCTTTTTGATTCAGCATATGGCTTTAGAAACCTTTTTGTAAGTCTTAGGCTGATAGGTATCCCAATTTTTACAAATCTAGCTGAATCATAAAACACAAAACATTTGCAAAAGCTTCATAAAAATGTCTAGAGGGCGCTATTGAACCATTTATTGCAAATTGAATAAGAAATCTCTAAAATATTCATGCTGATGACAAGCCTGATGTGTGTGTAAAGTTTCATGAGTTTTTGCACATGTTTAGACCAAAACAAAAAAGCAGCATTTTACTTGGCAAACAATGCATCGCCATGACAACGGCGTGCGACAAAATAAATAACTTTCGATAACTTTGCATCTTAAACATCTTAAGATGAAGCACACCAAGTTTAAAGACAGTCGGATAAATTTTGTAGGAGGAGTTCGTTAAAATATGACCCCTAAAAAAGGCCACAAAAAATGGCTACAAATCCCAACGTAAATCAAAATGGTGGACTTCCTGATTGGTTTAGCATATGGCTCCAAGAGACTTTTTTTGTACATCCTGAGCTCTTATGTTTGCCTGCAAATTATCATAGCTTTAGGTGAAACGTACAACCGGGAATGCTTTGTCTGTTTAATCAAAACGCAAAATATGGTGTGCAATTCGATGCATTGCTATGTCAACAGCGTGTGACAAAATAAAAAACTTTCGATTACTTTGCATCTTAAACATCTTAAGATGAAACATACCAAGTTTGAAGACAGTCGGATAAATTTTGTAGGAGGGGTTCGTTAAAATATGACCCCTGAAAAAGGCCACAAAAAATGGCAACAAATCCCATCATAAATCAAAATGGCGGACTTCCTGTTTGGTTTAGCACATGGTTCCAAGAGACTTTTTTGTACATCGTGGGCTCTTATGTATGCCTCTAAATTATCATAGCGCTAGGTGAAACGTACAACCGAGAATGCTTCGTTAAAGAGGAGTTTTTTAGCTCAAAATGTGATGACCGGCCCCTACGGGACTTCCTGTTGGGTTTAGCACATGGCACCAAGAGACTTTTTTTGTACATCCTGGGCTGTTACATATGTCTACAATTTTTCGTCGCTCTAGCTGCTTCGTACAACTGGGAATGCTTCATTAAGAAGGATTTTTTTCCTTTGCAAAAAGTGCATGCCACGACAACAGCGTGTGACGAAATAAAAAACTTTCAATAACTTTTCATTTTCAACATCTTAAGATGAATCACACCAAGTTTGAAGATGATCGGATAAACTCTGTAGGAGGAGTTTGTTAAAATATGACCCCTATGAAATGGGCAAAAAAAATGGCAACACATTCCAAAGTAAATCAAAATGGCGGACGTCCTGTTAGGTTTAGCATATGGTTCAAAAAGAGTTTTTTGTACCTCGAGGGCTGTTATATACCTCTACAAATTTTGGTAACTCTAGGTGAAACGTACAGCCGGGTATGCTTTGTTAAAGAGGAGTTTTTTTAGCTCAAAATGTGATGCCCGGCCCCTGGGGGACTTCCTGTTGGGTTTAGCACAGGGCACCAAGAGACTTTTTTGTACATCTTGGGCTGTTACATATGTCTACAAATTTTCGTAGCTCTAGCTGCTTCGTACAACTGGCAATGCTTCTTTAAGGATATTTTTTTCCTTTGCAAACAGTGTATGCCATGACAACAGCGTCCGACGAAATACAAAGCTTTCAATAACTTTTCATCTTCAACATCTTAAGATGAATCACACCAAGTTTGAAGATGATCGGATAAACACTGTAGGAGGAGTTCGTTAAAATAAGGCCCCAATGAAATGGCCAAAAAAATGGCAACACGTTCCAAAATAAATCAAAATGGTGGACTTCCTGTTAGGTTTAGCATATGGTTCAAAAAGAGTTTTTTGTAGGTCATAGTCTGTTACATATGTGTACCAATTTTCGTAGCTCTAGATTAAACGTACAACCGGCAATGCCTCGTGAAGTAAGAATTTTTAAACTCTAAATTTGATGCGCCGCCGCCGTCATATATTATATCAAAAACTTTTCATTTTTCACAATGATGTTGTCCCAGGTGTTGAGATGGTCCATCCTAAGTTTGAAGTCAATCGGGTTAACCGTGTAGGAGAAGCGGGCAAAAGTATGACCCCTGTAAATGTGCAAAAATTGGCAAAAATTGGACATTTAAATACTCATACCTCACTTTCTGTCTATTTTAGGGTACACACTTCAAAGAGGTTTTTGTTCATTGGGATGTGCTACAGGTGCCACACAATTTTCATAGCCGTCGGACAATCGTAGCGGGACAGGGATCCGTTTAACCTATGTAGGGGGCGCTAAGGAGCCATTTTTCTGTTATCATGTATGGCGACTTTAAAATATCAAATTTTTCGCCAGGCCTGATGTGCGTGTAAAGTTTGGTGAGTTTTCGGTCACGTTTAGTGTCTCAAAAATGTGATCGTTTGCGGAGAATAATAATAATAATAATAATAATAATAAGAATTCCAACAAAAACAATAGGGCCTCGCAGCGGCACCGCCGCCGCCGCTGCTCGGGCCCTAATAATAACAATTCCTTCAGGAACAATAGGGACCTCGCAGCGGTCGCTGCTCGGGCCCTAATAATAAGAATTCCTTGAAAAACAATAGGGACCTCGCAGCGGTCGCTGCTCGGGCCCTAATAAGAAGAATTCCTACAAAAACAATAGGGCCTCGCAGCGGCACCGCCGCCGCCGCTGCTCGGGCCCTAACTAGAGCTGCGAGCAGCTATAAAGGGCCCTCGCAACCCGGGCCACGTTGGGGTATTTGCACGTCGGGGTACTGGCATGTTGGGGTACTGTCAAATAGGAAACCATCTAAATTTTAAACGTTTTTGCCATGCTTTGTGTTTGTAAAGTTTCATGGAAAGGCCAAAAATGATGCACAATTAACAAAATAAAATCAAAATGGATTGGCACATGGCTATATAGAATACTTTTTGAATATATTAGGCATGCCTGCCAATATTCACACATCTAGCTGAATCATATAATCGGAAAGACTTCATAAAAATGTCTAGAGGGCGCTATTGAAGCATTTATTGCAAATTTAATAAGAAATCTCTAAAATATTCATGCTTATGACAAGCCTGATGTGTGTGTAAAGTTTCATGAGTTTTTGCACATGTTTAGACCAAAAAAAAAAAAGCAGCATTTTACTTGGCAAACAATCCATCGCCATGAAACGGCGTGCGACAAAATAAATAACTTCCGATAACTTTGTATCTTAAACATCTTAAGATGAAGCACACCAAGTTTGAAGACAGTCGGATAAATTTTGTAGGAGGAGTTCGTTAAAATATGACCCCTAAAAAAGGCCACAAAAAATGGCTACAAATCCCAACGTAAATCAAAATGGCGGACTTCCTGTTTGGTTTAGCAGATGGTTCCAAGAGACTTTTTTGTACATCGTGGGCTCTTATGTATGCCTCTAAATTATCATAGCGCTAGGTGAAACGAACAACCGGGAATGCTTCGTTAAAGAGGAGTTTTTTACCTCAAAATGTGATGACCGGCCCCTACGGGACTTCCTGTTGGGTTTAGCACATGGCACCAAGAGACTTTTTTGTACATCGTGGGCTGTTAAATTTGTCTCCAAATTTTCGTAGCTCTAGCTGCTTCGTACAACTGGGAATGCTTCATTAAGAGGGAATTTTTTCCTTCGCAATCTGTGCATGCCACGGCAACAGCGTGCGACGAAATAAAAAGCTTTCAATAACTTTTCATCTTCAACATTTTAAGGTGAATCACACCAAGTTTGGAGATGATCGGATAAACTCTGTAGGAGGAGTTCGTTAAAATAAGACCCCTATGAAATGGCCCAAAAAATGGCAACACGTTCCAAAGTAAATCAAAATGGCGGACTTCCTGTTCGGCTTAGCATATGGTTCAAAAAGAGTTTTTTGTACCTTGAGGGCTGTTACATATGTCTTCAAATGTTGGTAACTCTAGGTGAAATGTACAGCCGGGAATGCTTCATTAAATAAGAATTTTGAAACACAAAATTTGATGCCTCGCCTCTGGCGGACTTCCTGTTAGGTTTAGCATATGGCACCAACAGGCTTTTTTGTAGATCATAGTCTGTTACATATGTGTACCAATTTTCGTGGCTCTCAATTAAACGTACCACCGGCAATGCTTAGTTAAGTAAGAATTTTGAAACTGTAAATTTGATGCCCCGCCACCGTCATATAGTATGTCAAAAACTTTAGATTTTTTACCATGATGTTGTCCCAGGTGTTGAGATGGTACAGCCCAAGTTTGAAGTCAATCGGGTTAACCGTGTAGGAGAAGCGGGCAAAAGTATGACCCCTGTAAATGTGCAAAAATGGGCCAAAATTGGACATTCAAATACTCATACCTCACTTCCTGTCTATTTTAGGGGACACATATCAAAGAGGTTTTTGTTCATCTGGATGTGCTACAGGTGCCACACAATTTTCATAGCCATAGGACAATCGTAGCGGGACAGGGATCCGTTAAACCTATGTAGGTGGCGCTACAGAGCCATTTTTCTGTTATCATGTATGGCGACTTTAAAATATAAAATTTTTCGCCAGGCCCGATCTGCGTGCAAAGTTTGGTGAGTTTTCGTTCATGTTTAGTGCCTCAAAAATGTGGTTGTTTGCGGAAAAGAATAATAACAAAGAAAAAGAAGAAGAAGAAGAAGAAGAAGAAGAATAATAAGAATTCCTTCAGGAACAATAGGGACCTCGCAGCGGTCGCTGCTCGGGCCCTAATAAGAATTCCTTCAGGAACAATAGGGACCTCGCAGCGGTCGCTGCTCGGGCCCTAATAACTAGAGCTGCGAGCAGCTATAAAAGGCCCTCGCAACCCGGGCCACGTTGGGGTACTTGCACGTCGGGGTACTGGCACGTTGGGGTACTGGCACGTTGGGGTACTGTCAAATAGGACAAGACCATCTAAAATGTTTTTGACAAGCCTTGTGTGTGCAAAGTTTAATCAAAACGCAAAATATGGTGTGCAATTCCCAAAATAAATTCAAAATGGTGGACTTCCTTTTAGGTTTAGCATACGGCTAAGGAATACCTTTTGTAGGTCTTAAGCTAATAGGTATGCCTCCCAGTTTTCATAAATCTTGGTCAAGTCATCTTTAGTTGTGTATCGCTTGAATCATACAATTGGAAATGCTCCATAAAAATGCATAGAGGGCGCTATTGAGCACAACGTTGGGTTACTTGCACGTCAGGGTACTGGCACGTTGGGGTACTGTTACATGGAACAAGGACCATTTAAAATGTTAGTTTTTTCCATGCCTTGTCTGTGCAAAGTTTAATGAAAAAGGCCAAAAATGATGTATAATTCCCAAAATAAAATCAAAATAGCGGACTTCCTCTTTGGTTTGGCAAATGGCTACATAATACTTTTTTGTAGGTCTAACATAATCATACAGGCATACAGGCATAATCGGAAAGGCTTCATAAAAATGTCTAGAGGGCGCTATTTATTGCAAATTGCACAATAAATCTCTGAAAATTCATGTTCATGACGAGTCTGATGTGTTTGCAAAGTTTCATGAGTTTTCATGTGTATAAAAAAAAAAAAGCAGCACTTGACAAACAATGCATTGCTATGGCAACAGCGTGTTACAAAATAAAAAACTTTCGATTACTTTGCATCTTAAACATCTTAAGATGAAACACACCAAGTTTGAAGACAGTCGGATAAATTTTGTAGGAGGGGTTCGTTAAAATATGACCCCTGAAAAAGGCCACAAAAAATGGCAACAAATCCCATCATAAATCAAAATGGCAGACTTCCTGTTTGGTTTAGCACATGGTTCCAAGAGACTTTTTTGTACATCGTGGGCTCTTATGTATGCCTGCAAATTATCATAGCGCTAGGTGAAACGTACAACCGGGAATGCTTCATTAATAACATTTTTTTTCCTTTGCAAAAAGTGCATGCCACGACAACAGCGTGTGACGAAATAAAAAACTTTCAATCACTTTTCATTTTCAACATCTTAAGATGAATCACACCAAGTTTGAAGATGATCGGATAAACTCTGTAGGAGGAGTTTGTTAAAATATGACCCCTATGAAATGGCCAAAAAAAATGGCAACACATTCCAAAGTAAATCAAAATGGCGGACGTCCTGTTAGGTTTAGCATATGGTTCAAAAAGAGTTTTTTGTACCTCGAGGGCTGTTATATACCTCTACAAATTTTGGTAACTCTATGTGAAACGTACAGCCGGGTATGCTTTGTTAAAGAGGAGTTTTTTAGCTCAAAATGTGATGCCCGGCCCCTGGGGGACTTCCTGTTGGGTTTAGCACAGGGCACCAAGAGACTTTTTTGTACATCTTGGGCTGTTACATATGTCTACAAATTTTCGTAGCTCTAGCTGCTTCGTACAACTGGCAATGCTTCTTTAAGGATATTTTTTTTCCTTTGCAAACAGTGCATGCCATGACAACAGCGTCCGACGAAATACAAAGCTTTCAATAACTTTTCATCTTCAACATCTTAAGATGAATCACACCAAGTTTGAAGATGATCGGATAAACACTGTAGGAGGAGTTCGTTAAAATAAGGCCCCAATGAAATGGCCAAAAAAATGGCAACACGTTCCAAAATAAATCAAAATGGTGGACTTCCTGTTAGGTTTAGCATATGGTTCAAAAATAGTTTTTTGTAGGTCATAGTCTGTTACATATGTGTACCAATTTTTGTAGCTCTAGATTAAACGTACAACCGGCAATGCCTCGTGAAGTAAGAATTTTTAAACTCTAAATTTGATGCGCCGCCGCCGTCATATATCCATCCATCCATTTTCTTGACCGCTTATTCCTCACAAGGGTCGCGGGGGCTGCTGGCGCCTATCTCAGCTGGCTCTGGGCAGTAGGCAGGGGACACCCTGGACTGGTTGCCAACCAATCGCAGGGCACACAGAGACGAACAACCATCCACACTCACACGCACACGCACACCTAGGGACAATTCGGAGCGCCCAATTAACCTGCCATGCATGTCTTTGGAATGTGGGAGGAGACCGGAGTACCCGGAGAAGACCCACGCGGGCACGGGGAGAACATGCAAACTCCACCCAGGAAGGTCCGAGCCTGGACTCGAACCGGAGACCTCAGAACTGGGAAGCGGACGTGCTAACCACTCGACTACCGTGC
This sequence comes from Festucalex cinctus, assembly GCF_051991245.1. Classification (NCBI taxonomy): domain Eukaryota; kingdom Metazoa; phylum Chordata; class Actinopteri; order Syngnathiformes; family Syngnathidae; genus Festucalex; species Festucalex cinctus. The sequence continues at coordinate 1,678,457 of NC_135426.1, read as the reverse complement.
CGCCCGCCGTCATATAGTATATCAAAAACTTTTCATTTTTCACAATGATGTTGTCCCAGGTGTTGAGATGGTACATCCCAAGTTTGAAGTCAATCGGGTTAACCGTGTAGGAGAAGCGGGCAAAAGTATGACCCCTGTAAATTGGCAAAAATTGGACATTTAAATACTCATACCTCACTTTCTGTCTATTTTAAGGTACACACTTCAAAGAGGTTTTTGTTCATTGGGATGTGCTACAGGTGCCACACAATTTTCATAGCCGTCGGACAATCGTAGCGGGACAGGGATCCGTTTAACCTATGTAGGGGGCGCTAAGGAGCCATTTTTCTGTTATCATGTATGGCGACTATAAAATATCAAATTTTTCGCCAGGCCTGATGTGCGTGTAAAGTTTGGTGAGTTTTCGGTCACGTTTAGTGTCTCAAAAATGTGATCGTTTGCGGAGAATAATAATAATAATAATAATAATAATAATAAGAAGAAGAATTCCTACAAAAACAATAGGGCCTCGCAGCGGCACCGCCGCCGCCGCTGCTCGGGCCCTAACTAGAGCTGCGAGCAGCTATAAAGGGCCCTCGCAACCTGGGCCACGTTGGGGTACTTGCACGTCGGGGTACTGGCATGTTGGGGTACTGTCAAATAGGACAAGGACCATCGAAAATGTTTTTGACAAGCCTTGTGTGTGCAAAATTTTATCAAAAGGCCAAAGATGGTGAGCAATTCCCAAAATAAATTCAAAATGGGGGACTTCCTTTTAGGTTTAGCATACGGCTACAGAATACTTTTTGTAGGTCTTAGGCTAATAGGTATGCCTTCCAGTTTTCACAAATCTAGGTCAAGTCATCTTTAGTTATATAGCGCTTGAATCATACAATCGGAAATGCTCCATAAAAATGTCTAGAGGGCGCGATTTATTGCAAATTGCACAAGAAATCTCTAAAAATTCACATTCATTACAAGTCTGATGTGTGTGCAAAGTTTCATGAGTTTTCACACATGAAAAGACAAAAAAAAAAAGCAGCACTTTAATTGGCAAACAATGCATCGCTATGGCAACAGCGTGTGACAAAATAAAAAACATTAGATAACTTTGCATCTGAAACATTTTAAGATGAAACACACCAAGTTTGAAGACGGTCGGATAAATTTTGTAGGAGGAGTTCGTTAAAATATGAACCCTAAAAAAGGCCACAAAAAATGGCTACAAATACCAAAGTAAATCAAAATGGCGGACTTCCTGTTTGGTTTAGCACATGGTTCCAAGAGACTTTTTTGTACATCGTGGGCTCTTATGTATGCCTCCAAATTATCATAGCTCTAGGTGAAACGTACAACCGGGAATGCTTCGTTAAAGAGGAGGGTTTTTTTTTAGCACAAAATGTGATGCCCGGCCCCTGGGGGACTTCCTGTTGGGTTTAGCACATGGCACCAAGATAATTTTTTGTACATCTTGGACTGTTACATATGTCTACAAATTTTCGTAGCTCTAGCTGCTTCGTACAACTGGGAATGCTTCATTAAGAAGGATTTTTTTTCGTTTGCAAAAAGTGCATGCCACGGCAACAGCGTGCGATGAAATAAAAAGGTTTCAATAACTTTTCATCGTCAACATCTTAAGATGAATCACACCAAGTTTGAAGATGATCGGATAAACTCTATAGGAGGAGTTCGTTAAAATAAGACCCCTATGAAATGGCCAAAAAAATGGCAACACGTTTCAAAGTAAATCAAAATGGCGGACTTCCTGTTGGGGTTAGCATATGTTTCAAAAAGGGTTTTTTGTACCTTGAGGGCTGTTACATATGTCTTCAAATTTTGGTAACTCTAGGTAAAACGTACAACTGGGAATGCTTCATTAAAGAGGAGTTTTTTTTAGCTCAAAATGTGATGCCCGGCCCCTGGGGGACTTCCTGTTGGGTTTAGCACATGGCACCAAGAGAATTTTTTGTACATCGTGGGCTGTTACATTTGTCTCCAAATTTTCGTAGCTCTAGCTGCTTCGTACAACTGGGAATGCTTCATTATGAAGGAATTTTTTCCTTTGCAAACTGTGCATGCCACGGCAACAGTGTGCGACGAAATAAAAAGCTTTCAATAACTTTTCATCTTCAACATCTTAAGATGAATCACACCAAGTTTGAAGATGATCGGATAAACTCTGTAGGAGGAGTTCGTTAAAATAAGACCCCTATGAAATGGCCCAAAAAATGGCGACACGTTCCAAAGTAAATCAAAATGGTGGACTTCCTGTTAGGTTTAGCATATGGTTCAAAGAGAGTTTTTTGTACTTCGAGGGCTGTTACATATGTCCTCAAATTTTGGTAACTCTCGGTGAAACGTACAGCCGGGAATGCTTCATTAAGTAAGAATTTTGAAACTCTAAATTTGACGCCCCGCCACCGTCATATAGTATGTCAAAAACTTTAGATTTTTTACCATGATGTTGTCCCAGGTGTTGAGATGGTACAGCCCAAGTTTGAAGTCAATCGGGTTAACCGTGTAGGAGAAGCGGGCAAAAGTATGACCCCTGTAAATGTGCAAAAATGGGCCAAAATTGGACATTTAAATGATCATACCTCACTTCCTGTCTATTTTAGGGTACACACATGAAAGAGGTTTTTTTTCATCTGGATGTGCTACAGGTGCCACAAAATTTTCATAGCCGTAGGACAATCGTAGCGGACCTGGGATCCGTTTAACCTATGTAGGGGGCGCTAAGGAGCCATTTTTCTGTTATCATGTATGGCGACTTTAAAATATCAAATTTTTCGCCAGGCCTGACGTGTGTGTAAAGTTTGGTGAGTTTTCGTTCACGTTTAGTGTCTCAAAAATGCGATCGTTTGCGGAGAATAATAATAATAAATAAGAATAATAATAACTAGAGCTGCGAGCAGCTATAAAGGGCCCTCGCAACCCGGGCCACGTTGGGGTATTTGCACGTCGGGGTCCTGGCATGTTGGGGTACTGTCAAATAGGAAACCATCTAAATTGTAAACGTTTTTGCCATGCTTTGTGTTTGTAAAGTTTCATGGAAAGGCCAAAAATGATGCACAATTAACAAAATAAAATCAAAATGGATTGGCACATGGCTATATAGAATACTTTTTGAATATATTAGGCATGCCTGCCAATATTCACACATCTAGCTGTATCATATAATCGGAAACACTTCATAAAAATGTCTAGAGGGCGCTATTGAGCCATTTATTACAAATTGCACAACAAATCTCTAAATAAAATATTCATGTTCCAGACAGGTCTGGTGTGTGTGCAAAGTTTTGTGAGTTTTCGCCCATATTTAGACTCTCAAAAAAGCATTTTTCTTCACAAACAATGCATGGCTACAGCAAAGGCTTGTGACAAAATAAAAACATTCAATAACTTTTCATCTTAAATATCTTAAGATGAAACACGCCAAAGAATGAAGACGATCTGATAAGTTCTGTTGAAAATATGACCCCTATAAAAGACCCCCAAAAATGGCAGACTTCCTGTTTGATTCAGCATATGGCTTTAGAAACCTTTTTGTAAGTCTTAGGCTGATAGGTATCCCAATTTTTACAAATCTAGCTGAATCATAAAACACAAAACATTTGCAAAAGCTTCATAAAAATGTCTAGAGGGCGCTATTGAACCATTTATTGCAAATTGAATAAGTAATCTCTCAAATATTCATGCTTATGACAAGCCTGTTGTGTGTGTAAAGTTTCATGAGTTTTTGCAAATGTTTAGACCAAAAAAAAATCAGCATTTTACTTGGCAAACAATGCATCGCCATGACAACGGCATGCGAAAAAATAAATAACTTTCGATAACTTTGCATCTTAAACATCTTAAGATGAAGCACACCAAGTTTGAAGACAGTCGGATAAATTTTGTAGGAGGAGTTCGTTAAAATATGACCCCTAAAAAAGGCCACAAAAAATGGCTACAAATCCCAACGTAAATCAAAATGGCGGACTTCCTGTTTGGTTTAGCACATGATTCCAAGAGACTTTTTTGTACATCGTGGGCTCTTATGTATGCCTCTAAATTATCATAGCGCTAGGTGAAACGTACAACCGGGAATGCTTCGTTAAAGAGGAGTTTTTTACCTCAAAATGTGATGCCCGGCCCCTACGGGACTTCCTGTTGGGTTTAGCACATGGCACCAAGAGACTTTTTTGTACATCGTGGGCTGTTACATTTGTCTCCAAATTTTCGTAGCTCTAGCTGCTTCGTACAACTGGGAATGCTTCATTAAGAAGGAATTTTTTCCTTTGCAAACTGTGCATGCCACGGCAACAGCGTGCGACGAAATAAAAAGCTTTCAATAACTTTTCATCTTCAACATCTTAAGATGAATCACACCAAGTTTGGAGATGATCGGATAAACTCTGTAGGAGGAGTTCGTTAAAATAAGACCCCTATGAAATGGCCCAAAAAATGGCAACACGTTCCAAAGTAAATCAAAATGGCGGACTTCCTGTTCGGTTTAGCATATGGTTCAAAAAGAGTTTTTTGTACCTTGAGGGCTGTTACATGTCTTCAAATTTTGGTAACTCTAGGTGAAATGTACAGCCGGGAATGCTTCATTAAGTAAGGATTTTGAAACACAAAATTTGATGCCTCGCCTCTGCCGGACTTCCTGTTAGGTTTAGCATATGGCACCAACAGGCTTTTTTGTAGATCATAGTCTGTTACATATGTGTACCAATTTTCGTAGCTCTAGATTAAACGTACCACCGGCAATGCTTCGTTAAGTAAGAATTTTGAAACTGTAAATTTGATGCCCCGCCACCGTCATATAGTATGTCAAAAACTTTAGATTTTTTACCATGATGTTGTCCCAGGTGTTGAGATGGTACAGCCCAAGTTTGAAGTCAATCGGGTTAACCGTGTAGGAGAAGCGGGCAAAAGTATGACCCCTGTAAATGTGCAAAAATGGGCCAAAATTGGACATTCAAATACTCATACCTCACTTCCCTTTCTATTTTAGGGTACACATATCAAAGAGGTTTTTGTTCATCTGGATGTGCTACAGGTGCCACACAATTTTCGTAGCCATAGGACAATCGTAGCGGGACAGGGATCCGTTAAACCTATGTAGGTGGCGCTACAGAGCCATTTTTCTGTTATCATGTATGGCGACTTTAAAATATCAAATTTTTCGCCAGGCCCGATCTGCGTGTAAAGTTTGGTGAGTTTTCGTTCATGTTTAGTGCCTCAAAAATGTGGTTGTTTGCGGAAAAGAATAATAACAAAGAAAAAGAAGAAGAAGAAGAAGAAGAATAACTAGAGCTGCGAGCAGCTATAAAGGGCCCTCGCAACCCGGGCCACGTTGGGGTATTTGCACGTCGGGGTACTGGCATGTTGGGGTACTGTCAAATAGGAAACCATCTAAATTTTAAACGTTTTTGCCATGCTTTGTGTTTGTAAAGTTTCATGGAAAGGCCAAAAATTATGCACAATTAACAAAATAAAATCAAAATGGATTGGCACATGGCTATATAGAATACTTTTTGAATATATTAGGCATGCCTGCCAATATTCACACATCTAGCTGAATCATATAATCGGAAAGACTTCATAAAAATGTCTAGAGGGCGCTATTGAAGCATTTATTGCAAATTTAATAAGAAATCTCTAAAATATTCATGCTTATGACAAGCCTGATGTGTGTGTAAAGTTTCATGAGTTTTTGCACATGTTTAGACCAAAAAAAAAAAAAGCAGCATTTTACTTGGCAAACAATCCATCGCCATGAAACAGCGTGCGACAAAATAAATAACTTTCGATAACTTTGTATCTTAAACATCTTAAGATGAAGCACACCAAGTTTGAAGACAGTCGGATAAATTTTGTAGGAGGAGTTCGTTAAAAATGACCCCTAAAAAAGGCCACAAAAAATGGCTACAAATCCCAACGTAAATCAAAATGGCGGACTTCCTGTTTGGTTTAGCAGATGGTTCCAAGAGACTTTTTTTGTACATCGTGGGCTCTTATGTATGCCTCTAAATTATCATAGCGCTAGGTGAAACGTACAACCGGGAATGCTTCGTTAAAGAGGAGTTTTTTACCTCAAAATGTGATGACCGGCCCCTGGGGGACTTCCTGTTGGGTTTAGTACATGGCACCAAGAGACTTTTTTTGTACATCGTGGGCTGTTACATATGTCTCCAAATTTTCGTAGCTCGAGCTGCTTCGTACAACTGGGAATGCTTCATTAAGAAGGATTTTTTTTCCTTTGCAAACAAGTGCATGCCACGACAACAGCGTGCGACGAAATAAAAAGCTTTCAATAAATTTTCATCGTCAACATCTTAAGATGAATCACACCAAGTTTGAAGATGATCAGATAAACTCTGTAGGAGGAGTTTGTTAAAATAAGACCCCTATGAAATGGCCAAAAAAATGGCACCACGTTTCAAAGTAAATCAAAATGGCGGATTTCCTGTTGGGGTTAGCATATGTTTCAAAAAGGGTTTTTTGTACCTCGAGGCCTGTTACATATGTCTTCAAATTTTGGTAACTCTAGGTAAAACGTACAACCGGGAATGCTTCATTAAAGAGGAGTTTTTTAGCTCAAAATGTGATGCCCGGCCCCTGGGGGACTTCCTGTTGGGTTTAGCACATGGCACCAAGAGAATCTTTTGTACATCTTGGGCTGTTACATATGTCTACAAATTTTCGTAGCTCTAGCTGCTTCGTACAAGTGGGAATGCTTCATTAAGAAGGATTTGTTTCCTTTGCAAACAGTGCATGCCACGACAACAGCGTGCGACGAAATAAAAAGCTTTCAATAACTTTTCATCTTCAACATCTTAAGATGAATCACACCAAGTTTGAAGATGATCGGATAAACAGTGTAGGAGGAGTTCGTTAAAATAAGACCCCTATGAAATAGCCAAAAAAATGGCAACATGTTCCAAAGTAAATCAAAATGGTGGACCTCCTGTTAGGTTTAGCATATGGTTAAAAAAGAGTTTTTTGTACCTTGAGGGCTGTTACATACCTCTTCAAATTTTGGTAACTCTCGGTAAAACGTACAGCCGGGTATGCTTTGTTAAAGAGGAGTTTTTTTTAGCTCAAAATGTGATGCCCGGGCCCTGGGGGACTTCCTGTTGGGTTTAGCACAGGGCACCAAGAGACTTTTTTGTCCATCTTGGGCTGTTACATATGTCTACAAATTTTCGTAGCTCTAGCTGCTTCGTACAACTGGGAATGCTTCATTAAGAAGGATTTTCTTCCTTTGCAAAAAGTGCATGCCACGACAACAGCGTGCGACGAAATGAAAAGCTTTCAATAACTTTTCATCTTCAACATCTTAAGATGAATCACACCAAGTTTGAAGATGATCGGATAAACAGTGTAGGAGGAGTTCGTTAAAATAAGACCCCTATGAAATAGCCAAAAAAATGGCAACATGTTCCAAAGTAAATCAAAATGGTGGACCTCCTGTTAGGTTTAGCATATGGTTAAAAAAGAGTTTTTTGTACCTTGAGGGCTGTTACATATGTCTTCAAATTTTGGTAACTCTAGGTGAAACGTACAGCCGGGAATGCTTCTTTAAGTAAGAATTTTGAAACGCAAAATTTGATGCCCCGCCTCTGGCGGACTTCCTGTTGGGTTTAGCATATGGCACCAACAGACTTTTTTGTAGATCATAGTCTGTTACATATGTGTACCAATTTTCGTAGCTCTAGGTTAAACGTACAACCGGCAATACTACGTTTAGTAAGAGTTTTGAAACTCTAAATTTGATGCCTCACCCCCGTCACATAGTAGGTCAAAATTTTTTGATTTTTTACCATGATGTTGTCCCAGGTGTTGAGATGGTACAGCCCAACTTTGAAGTCAATCGGGTTAACCGTGTAGGAGAAGCGGGTGACGGATAACACGGGCTGAGGGCTGAGCAGATGTCACCAAGAAATAGAACATGGATGATGTCACTAACATGAATGATATGAACCTGTAACGTGTATTAACAACTGAATGCAACGATGCAATGATTGTTTGAGATAATCGCTATGTCACACAAAACTGGTATGTCACACAACACTAGTCTGAAATGTCTTTGGTGTAAGTGTCAACTTCATTAGCGTTTAAACATGCCCCATAATTGGTAAATATACTTGTGAACCAGCAGCCAGCATAAAACACAACACATACACATACATCCATTTACGGTAACACAGTTGCATACACACAACACACTCACTTGTCATAACACACATACTTAAATGGAGTACGGGAGTAAAGACTTTTTGTCCTGTCACTATGATGTGACATGAAATGTGGTTTTGACATGTCACGATGAGATTTAATGACGTGGTTTTAACATACCATGTATTTTGTTTGGAGTTTGGTTTGAATTTTTATGTTAATCAGTAGTGGTGTGGGGTATTATGAGTAAAAAGCTTTGAAGGGATTTTATTCACAAATGGGAAGTGCAGGTTATTTTAAAATCATATATGTTTTATCAGCATAAAAAATTAGACCTTGTCAACGAATGTGTTCCGCAAAACTGATAAGGTCACACGTTAAGAGGAACTGAAAGAGGAAGTAAGCACCAGACATTTAGAACTCAGCAGTTCAAACTTTGGTACAGACTGACTGGAACACACTCATCTGTGCTTAGTCATGCTATGTTCAGCATCCAGAGGGTATAAATTGGCGGGGACAAAACGAGGCGGGAGTGCAAAAAAGGAGCGAAGCTCTCTCTCTCGGCCAAGAGGGACATTTTTCGTCTTTGTGCCCCATTTACCCCTATATGCTAAATGAGGAAGTAATTCTAACAATCAAAATAAGAGTAATTTGTGGCAGACACATTGTCTTGATTGGCTGTTAGAAGATAATAGTTCCCCTTGTTTTGATCAGTTTTAGTAAATTAAACAGCCGGGATAGTAAATGGTAAACTTCCTCAACTATTTTCTTTGAGCTACTAGTTTAGCTCAAAGATAATTAGGCCCAGGTGGTTCATCACAGAATAGCTACCTGTCGTGACCACCCAGCAAAGGAATAATTCTTTTTCAAAGCTTTTGCCCTTCTTTTTGGTTTTTGATTTTTCTTTTCTTTTTATTTTTTTCTTGTTTCTTCAATTGATGATCTGGAGTAAGGAGCAACAAATTGTGAGTACATGTGATTCTGTTCTGTTTGAATTTATGATGTGAATCATTATTTTTTGTCATTAATCAACATATATTCATTATTGCACAAATTTTGCTTTGCTTTGCTTTGCTTTGGTTTGAACACTGATCAAGTAATAAATCAAGAAAGACAAGAAGTAGTTTAGAGTTTTTATGTGTATGGTCACATTAATCATTGATTTCTTAAACCCAACCTTCACTTTCCTGCTTTAACACTTTTCTCTCACTATTTGAGTCATACTTAGAGATACCTTATTGAATAGATAATAGTTCCATCTACATGTCGGCTGCGTTCCCAAAAATTCCTGAAAGGTTATTTCGGCTTACATAAACAAATAAAACAAGCCCTTACGGTTCTAACAAGGACAGTAAAACATATTTAGGTCATTCTAAGTGCAACCGATCATAGGGAAAGGAGCCGCTGTAAAAAGAGTGTGATTAGATTTATATCCTTAAATCATCAAAGGTTACTCTTTAAGGGTGTAGTCTAATGGAAGTCGGGGCTGACATTCTAAAACTAGGGCGGTGAGAACCGAAACGAATCCTTTTCGACGCCAGCTTGAAGCGCCCCCGTCACCTCCGTAAATCCCGTGTTACTACGGTTGGAGCCAAAGGGGGGCCTTAACCCTTTGTAACGGAGAGTTGGCCAGGTAAGCGAGATCAGACACGGGCAATAGTATGATCCATGTAAATGTGCAAAACTGGGCCAAAATTGGACAATCAGATGATCATACCTCACTTTCTGTCTATTTTAGGGTACACACATGCAAGAGGTTTTTGTTCATCTGGATGTGCTACAGGTGCCACACAATTTTCATAGCCGTCGGACAATCGTAGCGGTACAGGGATCCGTTTAACCTATGTAGGTGGCGCTATGGAGCCATTTTTCTGTTATCACCTATGGCGACTTTAAAATATCTAATTTTTCGCCAGGCCTGATGTGCGTGTAAAGTTTGGTGAGTTTTCGTTCACGTTTAGCGTCTCAAAAATGCGATTGTTTGCGGAGAATAATAATAATAAGAACTAGAGCTGCGAGCAGCTATAAAGGGCCCTCGCAACCTGGGCCACGTTGGGGTACTTGCACGTCGGGGTACTGGCACGTTGGGGTACTGTCAAATAGGACAAGGACCATCTAAAATGTTTTTGACAAGCTTTGTGAGTGCAAAAGGCCAAAGATGGTGTGCAATTCCCAAAATAAATTCAAAATGGCGGACTTCCTTTTAGGTTTAGCATACGGCTACAGAATACTTTTTGTAGGTCTTAAGCTAATAGGTATGCCTCCCAGTTTTCACAAATCTAGGTCAAGTCATCTTTAGTTGTGTATCGCTTGAATCATACAATTGGAAATGCTCCATAAAAATGCATAGAGGGCGCTATTGAGCACAACGTTGGGTTACTCGCACGTCAGGGTACTGGCACGTTGGGGTACTGTTAAGTTAAAGTGTAAAGTTTAATGAAAGAGGCCAAAAATGATGTATAATTCCCAAAATAAAATCAAAATAGCGGACTTCCTCTTTGGTTTGGCAAATGGCTACATAATACTTTTTTGTAGGTTTTAGGCTGATAGGGGTCTGTCCTAATTTTCACAAATCTAGCAGAATCATACAATCGGAAATACTTCATAAAAATGTCTAGAGGGCGCTATTTATTGCAAATTGCACAATAAATCTCTAAAAATTCATGTTCATGACAAGTCTGATGTGTTTGCAAAGTTTCATGAGTTTTCACACATGTATAGATAAAAAAACAAAGCAGCACTTTACTTGGCAAACAATGCATCGCTATAGCAGCAGCGTGCGACAAAATAAAAAACTTTCGATAACTTTGCATCTTAAACATCTTAAGATGAAACACACCAAGTTTGAAGACGGTCGGATGAACTTTGTACGAGGAGTTCGTTAAAATATGACCCCTGAAAAAGGCCACAAAAAATGGCAACAAATCCCATCGTAAATCAAAATGGCGGACTTCCTGTTTGGTTTAGCACATGGTTCCAAGAGACTTTTTTGTACATCGTGGGCTCTTATGTATGCGTGCAAATTATCATAGCGCTAGGTGAAACGTACAACCGGGAATGCTTCGTTAAAGAGGAGTTTTCTAGCTCAAAATGTGATGCCGGCCCCTGGGGGACTTCCTGTTGGGTTTAGCACATGGCACCAAGAGACTTTTTTGTACATTGTGGGCTGTTACATATGTCTACAAATTTTTGTAGCTCTAGCTGCTTCGTACAACTGGGAATGCTTCATTAAGGATTTTTTTCCTTTGCAAAAAGTGCATGCCACGACAACAGCGTGCGACGAAATAAAGAGCTTTCAATAACTTTTCATCCTCAACATCTTAAGATGAGTCACACCAAGTTTGAAGATGATCGGATAAACTCTGTAGGAGGAGTTCGTTAAAATAAGACCCCTATGAAATGGCCCAAAAAATGGCAACACATTCCAAAGTAAATCAAAATGGCGGACGCCCTGTTAGGTTTAGCATATGGTTCAAAAAGAGTTTTTTGTACCTTGAGGGCTGTTACATATGTCTTCAAATGTTGGTAACTCTAGGTGAAATGTACAGCCGGGAATGCTTCATTAAATAAGAATTTTGAAACACAAAATTTGATGCCTCTCCTCTGGCGGACTTCCTGTTAGGTTTAGCATATGGCACCAACAGGCTTTTTTGTAGATTATAGTCTGTTACATATGTGTACCAATTTTCATAGCTCTAGGTTAAACGTACCACCGGCAATGCTTCGTTAAGTAAGAATTTTGAAACTGTAAATTTGATGCCCCGCCACCGTCATATAGTATGTCAAAAACTTTAGATTTTTTACCATGGTGTTGTCCGAGGTCTTGAGATGGTACATCCCAAGTTGGAAGTCAATCGGGTTAACCGTGTAGGAGAAGCGGGCAAAAGTATGACCCCTGTAAATGTGCAAAAATGGGCCAAAATTGGACATTCAAATACTCATACCTCACTTCCTGTCTATTTTAGGGTACACATATCAAAGAGGTTTTTGTTCATCTGGATGTGCTACAGGTGCCACACAATTTTCGTAGCCATAGGACAATCGTAGCGGGACAGGGATCCGTTAAACCTATGTAGGTGGCGCTACAGAGCCATTTTTCTGTTATCATGTATGGCGACTTTAAAATATCAAATTTTTCGCCAGGCCCGATCTGCGTGTAAAGTTTGGTGAGTTTTCGTTCATGTTTAGTGCCTCAAAAATGTGGTTGTTTGCGGAAAAGAATAATAACAAAGAAAAAGAATAATAATAATAACTAGAGCTGCGAGCAGCTATAAAGGGCCCTCGCAACCCGGGCCACGTTGGGGTATATGCAAGTCGGGGGACTTGCACGTTGGGGTACTGTTAAATAGACAAGGACCATGGAAAATAGAAATGCATTTGCCGTGCCTTGTGTGTAAAAAGGTGCAGTAAAAGGCCAAAAATGATGCACAATTCCCAAAATAAATTCAAAAGTGTGGACTTTCTGATGTGTGTGCAAAGTTTCATGAAAAGTCGCTCGTTTGATATTCAAAACCAGCATCTGTTCATTTGAAAACATTGCATGGCACAGAGATGGTGTGTGATCAAATAAAAAGCTTTTTGATGACTCTTAATGTGGTGTCGCTGTGCAACACATATGTATTCATGACATAGTGAAGTATTGTGACAGTTTTGTAGGGTCCAGCAAACAGTAAATGTGTGACAGTTATTCAAGAAAAAATGTAGCTTTGAAGCAGGCTAACCAATGACATCATCTAAAGGGGAAAAAAGCACATGAGCAAGCATAGGTATAAGTAGAGGAGAAAAAGAGATGAAAGAAGTGCGAGAGATGGAACAGGAGAGGAATGCAGCTGTTTATGTATAGCTGTTGTAACAGGACAGATTAAATAACACTTTAACCTGGGGTTAACAGCGCCCTAGGACAGATAAACTCTTTAGTGTAAAAGTTTTCTGGGACAGATGAATCCCTTGGGGTCAAAGAGTTTGGGTTAGCACATAGTCTGTCTTAGGATAATGTAACCTCCATGGATGAATTAGTCCTAGGACGCTTTGACCTGCGGGCTAAAACTTCAGGGGGGTTAACCTGTCCTGTTATATTGTGATCATCGTCTTCGTGCATGTCCTCAGTGGCTTCTTCTGTCTGTGTGGCAGCATTTGATACATCTGTAGAACAAAAAAGAATGAAGAATCATGTTAGATCTGTGAAGTTTGGTTGTCTTAGGTGTAGTTTACAGAACAGTCGTGTGCATATTTTTAGCATGGTAGTGTCTTAATACAAATGCATATTATGTAATGCACTGTATATGGATATTACAGACGTAATATTTGACGGTGATCTTATATTCATAGTTTTTGCCCGTTAATAAATAATATAGCTAGTAAGTAATAAGACACGCAAAAATTGTATAGTTGAATCCTCTGATGATATCAGTCACATTTGAAAGTAATCAAGTGTAGTATGTATTCACATTATATACATTGAGAAATTGCGGCTCAATAATCAGTCAGTGTTTTAGTTAACAGTCCAATGTTACCTTCAAGATATTCCTAACAGAAAAAAAGGAACGTGCATTAACAAAAAAATGTAAAAATGTCCATTGTCAAACATGTCATTCATTATACACAATGTGTAGGATGGGGATGCTTGCTGTGTTAGTGTTTGTGTGTCTTCCATGTCATATAGCTTACCATCACGGACAAATGCATCACATGCATCCTTTATATCCAATGCAGTCTGGAGTTCTTTCACAAGCTTGGTTTTGAAGTCTATCTGTTTTTCAAGTGCTCGATTGACTCGAGTCACATGGACTAGTTGGTTCATTTGGGAATGAAGATCAAGGCTGCGCTGGTATAAGTCGTTGCGACTGGAAGCATGATCAATGCATGCATACTGTAATGACAAAGCATTCAATGAAAATCAGTCATGTTAGATTCCATGATTCTAAATAGCAGAGGTAACGTGTTGGTGCAAAACGTTGTGGTCGTGTTGCATGTTACTCAATGGCTGTGTGTGTCAAAACGAGCTTATTTGAAAGAATATACAAATATATACACACGGACATATATATTTATACAGTATAACAGTACCGCATGTATTGGTTTTAAGGAAAGAGTTGAAAAGCAGTGTTCAGAAAAAAGCACAAGACGCACAAAGTACCATTTCACTACATGTAATAAGTTGTCAAGTAGACATGTGAATTAAGTGGTTAAGATAGTGGCTACTGTGCAAGTAAGCTTCAATTGTCTCTAAAAGGTTAGCATATGTGTTCTACATGATATCAATGGCTAGACGTGCTCGTGGAGAAACATTACAAACAGAAAAACACACTAAAGGTGCCTTTAACAAACCTGTTAATAAATGAGAACTTAATACATATATATGGCATACTGTATATGATTGAGAAAGTTGTCCTGTTTAGTTTATGTATTGTATACTTACGGAAAAAAGTTGGCAATCTTTGCGTATGGAGATGATTAGAGGGTCTTTATCAAAAGAGAATTTGCTTGGTGATTTGTTCATGTTCTGTAGAAAAGCAAAGGAGTAGAAATAAATACAGTATCATACTTCATAAACATACAAGAAATTTGTAGCTGTATTAACCATTGTTGGTATTTGAAGTGATAATTTAGGAATAGAAGTGTAGTGATTGCAGAATTTATAGAGTGCTTACCTTGTATGACTTTGTAGATGGAAATGTCTTTTGTTGAAAGAGCTCTTTGTTGTCTACTATATATGCAAGGACAAGCATAAGTAGGTGTGGTTATGAAGTACTTGACCATTGAAATAAAGCAGTGGTATCAAATGTATGGACCGTGGTTTGGCTCAGGCCTGCAAAGGGGTTTAATGTGGCACAAGAGATAATCTTGTAAGGTACAAAAAATAATAATAATATAATAGGTATGCCTCTGAGTTTTCACAAATCTAGGTCAAGTCAAGTCATCTTTAGTTATTTCGCGCTTGAATCATCCAATCGGAAATGCTCCATAAAAAATGTATAGAGGGTGCGATTTATTGCAAATTGCACAAGAAATCTCTAAAAATTCATGTTAATGACAAGTCTGATGTGTGTGCAAAGTTTCACGAGTTTTCACACATGTATAGATAAAAAAAAACAAAGCAGCACTTTACTTGGCAACCAATGCATCGCTATAGCAGCAGCGTGCGACAAAATAAAAAACTTTCGATAAATTTGCATCTTAAACATCTTAAGATGAAACACACCAAGTTTGAACACGGTCGGATGAATTTTGTAGGAGGAGTTAAAATATGACCCCTAAAAAAGGCCACAAAAAAAGGCTACAAATCCCATCATAAATCAAAATGGCGGACTTCCTGTTTGGTTTAGCACATGGTTCCAAGAGACTTTTTTTGTACATCGTGGGCTCTTATGTATGCCTCTAAATTATCATAGCGCTAGGTGAAACGTACAACCGGGAATGCTTCGTTAAAGAGGAGTTTTTTAGCTCAAAATGTGATGCCCGGCCCCTACGGGACTTCCTGTTGGGTTTAGCACATGGCACCAAGAGACTTTTTTGTACATCGTGGGCTGTTACATTTGTCTCCAAATTTTCGTAGCTTCTAGCTGCTTCGTACAACTGGGAATGCTTCATTAAGAAGGAATTTTTTCCTTTGCAAACTGTGCATGCCACGGCAACAGCGTGCGACAAAATAAAAAGCTTTCAATAACTTTTCATCTTCAACATCTTAAGATGAAACACACCAAGTTTGGAGATGATCGGATAAACTCTGTAGGAGGAGTTCGTTAAAATAAGACCCCTATGAAATGGCCCAAAAAATGGCAACACGTTCCAAAGTAAATCAAAATGGCGGACTTCCTGTTCGGTTTAGCATATGGTTCAAAAATAGTTTTTTGTACCTTGAGGGCTGTTACATATGTCTTCAAATATTGGTAACTCTAGGTGAAATGTACAGCCGGGAATGCTTCATTAAGTTAGAATTTTGAAACACAAAATTTGATGCCTCGCCTCTGGCGGACTTCCTGTTAGGTTTAGCATATGGCACCAACAGGCTTTTTTGTAGATCATAGTCTGTTACATATGTGTACCAATTTTCGTAGCTCTAGATTAAACGTACCACCGGCAATGCTTCGTTAAGTAAGAATTTTGAAACTGTAAATTTGATGCCCCGCCACCGTCATATAGTATGTCAAAAACTTTAGATTTTTTACCATGATGTTGTCCCAGGTGTTGAGATGGTACAGCCCAAGTTTGAAGTCAATCGGGTTAACCGTGTAGGAGAAGCGGGCAAAAGTATGACCCCTGTAAATGTGCAAAAATGGGCCAAAATTGGACATTCAAATACTCATACCTCACTTCCTGTCTATTTTAGGGTACACAAATCAAAGAGGTTTTTGTTCATCTGGATGTGCTACAGGTGCCACACAATTTTCGTAGCCATAGGACAATCGTAGCGGGACAGGGATCCGTTAAACCTATGTAGGTGGCGCTACAGAGCCATTTTTCTGTTATCATGTATGGCGACTTTAAAATATCAAATTTTTCACCAGACCCGATCTGCGTGTAAAGTTTGGTGAGTTTTCGTTCATGTTTAGTGCCTCAAAAATGTGGTTGTTTGCGGAAAAGAATAATAACAAAGAAAAAGAAGAAGAAGAAGAATAACTAGAGCTGCGAGCAGCTATAAAGGGCCCTCGCAACCCGGGCCACGTTGGGGTACTTGCACGTCGGGGTACTGGCACGTTGGGGTACTGTCAAATAGGACAAGCACCATCTAAAATGTTTTTGACAAGCCTTGTGTGTGCAAAGTTGAATCAAAACGCAAAATATGGTGCGCAATTCCCAAAATAAATTCAAAATGGCGGACTTCCTTTTAGGTTTAGCATACAGCTACAGAATACTTTTTGTAGGTCTTAAGCTAATAGGTATGCCTCCCAGTTTTCACAAATCTAGGTCAAGTCATCTTTAGTTGTGTATCGCTTGAATCATACAATTGGAAATGCTCCATAAAAATGCATAGAGGGCGCTATTGAGCACAACGTTGGGTTACTTGCACGTCAGGGTACTGGCACGTTGGGGTACTGTTACATGGAACAAGGACCATTTAAAATGTTAGTTTTTTCCATGCCTTGTCTGTTTGCCTTGAGTTTTTTAGCTCAAAATGTGATGCCCGGCCCCTGGGGGACTTCCTGTTGGGTTTAGCACATGGCACCAAGAGACTTTTTTGTACATCCTGGGCTGTTACATATGTCTACAATTTTTCGTCGCTCTAGCTGCTTCGTACAACTGGGAATGCTTCATTAAGAAGGATTTTTTTCCTTTGCAAAAAGTGCATGCCATGACAACAGCGTGCGACGAAATAAAAAGCTTTCAATAACTTTTCATCGTCAACATCTTAAGTCACCTATGGCGACTTTAAAATATCAAATTTTTCGCCAGGCCTGACGTGTGTGTAAAGTTTGGTGAGTTTTCGTTCACGTTTAGTGTCTCAAAAATGTGATTGTTTGCGGAAAAGAATAATAACAAATAAAAAGAAGAAGAATAATAAGAATTCCTTGAAAAACAATAGGGACCTCGCAGCGGTCGCTGCTCGGGCCCTAATAAGAATTCCTTCAGGAACAATAGGGACCTCGCAGCGGTCGCTGCTCGGGCCCTAACTAGAGCTGCGAGCAGCTATAAAGGGCCCCAAACTGTGCATGCTACGGCAACAGCGTGCGACGAAATAAAAAGCTTTCAATAACTTTTCATCTTCAACATCTTAAGATGAATCACACCAAGTTTGGAGATGATCAGATAAACTCTGTAGGAGGAGTTCGTTAAAATAAGACCCCTATGAAATGGCAACACGTTCCAAAGTAAATCAAAATGGCGGACTTCCTGTTCGGTTTAGCATATGGTTCAAAAAGAGTTTTTTGTACCTTGAGGGCTGTTACATATGTCTTAAAATTTTGGTAACTCTAGGTGAAATGTACAGCCGGGAATGCTTCATTATGTAAGAATTTTGAAACACAAAATTTGATGCCTCGCCTCTGGCGGACTTCCTGTTAGGTTTAGCATATGGCACCAACAGGCTTTTTTGTAGATCATAGTCTGTTACATATGTGTACCAATTTTCGTAGCTCTAGATTAAACATACCACCGGCAATGCTTCGTTAAGTAAGAATTTTGAAACTGTAAATTTGATGCCCCTCCACCGTCATATAGTATGTCAAAAACTTTAGATTTTTTATCATGATGTTGTCCCAGTTGTTTAGATGGTACAGCCCAAGTTTGAAGTCAATCGGGTTAACCGTGTAGGAGAAGCGGGCAAAAGTATGACCCCTGTAAATGTGCAAAAATGGGCCAAAATTGGACATTTAAATGATCATACCTCACTTCCTGTCTATTTTAGGGTACACACATGAAAGAGGTTTTTGTTCATCTGGATGTGCTACAGGTGCCACAAAATTTTCATAGCCGTAGGACAATCGTAGCGGACCTGGGATCCGTTTAACCTATGTAGGGGGCGCTAAGGAGCCATTTTTCTGTTATCATGTATGGCGACTTTAAAATATCAAATATTTCGCCAGGCCTGATGTGCGTGTAAAGTTTGGTGAGTTTTCGGTCACGTTTAGTGTCTCGAAAATGTGATCGTTTGCGGAGAAGAATAATAATAAGAACTAGAGCTGCGAGCAGCTATAAAGGGCCCTCGCAACCCGTGCCACGTTGGGGTATTTGCACGTCGGGGTACTGGCACGTTAGGGTACTGTTTCATAAGAAACCGTCTAAATTGTAAATGTTTTGCCATGCTTTTTGTGTTTGTTCACATTGCTATGGAATGCTTTGTCGAGTTATTCGGCTGATAGGTATGCCTCCCAATATTCACACATCTAGCTGAATCATATAAAAAAAAAAAAAAATCTTTGCAAACAATGCATCGCTACAGCAAAGGCGTGCCACGTTGGGGTACTTGCACGTCGGGGTACTGGCACGTTGGGCTACTGTCAAATAGGACAAGGACCATCTAAAATGTTTTTGACAAGCCTTGTGTGTGCAAAGTTTAATCAAAACGCAAAATATGGTGCGCAATTCCCAAAATAAATTCAAAATGGCGGACTTCCTTTTAGGTTTAGCATACGGCTACAGAATACTTTTTGTAGGTCTTAAGCTAATAGGTATGCCTCCCAGTTTTCACAAATCTAGGTCAAGTCATCTTTAGTTGTGTATCGCTTGAATCATACAATTGGAAATGCTCCATAAAAATGCATAGAGGGCGCTATTGAGCACAACGTTGGGTTACTTGCACGTCAGGGTACTGGCACGTTGGGGTACTGTTACATGGAACAAGGACCATTTAAAATGTTAGTTTTTTCCATGCCTTGTCTGTGCAAAGTTTAATGAAAAACTCCAAAAATGATGTATAATTCCCAAAATAAAATCAAAATAGCGGACTTCCTCTTTGGTTTGGCAAATGGCTACATAATACTTTTTTGTAGGTCTAGCATAATCATACAATCGGAAATGCTTCATAAAAATGTCTAGAGGGCGCTATTTATTGCAAATTGCACAATAAATCTCTGAAAATTCATGTTCATGACAAGTCTGATGTGTTTGCAAAGTTCCATGAGTTTTCATGTTTATAAAAAAAAAAAAAGCAGCACTTGACAAACAATGCATTGCTATGGCAACAGCGTGTTACAAAATAAAAAACTTTCGATTACTTTGCATCTTAAACATCTTAAGATGAAACACACCAAGTTTGAAGACAGTCGGATACATTTTGTAGGAGGGGTTCGTTAAAATATGACCCCTGAAAGTTTTTCCTTGCCCGGTTGGAGGGTTAGATCAGGGGATGTCGCAACTTGTTTGTGGTTAAGTGCTACAGAAGTAAATGTGTCTTAACAACCTCATGATTGAATGTGTTTTCAATTCTCTAGGATGTGATTGGATTGTATCAATTAAATGTTCTTATAACTGATTCAGTGAGTAGTAAAAATAGTGTGTCAAGTATAATGACATGAAATATAAGGAATACAAAAAACAAAACAAGAACCCTCTAAATTACACATTTTGTTCCAGGCTTTATGTGCGTGCATAGTTTGAGTATACACCTAGGTTTAGGCCAGGAGTGTTCAAACCTTTTGCAAAGAGGGCCGGGTATGGTAAGGTGAAAATGTGTGGGGCCTAATCAACCATTTAGTTTAGCCTGACATAATTTTTTTACATGCATATGTAAATATATATATGTGGACAAATGTGTACATATGTCTACAAATTTTTGTAGCTCGAGCTGCTTCGTCCAACTGGGAACGCTGCATTAAGAAGGATTTTTTTTTCCTTTGCCAACAGTGCATGCCACGACAACAGCGTGCGACGAAATAAAAAGCTTTCAATAACTTTTCATCGTCAACATCTTAAGATGAATCACACCAAGTTTGAAGATGATCGGATAAACTCTGTAGGAGGAGTTCGTTAAAATAAGACCCCTATGAAATGGCCAAAAAAATGGCAACATGTTCCAAAGTAAATCAAAATGGCAGACTTCCTGTTAGGTTTAGCATATGGTTCAAAAAGAGTTTTTTGTACCTCGAGGGCTGTTACATATGTCTTCAAATTTTGGTCACTCTAGGTGAAACGTACAGCCGGAAATGCTTCATTAAGTAAAAATTTTGAAATGCAAAATTTGATGCCCTGCCTCTGGCGGACTTCCTGTTAGGTTTAGCATATGGCACCAACAGGCTTTTTTGTAGATCATAGTCTGTTACATATGTGTACCAATTTTCGTAGCTCTAGATTAAACGTATAACCGGCAATACTTCAGATGAAACATGCCAAAGAATGAAGACAATCTGATAAGTTTTGTAGAAAATATGAGGCCTATAAAAGGCCCCCAAAAAATGGCTACAAATAGTAAAGTAAATCAAAATGCCGGACTTCCTGTTTGGCTTAGCATATGGTTCTAAAAGACTTTTTTGTACATCGTGGGCTCTTATGTATGCCTCCAAATTATCATAGCGCTAGGTGAAAGGTACAACCGGGAATGCTTCGTTAAAGAGGAGTTTTTTAGCTCAAAAAGTGATGCCCGGCCCTTGCGGGACTTCCTGTTGGGTTTAGCACAAAGCAGCAAGAGACTTTTTTGTACATCGTGGGCTGTTACATATGTCTACAAATTTTCGTAGCTCTAGCTGCTTCGTACAACTGAGAATTCTTCATTAAGAAGAATTTTTTTCCTTTGCAAACAAGTGCATGCCACGACAACAGCGTGCAGCGAAATAAAAAGCTTTCAATAACTTTTCATCTTCAACATCTTAAGATGAATCACACCAAGTTTGAAGATGATCGGATAAACTCTGTAAGAGGAGTTCGTTAAAATAGGACCCCTATGAAATGGCCAAAAAAATGGGAACACGTTCCAAAGTAAATCAAAATGGTGGACTTTCTGTTAGGTTTAGCATATGGTTCAAAAAGAGTTTTTTGTACCTTGAGGGCTGTTACATATGTCTTTAAATTTTGGTAACTCTAGGTGAAACGTACAGCCGGGAATGCTTCATTAAGTAAGAATTTTGAAACTCAAAATTTGATGCCCCGCCTCTGGCGGACTTCCTGTTGGGTTTAGCATATGGCACCAACAGACTTTTTTGTAGGTCATATTCTGTTACATATGTGTACCAATTTTCGTAGCTCTAGGTTAAACATACAACCGGCAATACTACATTTAGTAAGAGTTTTGAAACTCTAAATTTGATGCCCCACCGCCGTCATATAGTATGTCGAAAACTTTAGATTTTTTACCATGGTGTTGTCCCAGGTCTTGAGATGGTACATCCCAAGTTTGAAGTCAATTGGATTAACCGTGTAGGAGAAGCAGGCAAAAGTATGACCCCTGTAAATGTGCAAAAATTGGCCAAAATTGGACATTTAAATACTCATATCTCACTTCCTGTCTATTTTAGGGTACACACATCAAAGAGGTTTTTGTTCATCTGGATGTGCTACAGGTGCCACACAATTTTCATAGCCGTCGGACAATCGTAGCGGGCCAGGGATCTGTTTAACCTATGTAGGTGGCGCTATGGAGCCATTTTTCTGTTATCACCTATGGCGACTTTAAAATATCAAATTTTTCGCCAGGCCTGACGTGTGTGTAAAGTTTGGTGAGTTTTCGTTCACGTTTAGTGTCTCAAAAATGTGATTGTTTGCGGAAAAGAATAATAACAAATAAAAAGAAGAACTAGAGCTGCAAGCAGCTATAAAGGGCCCTCGCAGCCCGGGCCACGTTGGGGTACTTGCACGTTGGGGAACTGGCACGTTGGGGTACTGGCACATTGGGAGCAGAGTTTCTTTGAAAATGGCATAATAAACCTTTACATGTGGATTTTTCTTTTTCCAGGTGTGATGAGTTTGTCAAGCTCAATGGGTTTTGATGAATGTTAAGATCTGAAAAAATCAGTGTACTTTTTTATTTTTAGGGAATGATTTGCCATGATTTGTATTTTTTGTAAAAGTATATATACACATCATCGCTCGTACTCATTGCACAATGTTGCTGTTATTGTTTATAGAGGCTATCAAAAATAAATAAAACTAAATAAAAAAATACGTATGTTTGGATAGGTCTGATGCCAGTGAACATTTTGAATGGTGGAAAGTAAAAGAATATTCATAAATAACTTAGTTATCACACTTAGAATGAGTTTACAATTTTTGTAAAAATACCGTAAGTGGGGTATTTTTTTTCATGCCTCAAGGGCTAGGTGGCGCTACATATATAACTGAATGTTGTCATAGAAATATCTTCAGGCCTTGACTATGAGCATACATGTCAAGTCTGGGATTTTTTGGAGCATGTACCGGGGAGTTATTAAGCATATCCTTTTTCAGTGCGAAACACAAATTTTGATGCCCCGCCCTCATCATATAGTATTTTGAAAAGTCAAAATTTTTTCCCCCTGTCGTTGGCTCAGGTCTTGACATGGTCCAGGTCAAGTCTGAAGTCAGTCGGATGAAACGTGTAGAAGAAGTGGGCAAAAGTATGCCCCCTGTAAATGTGCTAAAATCTTAAAATATGGGACATTCAAAAATTCGTAGCTCACTTCCTGTTCATTTTAGCATATGGGTTCAAGAGACTTTTTTGTAGGTCTTGTGCTCCCTCATACACCTAAAAATTTCCAAAGATCTTGCTTAAACGTACAAGCGGGGCTGCTTCGTTAAAAATTTCTAGGGGGCGCTATTGAGTCATTTTTTGAAAAATGGAACATTCTACGATAAAATATTGCTCATTTTGCCAGGCCAGATGTGTGCGCCAAGTTTCATGAGTTTCTGTGCATGTTTAGACCCTCAAAACCGGCGTTGTTTTCTTGGCGAACAGCTCTTAGCCACGCCCACAGCGATTCACGAAAACTCACAAACTTCATGTTGTGACATCATGAAGGCGGAAACCCTCATCTGTGCAAATATGAGGTAGGTCCCGTTAACGTGGTTGGAAAAAAACGTTGAAGAAAAATCCTAAGAAAAAAAATCGCCAGTAGTTGGCGCTATCAGTAAGATGAAATATAAGTTTGTAGATGAGTTAAGGGCTGGACTGTCATCAATTTTGTGAAATTTTGAGAAGATAGGATCATCTGGGTCAAGTTAATGCAGCTTTTATTGTCACGAAGAATCTTCAGACTTTGCGGCACCGTAGCGGCCACGCCCTTTGGCGAAAAGTTACAATATTCGGTGTGGGGCATGATCAACATGTTAAGACTTTTCTGACCAATTTTTAATTGGATCCCTTCAACGAGCTTGGCACAGTAGCTAAAAACATAAAGTATGACATTTAATGTCACCACTAGGTGGCGCTACATATAGAACAGAATTTTATCATATAGTTGTTTTCAGGCCTTGAGTATTAAGTTGCATGAGAAGTTTGAGATTTTTTGGAGCTTGCACATGGGAGTTATTCAGCATTTTGTCTTTCTGGACAAATGAAATTTTAAAGGCAATATTTGATGCCCCGCCCCCGTCATATAGTGTTCCGAAAAGTCAAGATATTTTGCCCAGTTGTTGTCTCAGGTCTTGAGATGATACATGCCAAGTTTGAAGTCAATCGGATTAAAACTGTTTGCAAAGGGGGAAAAAGTATGACCACAGTGAATGTGCCAAAATGGGCCAAAATTGGACATTCAAAAATTCATAGCTCACTTCCTGTACATTTTAGGAAATGGCTTCCACTGGCTTTTTTGTGCATCTCGGGGTGCTACACGTGCCTGCCAATTTTCGTAGCTCTAGGTCAAACGGGCCGGGATTGGTTTTTATTTTTCTACGCTAGGGGGCGCTATAGAGTTGCGTTGTTATGACAACAACATAATATCAAATTTTTCGCCGGGCCCGAAGAGATTGCAAAGTTTGGTGAGTTTTCGTAAATGTTTAGGTCCTCAAAAATGCGATCGTTTGCGGAGAATAAAGAAGAAGAAGAATACTTCTTACAAAAACAAGAGGGACCTCGCAGCGGTCGCTGCTCGGGCCCTAATAATAATAATAATAATAATTTTTACAAAAACAATAGGGACCTCGCAGCGGTCGCTGCTCGGGCCCTAATAATAATTTTTACAAAAACAATAGGGACCTCGCAGCGGTCGCTGCTCGGGCCCTAATAATAAGAATTCCTTGAAAAACAATAGGGACCTCGCAGCGGTCGCTGCTCGGGCCCTAACTAGAGCTGCGAGCAGCTATAAAGGGCCCTCGCAGCCCGGGCCACGTTGGAGTCCTTGCACGTTGGGGTACTTGCACGTTAGGGTACTGGCACGTTGGGGTACTGGCATATTGGAAGCAAAATTTCTTTGAAAATGGCATAATAAACGTTTACATGTAGAATATTTTTTTTGCCAGTGTGTGTCAAGCTCAACGGGTTTTGGTGATTGTTAAGACCTGCAAAAATCAGCGTCCTTTTTTATTTTTAGGCAATGAGTTGCCCTGATTGGTATTTTTTTGTAAAAGTGTATATACACATCATCGCTCGTTGTACTCATTGCACAATGTTACTTTTATTGTCCAAAGGGGCAATCAAAAATGAATAAAACAAAATGGAAACGTACATACGTTTGGATCGGTGTGAAGCCAGTGAACAATTTGAGTGGTGGAAACTAAAAGAATATTCAGAAATGACTTAGTCATCACACTTAGAATGAGTTTACATTTTTTTTGTACAAAATACCGTATGTGTTTTTTTTTTTTTATATAAGCCTCAAGGGCTAGGTGGCGCTGTATTTATAACTGAATGTTGTCATCGAGATACCTTCAGGCCTTGATTATAAGCATACATGTCAAGTGTGGGATTTTTTTTGGAGCATGTACCGTGGAGTTATTAAGCATATCCTTCATTCACGATATTGCTTTTAATGTCCACAGAGGCTATCAAAAATAAATAAAAATATATATATGTTTGGATAAGTCTGATGCCAGTGAACATTTTGAGTGGTGGAAACTAAAAGAATATTCATAAATGACTTAGTTATCACACTTAGAATGAGTTTACATTTTTTGTACAAAATACCGTATGTGGGGTATTTTTTTTTTATGCCTCAAAGGCTAGGTGGCGCTGCATATATAACTGAATGTTGTCATAGAGATAGCTTCAGGCCTTGACGATAAACATACATGTCAAGTTTGGGATTTTTTGGAGCATGTACCGGGGAGTTATTAAGCATATCCTTTTTCAGTGCGAAACACAAATTTTGATGCCCCGCCTTCATCATATAGTATTTCGAAAGGTCAAGATTTTTCCCCCTGTCGTTGGCTCAGGTCTTGACATGGTCCAGGTCAAGTCTTAACTCAGTCAGATGAAACGTGTAGGAGAAGTGGGCAAAAGTCTGCCCCCTGTGAATGTGCAAAAATCGTCAAAAATGGGACATTCAAAAATTCGTAGCTCACTTCCTGTACATTTTAGCTACATGGTCCCAAGAGACTTTTTTGTGCGTCTCGGGGTACTACACGTGCCTGCCAATTTTTGTTGCTCTAGCTCAAACGTGCCGGGCTTGGTTTTTATTTTTCTACGCTAGGGGGCGCTATCGAGTCGCATTGTTATAACGACTTCATAATATAAAATTTTTCGCCGGACCTGAGGAGTGTGCAAAGTTCGGTGAGTTTTCGTGAATATTTAGGTACCCAAAATCGCGATTGTTTGCGGAGAATAAAGAAGAAGAAGAAGAAGAAGAAGAATAACTAGAGCTGCGAGCAGCTATAAAGGGCCCTCGCAGCCCGGGCCACGTTGGGGTCCTTGCACGTTGGGGTACTTGCACGTTGGGGTACTGGCACGTTGGGGTACTGGCATATTGGAAGCAAAATTTCTTTGAAAATGGCATAATAAACGTTTACATGTAGAATATTTTTTTTGCCAGTGTCTGTCAAGCTCAACGGATTTTGGTGATTGTTAAGACCTGCAAAAATCAGCGTCCTTATTTATTTTTAGGCAATGAGTTGCCCTGATTGGTATTTTTTGTAAAAGTGTATATACACATCATCGCTCGTTGTACTCATTGCACAATGTTTACTTTTATTGTCCAAAGGGGCAATCAAAAATGAATAAAACAAAATGGAAACGCACATACGTTTGGATCGGTGTGAAGCCAGTGAACAATTTGAGTGGTGGAAACTAAAAGAATATTCATAAATGACTTAGTTATCACACTTAGAATGAGTGTACATTTTTTGTACAAAATACCGTATGTGGGGTATTTTTTTTTCATGCCTCAAGGGCTAGGTGGCGCTGCATATATAACTGAATGTTGTCATAGAGATAACTTCAGGCCTTGACGATAAACATACATGTCAAGTTTGGGATTTTTTGGAGCATGTACCGGGGAGTTATCAAGCATATCCTTTTTCATTGCGAAACACAAATTTTGATGCCCCGCCCTCATCATATAGTATTTCGAAAAGTCAAAATTTTTCCCCCTGTCGTTGGCTCAGGTCTTGAAATGGTCCAGGCCAAGTCTTAACTCAGTCGGATGAAACGTGTAGGAGAGGTGGGCAAAAGTCTGCCCCCTGTGAATGTGCAAAAATCGTCAAAAATGGGACATTCAAAAATTCGTAGCTCACTTCCTGTTCATTTTAGCATATGGGTACAAGAGACTTTTTTGTAGGTCTTGGGCTCCCTCATACACCTGAAAATATTCGTCGTTCTTGCTTAAACGTACAACCGGGCTGCTTCGTTAAAAATTTCGAGGGGGCGCTATTGAGTCATTTTTGTAAAAATAGCACAATCAACAATAAAATATTGCTCATTTTACCAGGCCAGATGTGTGTGCCAAGTTTCAGGAGTTTCTGTGCATGTTTAGACCCTCAAAACTGGCGTTGTTTTCTTGGCGAACAGCGCTTAGCCACGCCCACAGCAATTCGCGAAAACTCACAAACTTCGTGTTGTGACATCATGAAGGCCGAAACCCTCATCTGAGCAAATATGAGGTAGGTCCAGTTAACGTGTTTGGAGAAAAACGTAGAAGAAAATTCGTAAGAAAAAAAATTGCCACTAGGTGGCGCTATCAGTTAGATGAAATGTAAGTTAGTAGATGTCTTTAGAGCTGGACTCTCATCAAATGTGTGAAATTTTGAGAAGATAGGATCATCTCGGTCAAGTTAATGCAGCTTTTATTGTCACGAAAAATCTTCAGACTTTGCGTCACCGTAGCGGCCACGCCCTTTGGCGAAGAGTTACAATATTCGGTGTGGGGCATCATCAACATCTTAAGGCTTTTCTGACCAATTTTCAACTGGATCCCTTCAACGAGCTCAGCACAGTAGCTAAAAACGTAAAGTATGACATTTATTGTAACCACTAGGTGGCGCTATATGTATAACTGAATTTTGTCATATAGATGTTTTCAGGCCGTGACTATTACGTTGCCTGAGAAGTTTGAGATTTTTTGGAGCTTGTACATGGGAGTTATTCAGCATTTGCTCTTTCTGGACAAATGAAATTTTAAAGGCAATATTTGATGCCCCGCCCCCGTCATATAGTATTTCGAAAAGGCAAGACTTTTTGCCCAGCTATTTTCTTAGGTCTTGAGATGATAAATACCAAGTTTGAAGTCAATGGGATGAAAAATGTTTGCATAGGGGGAAAAAGCATGACCACAGTGAATGTGCCAAAATAGGCCAAAATTGGACATTAAAAAATTCATAGCTCACTTCCTGTACATTTTAGCTACATGGACCCAATAGACTTTTTTGTGCGTCTCGGGGTGCTACACGTGCCTGCCAATTTTCGTTGCTCTAGCTCAAACGTGCCGGGCTTGGTTTTTATTTTTCTATGCTAGGGGGCGCTATAGAGTCGCGTTGTTATAACGACTTCATAATATCAAATTTTTCGCCGGACCTGAGGAGTGTGCAAAGTTCGGTGAGTTTTCGTGAATATTTAGGTACCCAAAATCGCGATTGTTTGCGGAGAATAAAGAAGAAGAAGAATAATAATAATAACTAGAGCTGCGAGCAGCTATAAAGGGCCCTCGCAGCCCGGCCCACGTTGGGGTACTTGCACGTTGGGGAACTTGCACATTGGGGTACTGGCACATTGGAAGCAGAATTTCTTTGAAAATGGCATGATAAACATGTGGACTTTTTTTTTTTTTTTTTTGCCAGGTGTGATGAGTGTGTCAAGCTCAATGGGTTTTGGTGATTGTTAAGATCTGCAAAAATCAGCGTCTTTTTTTTATTTTTAGGCAATGAGTTGCTCTGATTGGTATTTTTCGTAAAAGTATATATACACACATCATCGCTCGTACTCATTGCACAATGTTGCTTTTATTGTCCATAGAGGCGATAAAAAAAATAAATAAAACTAAATAAAAAATACGTATGTTTGGATCGGTCTGATACCAGTGAACTTATTGAGTGGTGGAAAGTAAAAGAATATTCATAAATGACTTAGTTATCACACTTACAATGAGTTTACAATTTTTGCAAAAATACCGTAAGTGAGGCATTTTTTTTATGCCTCAAGGACTAGGTGGCGCTGTATTTATAACTGAATTTTGTCATAGAGATACCTTCAGGCCTTGACTCTAAATATACATTTCAAATATGGGATTTTTTGGAGCATGTACCTGGGAGTTATTAAGCATAGCCTTCATTCACGATATTGCTTTTAATGTCCATAGAGGCTATCAAAAATACATAAAACTAAATAACAAAAATATGTATGTTTGGTTAGGTCTGATGCCAGTGAATATTTTGAGTGGTGGAAGGTAAAAGAATATTCCTAAATGACTTATTTATCTCACTTAGAATGAGTTTACATTTTTTGTACAAAATACCGTAAGTGGGGTATTTTTTTTCCATGCCTCAAGGGCTAGGTGGCGCTGCATATATAACTGAATGTTGTCATAGAGATACCTTCAGGCCTTGACGATAAACATACATGTCAAGTTTGGGATTTTTTGGAGCATGTATCGGGGAGTTATTAAGCATATCCTTTTTCAGAGGAACTACATTTCCCATCGCGAGATGCTGTGACTATCGCGTGACCGGTAGCGAGACTGGGAAAATCTAACATGGCGGCGCTCTGCTGCTAAAATAGAATTAGCTTTATATTTCTAATTAAACCCGAATTTAATGATTAGATAAATTCGATTTTTTTCTTTTCTAAGAAAGATCGGAAATATTATCCAGTGTGGACGACCTCGAACGTTTTATTGACGATCATTTTTATAGCTGCGCGATGGATGAGCCGGCGGCCAGTCGGGATAATCCTTCGAAAAAAAAAAGGAAAAATGACTCGTCAACAGACACGGACGATTTAGCAACCGCCGACGTATCGGTGAGTATGCTGGATTCCATAAATAAAAAACTTGACGTCCTCTGTCTTATCCGCGAGGACGTCAAAGAATTAAAGGCAAGTTTGGAATTCGTTAGCCAACAGGTAAGCGATCTCCAATGCGATAACTCCGAGCTACGCTCCTCTCTCGTCGCTGTCACAGCCGAGTTGGAGACGATTAAAAAGGAAAATAAAATGCTAAAGGAAACGGTCTTAGATGTTCAATCCCGTAGTATGCGGGAAAATCTAATATTCTCAGGTATATCCGAAAATTCTCCAGATAATCCAGAGGGTGAGATAAAAAAATTCATGACATCATCGCTAAAGATCCCACAGGAGACGGTAAATAATATCTCTTTTCACCGTGTACACCGGCTCGGAGCTCGTAAGGGCAATAAGCCCCGTCCTATTATTGCTAAGTTCGAACATTTTAAACATAAAGAATTGGTAAAAAGTAAAGGACGGGAGCTCAAAGGGACATCTTTCGGGATGAATGATCAATTCCCAAGAGAGATAAACGAGCGGCGAAAAGTACTGTTTCCTATCATGAAACAAAATAGACAGGAGGGTAAACGGACTTCGATGGTCGTTGATAAATTATATATCGACGGCCAGCTATTCCGAAACCCAACCTCGACCCCTTGGCTGTTCTAACTGACAATTGGTAGAGCCGAGCATTGTGTGATTATTTGACGTAGGTATATGTATATGTATGTGTATGTATATGTGTATATATGTATATATATGTATATGTATATGTATGTATATGTATGGATAATGGGTTACGAAATAGAATATGAATTTATATTATGCATAGGCTATATAGTAATAATAATAATAATAATAATAATATAGAAATATATTCTTAAAAAAATAAATTAATAATAATAATAATAATCTCGCTTAGGTCACCATTTACTGGTGTATTGTTATGTTGAATCCCCCACAGATTTCCTTCACACTCACTTCCCCCCACGTTTCTTCACTATTATACTTATCTACTTGCTATCTCTCTCTTTATATAAATTATATAAATTGCCTAATTACTCTTTTGCTATCCTACAATATGTTAATATTAATAAGCAGCTTATATAGATGTATACATAAGACTGAGTCTATATTGCTTGTATGCAGAAATTAGTTCTGGTCTCCTGGAATGTGTGTGGCGCTCGCTCCCAGGCAAAAAGAATAAAAATTTTAGACCATCTCTCAAAATTTAAGGCAGATATTTGTCTCCTACAAGAAACCCACTTACAAAAATCAGAAGAAAAATTATTTATAGATAAAAATTTTAGTCAAGTTTACTCTGCCTCCTATAATAGTAGACAAAGAGGTGTCTCTATACTTATACATAAGAATTTATTCTTTACTCTAAATAATATAGTAACAGATTTAGAGGGCCGATATATTATTATCCAGGTAACTATATTTAATAAAGTATATACAATTGGTAATTTATATGCCCCAAATAATGATGACCCTGATTTTTTCCATGAATTTTTCTCTCGGTTACTCGATTTAGCAACAAATTCTACTATTATTATTGGAGGTGATTTTAACACGGTCTTGAACCCGTTAATAGATCGTTCTAATAATACGATATATACAAGGCGATTACGATCCGCTAAAGTAATAGATGAATATATGGAGGATTTTGGCCTCAGCGATGGCTGGAGACTTCAAAACCCAACTAAGAAGAAATTTACTTTCTTCTCTGCTGTGCACCGATCATTCTCAAGAATTGATTTTTTCCTTACAAATAATTCTATTGTTGATAAAACTGCTATAAAAATACATTCTATAATTATAAGTGATCATGCACCAGTCTCCCTCACTCTACAAATTGACTCTACCTTTAAACCTCCCCCGATATGGCGTTTTAACATCTCATTACTGAAAGACGTAGAGTTTGATAAAATTATTAGAAGGGAGTGGGCAGATTTTTTGGAAATAAATGACTCTCCAAATATATCTCCATCTCTTCTCTGGGAAGCAGGGAAAGCGGTAATTAGAGGGAAAATTATATCATATTCAACTTATAAAAAGAAACAGGATCAAAAATTAGAAAAATACCTGGAAGATAAAATTAAACAACTAACGGATGAATATGTATTAAACCCAAATAATCAAATATGGATAGAACTACAGAATATAAAAATACAGTTAGATAACATGTTATCTAAAAAGACAGAGTTTATAATACAACAGTTGAGATATAATAATTTTGAACATAATAATAAATCAGGTAAATTCCTGGCAAATCAACTTCAACGGAATTGGGAAAAATCTCTTATAACGGCTATTAAAGATATAAATGGTGAATGCACACAATCACCAGAAGAAATTAACCATATTTTTTATAACTATTATCGAAATCTATACACAGAAATTAATAGACCTAACCCTGAATATATTGAGGAATTCCTAAACAGCTTAAATATACCTCAGTTATCTATTGAACATAAAGATATTCTCGATACCCCGCTTACTATAGATGAGTTGTATCGTGCTTTAGACAGTATGCCTAATGGCAGAGCACCTGGTCCAGACGGCTTTCCGGCTATATTTTTTAAACATTTCTGGTTAATGTTTGCTCCATTATTTCTAAGAGTAGTAACTGAAATTAAAAGTAAAGGTGATATACGTCAAGATATGAATATAGCAGCAATTAAACTTTTATTAAAGCCAGAAAAAGACCCTACCCTCCCGTCAAGTTACCGACCGATATCACTAATTAATACCGATATTAAAATTATCGCTAAGGCCTTGGCATCTCGATTAGAGACGGTAATCTCGACAATTATTCATAGTGATCAAACAGGTTTTATTAAAGGTCGTCATTCTACTAATAATATTAGGAGACTCTTTAACTTGATTAGTATGTCACAGCGGTATGATAAAAAGGCAGTTGTTATTTCGCTGGATGCAGAAAAAGCATTCGATAAAGTTAACTGGTCCTTCCTCTTTGCTGTCTTAAATAAATTCGGCTTCGGGGAGTCATTCATTCAATGGGTCTCAATATTATATGATTCTCCTAAAGCTACAGTTACTACTAATGGGATTACATCACAGAGTTTTACTTTACAAAGGGGAACAAGACAAGGGTGCCCAATTTCTCCTTTATTATTTGCTATATTTATTGAGCCGCTTGCATTAGCTATACGTCAGGATAGACGGATCCAAGGAATCCACTCCGGGACAATAGAACATAAAATTAATCTATATGCCGATGATATATTACTCTATTTAGAAGAACCTGCTATCTCGCTAGGGGAAGCATTTAAATTAATAACTAAATTCTCTCACTTATCAGATTACTCTATTAACTGGACAAAATCAACATTATTACCTATTACAGAAAATTCATGGAATCCTACAAGTCAGGATCCACACTACTCCTTTCCTACAGGTAATTTAAAATACTTAGGTGTTAAAATTTCACCTAAGTTAACTGAATTAACTTCTTTAAATTTTTCACCATTATTGGATAGTATCCGTAGTGACCTGGAACGCTGGAATAATCTTCCGATCTCTTTAATAGGACGGATAGCTACTATAAAAATGAAAGTTTTACCAAAGATTAATTATTTATTTTCAATGATTCCATTTAAACCTACGTCTAACTGGTTCCAATCGCTGGACTCTGCTATCATAAAATTCTATTGGAATAAAAAAAAAGCCAAAATTAGTCTATCTACTCTTCAGGAAAGTAAATCTAAAGGAGGTTTAGAGGCACCAAACTTTATGTACTATTATCTAGCTAATCAACTACAATATCTTGTGCTATGGACACAACCCAACAGAGATACTAACTGTTGGTTGGAATTGGAGCAGAAGGATTGTAATAATCTTAGACTGTCAGATTTACTCTTTATTACAAAATCAATAAGACGACATAATTGTTTTAAAAACCCAATGATAGCCGCCACCCTGACTGCCTGGTGGAAGGCATTAGAAATTACAAACTCCCAATTGGCGCCCTGTGGGCTCTCTCCCATTTGGCATAACCCCGACTTTCAACTTAATAATCAGTCGTTCCATTTAAGCCTATGGGAGCAGAAAGGAATTACACACCTTCATCATCTTTTCTCAGATAATAAGTTTATATCGTATACAAACTTGGTCCAGAAATATGAAATAAAAAAGGGAAATTTCTTACATTATCTGCAAGTTAAAAATATGGTTAAGAAACAAATCCCAACACTTCAAGATACGCTCCAACTGCCTCTTAGCTAAAGATATTATAAAGCTTTCTCCAACAACAATAAAGAAAATATCAAAAATATATAAGTTATTTTTATACACAAATAAAACGTATTTACCGACTTTAAAATGGGAAAAAGACTTGTCTATAGTTCCGGAACCAGACTTTTGGACCCAAATCTGTGAAAATGTATTTAAAATGACCAAACAGACAAATTTGCAACTTATCCAATATAAGATACTTCATAGAACATATATTACACAATATATGATGAAAAAAATGGGACTCTCTGACTCCGACATTTGTCTCCAGTGCTCACAAAACACTGCCGATACTTATCTTCATGCTTTATGGTCATGTACTCCAGTGCTGCATTTCTGGACTAAAATCTTGGAAAAGCTCGCTGATATATTAAACTGTAGGCTTCCTTTATCTCCAAGACTGTGTTTACTAGGTGACTTAACAATAACTGAGCGACCATGTAAACAATCGCAATCTATATTTATAGCCCTTACTATTGCTAAAAAAATAATCCTTGTCAATTGGAAAAATAAACAATCTCTAAATATCGACCACTGGTTAAACTTACTAATAAATTATATCTCAATGGAAAAAATCTCTGCCTTAAATAAAAATCAAGTATCAAGATTTAAACAAATATGGTCTATGTACATAGAATATTTTAATCTCAATTTGGCAACTTAATCCTGCCAAGATTCCGCCTGTTAACGAGAGCCACCACATCGTTACAACTTCTGTTTTCGCTGCTCCTGTATTTGGTATTTTGTATCTGATTGTTTTTATTTTTATATAGTCAGGAACCTAGTTGCTGCTAGTGGGCTCGAGCATACCACACTATACGACACTATACTCAATAACTCCTTAAGATCTATTTCTAGTGGGCACTAAGCATCAACACTTGGTGTTACTGCATGCTAATTAGTCAATTTTCTTGACGCCGTCCCCTGTGGTCGGGCGGGGGTGGTTCTGCCCCCCCCCCCGTTGTCTGCTCGGTGGCGGTTGCGTCTTGGCCGCTCCCTGGGCCCCCTGTGGGGTGCGGTGTTGGGGTGCTTCCCCTGGTGCCCGGGGCGGTGCCGTCCCGGCGCAGTCCGCTGCTCCGTGCCCGGCGGCGCGGTTCGGGGTGGGTGGGCCTCCGGTGTGCCCCGTGGTTCCCTCTCCCCTCCCCCTTCCTCCCCCCCGTCGCCTCTCCCTCCTCGCCTCCTCCCGCCCATCCTCCTCTGCCTCCCGGTCCCTTTTCCCTTGTCGCCCTCCCTCCTCCTCTCCCCCCCCGCCTCCTGCCCTGCAGCCGCCCTTTCGCCTTCTTGTCGTCTTCTCCCCGCTTCCCCCGCCCCCCCCCCCCCCCCCCCCCCCCTTCCCTGTCTGCCCTGCGGCCCCTCCCCCTCCCTCTCCCTGGGCCTGGGGCTCCCTCCCCGGCCCGGGCGTCGGGCTCCGGGGGCCGGGCGAGGGTTTGGGGCCTGCCCCACTCCGGTATAACTCCTGGCGCCCCGGGCGGGCTCCGGTGGCCGGTGGGCTGTCCGGTAGCCCTGCTGCGCTGGCTGTCCGCCCATTGTGGTGCCGGGTGGATGAGGCGGGGGGCAGCAGGGGGTGGGGGTGCTGGGGGGCGGGCGTGCCACCTACACCCGCCGGGTTGGGTGAGGCCCCGCTGGTCGCTCCTCTTACTCACTTCACTAGCTTGCACTATACACTTTGTAAATATACACATAGGGCACACAACACATTTCTTGGTGGGGTGGGGAAGGGTGGAAACACCGTCTTCACCCTTCAACTCCCCTCCAATTTTAATGCACCTCACGTCCAAGGGGAGGGGTGAGTTGGGGCGGGGAGCCATCAGAGGGGATGGACTGCAGTGCCTGGCAGCGCTGTGGTCCCCCCCATTTGTGTCCCTGCCCCACCACTTTGTCCCTCCATTCCCTTTTTTAATGCACCACACATATACATATTCATTTTTTTGGGGGGGGATACGGGTGTGTCGGAGTAGGGGAAATTTTTTCCCTCTGCTCCGACTCACCTGCTCCCAATTTTAATGCACCACACGCACACACTTGTATATACACTGGGTGGGGCCACATTCACGGTGTAAGGGTAGAGCTCGCCAGTCGGCGAGCTGGCGGACTCAGTAACAGGGTTAGGTGTCACTAGTACTCTGGCGTGACGACCGGGGCCTCTCCCCACCGGGCTCGGTGTTCTGGTGTTCCGCCTTCTCCCCTGGTGCTTCCTCCTCTGCTTCCCCCCTCCCGCCGCTGTGCAAATCTCGCGCGGCTGGAGGTGGGGTGGGCACATCTTCCCTCTCTGCGCTGCTGCCCGGTGCCGGTTTCCGGGGGGGGGTGGGGGGTTCTCGCGGGGGGCCGGGTTCGCGGGGGGGGGGGGTGGCGGCCGTCGGGGGGGGGCGGCTTGTTTGGGGGGGGGTGGAGGTATGGGTGGGTGGGGGGTTGGGTGCTGGGGGTCGGGGTGTGTTCGGGGGTTTGGGGGTCGGGGGTGGTGGGGCCTGGGTCGTGGTGGATGGCGGGTTTGGGTGGGGTGCGGGGGGGTCGTGGGGGGATGGGGGCTGGGGACCGGTGGGGCGCTGTGGGGGCCCGCTGGGCCTCGTTCTGCGGCCTTGGGCTCGGGGGTGTGGGCCGGGGCTGGGGCGGGGGTGTTCCGGGTGTCTGGGTCGGCTCGCCGACCGGTGTCCGCTCGGGTGGCTTGGGGGTGGCCTTGGTGCTGCCGCGGCCTGGGGATTCCGGGGGGGGGGGGGGGGGGGGGGGGTGCTCGCTTTGCTGGACCGCGGTTGACGGCTTCTTTCTTTGGTGGTGGTCCTTATGCATGCCAGATCCGTCGCACCAGCATCTACTGAAACTCAACAGAAGTACCCTCTCCCTCCCACAGCCCCTTGAATCAGTTGGTGCTGGTGTCTGTGGTTCTCACTTTGCTTTATCTATCCTTCCCTCCTTCCTCTCTTTAGTTTTTCCTCTGGTCACTTGAGATCTTAATTTATTAGAAGTATGAGGTTTCTGGGGTTGGCATAAGACTCCGGTTTTGTAACCACGCAGGAGGGGTCTTGTTGGTGCTGGACTTCACTTTGATGGATTGGATGTACTGGCTTCTATTGATCTCACTCTGCCTTATCGATCCTTCCCTCCTTCCTCTCTTTAGTTTTTCCTCTGGGCTCTTGAGATCTTGCTAAATTTGCTGGAATTTAGAGGCTTCCGGGGTTGGCGTAAGACTTTGATTTTGTAATCATGGGGAAGGCAGGAAGTGTTTGGTCGGTGCTGGATGTCACTTTGATTTACCTTTCTTTTCTCTTTATTTCTTTTTTTTTCTGACCTTTTCTCTGGTCTCCTGACCATTTAAATCTCACGACTCTGGCAAGATTCTGAAGTACCTGGTTAAGGCGAAGGGTAATGGGATATTTATAAGGTTTTAGGTGAATGAATGAGTATAAATTTATACGTATTTGCACGCACGCACACGCACGCACGCAAACGCACGCAAACGCACACACGCAAACGCACGCACGCACGCAAACGCACGCACGCAAACGCACGCACGCAAACGCACGCACACATACACACAAAAAAAAAAAAAAAAAAAAAAAAAAAGAGCAATGATGACAAGACGTTGAATCGGTAAGACTACCGAATGAACAATTCTGAGCTCTTCAAAAAAGAAAAAAAAAAAAAAAAAAAAAAAGTTTGGGATTTTTTGGAGCATGTACCGGAGAGTTATTAAGCATATAATTTTTCATTGCGAAACACAAATTTTGATGCCCCGCCCTCATCATATAGTATTTAGAAAAGTCAAGATTTTTCTCCCTGTCGTTAGCTCAGGTCTTGACATAGCCCAGGTCAAGTCTGAAGTCAGTCGGATGAAACGTGTAGGAGAAGTGGGCAAAAGTATGCCCCCTGTAAATGTGCTAAAATCGTAAAAAATGGGACATTCAAAAATTCGTAGCTCACTTCCTGTTCATTTTAGCATATGGGTCCAAGAGACTTTTTTGTAGGTCTTGGGCTCCCTCATACACCTAAAAATTTTCGTAGATCTTGCTTAAACGTACAACCGGGGCTGCTTCATTAAAATTTTCTAGAGGGCGCTATTGAGTCATTTCTGTAAAAATAGCACAATCCAGGATAAAATATCGCTCATTTTGCCAGGCCAGATGTGTGTGCCAAGTTTCATGCGTTTCTGTGCCGGTTTAGGCCCTCAAAAATGGTGTTGTTTTCTTGGCGAACAGCGCTTAGCCACGCCCACAGCGATTCGCGAAAACTCACAAACTTCGTGTTGTGACATCATGAAGACCGAAACCCTCATCTGAGCAAATATGAGGTAGGTGCAGTTAATGTGGTTGGAGAAAAACATTTAAGAAAAATCATAAGAAAAAAAATTGCCAGACGGTGTCGCTAACAGTAAGATGAAATATAAGTTCGAAGATGTCTTAAGGGCTGGACTCTCATCAAATGTGTGAAATTTTGAGAAGATAGGATTACCTGGATCAAGTAAAAGCAGCTTTTATTGCCACGAAAAATTACCAGACTTTGCGGCATCGTAGAGGCCACGCCCTTTGGCGAAAAGTTACAATATTCGGTGTGGGGCATGATCAACATCTTAAGGCTTGTCTGACCAATTTT
This sequence comes from Festucalex cinctus, assembly GCF_051991245.1. Taxonomy (NCBI): domain Eukaryota; kingdom Metazoa; phylum Chordata; class Actinopteri; order Syngnathiformes; family Syngnathidae; genus Festucalex; species Festucalex cinctus. The sequence continues at coordinate 1,639,759 of NC_135426.1, read as the reverse complement.
CAACTGGATTCCTTCAAAGAGCTTGGCACAGTAGCTAAAAACGTAAAGTATGACATTTATTGTCACCACTAGGTGGCGCTATATATAACAGAATTGTATCATATAGATGTTTTCAGGCCGTGACTATTAAGTTGCATGAGAAGTTTGAGATTTTTTGGAGCTTGTTCATGGGAGTTATTCAGCATTTTGTCTTTGTGGACAAATTAAATTTTAAAGGCAATATTTGATGCCCCGCCCCCGTCATATAGTATTCCAAAAAGTCAAGATATTTTGCCCAGTTGTTGTCTTGGGTCTTGAGATGACACATGGCAAGTTTGAAGTCAAATGGCTGAAAAATATTTGCAAAGGGGGAAAAAGTATGACCACAGTGAATGGGCCAAAATGGGCCAAAATTGGACATTCAAAAATTCATAGCTCACTTCCTGTACATTTTAGGAAATGGCTTCCACTGACTTTTTTGTGCGTCTCGGGGTGCTACACGTGCCTGGCAATTTTCGTAGCTCTAGGTCAAACGGGCCGGGATTGGTTTTTATTTTTCTACGCTAGGGGGCGCTATAGAGTCGCATTGTTATGGCAACTACATAATATCAAATTTTTCGCCGGGAACGAAGAGACTGCAAAGTTTGGTGAGTTTTCGTAAATGTTTAGGCCCTCAAAAATGCGATCGTTTACGGAGAAGAAGAAGAAGAAGAATTCTTACAAAAACAAGAGGGACCTCGCAGCGGTCGCTGCTCGGGCCCTAATAATAATATTTTTTACAAAAACAATAGGGACCTCGCAGCGGTCGCTGCTCGGGCCCTAACTAGAGCTGCGAGCAGCTATAAAGGGCCCTCGCAACCCGGGCCACGTTGGGGTATTTGCACGTCGGGGTACTGGCATGTTGGGGTACTGTCAAATAGGAAACCATCTAAATTGTAAACGTTTTTGCCATGCTTTGTGTTTTTAAAGTTTCATGGAAAGGCCAAAAACGATGCACAATTAACAAAATAAAATCAAAATGGATTGTCACATGGCTATATAGAATACTTTTTGAATATATTAGGCATGCCTGCCAATATTGACACATCTAGCTGAATCATATAATCGGAAAGACTTCACAAAAATGTCTAGAGGGCGCTATTGAGCAATTTATTACAAATTTCACAACAAATCTCTAAATAAAATATTCATGTTCCAGACAGGTCTGGTGTGTGTGCAAAGTTTTGTGAGTTTTCGCCCATATTTAGACTCAAAAAAGCATTTTTCTTCACAAACAATGCATGGCTACAGCAAAGGCGTGTGACAAAATAAAAAAATTCAATAACTTTTCATCTTAAATATCTTAAGATGAAACACGCCAAAGAATGAAGACGATCTGATAAGTTCTGTTGAAAATATGACCCCTATAAAAGGCCCCAAAAAATGGCAGACTTCCTGTTTGATTCAGCATATGGCTTTAGAAACCTTTTTGTAAGTCTTAGGCTGATAGGTATCCCAATTTTTACAAATCTAGCTGAATCATAAAATACAAAACATTTGCAAAAGCTTCATAAATGTCTAGAGGGTGCTATTGAACCATTTATTGCTAATTGAATAAGAAATCTCTAAAATATTCATGCTTATGACAAGCCTGATGTGTGTGTAAAGTTACATGAGTTTTTGCACGTTTAGACAAAAAAAAAGCAGCATTTTACTTGGCAAACAATGCATCGCCATGACAACGGCGTGCGACAAAATAAATAACTTTCGATAACTTTGCATCTAAAACATCTTAAGATGAAGCACACCAAGTTTGAAGACAGTCGGATAAATTTTGTAGGAGGAGTTCGTTAAAATATGACCCCTAAAAAAGGCCACAAAAAATGGCTACAAATCCCAACGTAAATCAAAATGGCGGACTTCCTGTTTGGTTTAGCAGATGGCTCCAAGAGACTTTTTTGTACATCGTGGGCTCTTATGTATGCCTCTAAATTATCATAGCGCTAGGTGAAACGTACAACCGGGAATGCTTCGTTAAAGAGGAGTTTTTTTTAGCTCAAAATGTGATGCCCGGCCCCTACGGGACTTCCTGTTGGGTTTAGCACATGGCACCAGGAGCCTTTTTTGTACATCGTGGGCTGTTACATTTGTCTCCAAATTTTCGTAGCTCTAGCTGCTTCGTACAACTGGGAATTCTTCATTAAGAAGATTTTTTTTCTTAGGCAAACAAGTGCATGCCACGGCAACAGCGTGCGACGAAATAAAAAGCTTTCAATAACTTTTCATCTTCAACATCTTAAGATGAATCACACCAAGTTTGAAGATGATGGGATAAACTCTGTAGGAGGAGTTCGTTAAAATAAGACCCCTATAAAATGGCCCAAAAAATGGCAACACGTTCCAAAGTAAATCAAAATGGCGGACTTCCTGTTCGGTTTAGCATATGGTTCAAAAAGAGTTTTTTGTACCTTGAGGGCTGTTACATATGTCTTCAAATTTTGGTAACTCTAGGTGAAATGTACAGCCGGGAATGCTTCATTAAGTAAGAATTTTGAAACACAAAATTTGATGCCTCGCCTCTGGCGGACTTCCTGTTAGGTTTAGCATATGGCACCAACAGGCTTTTTTGTAGATCATAGTCTGTTACATATGTGTACCAATTTTCGTAGCTCTCGATTAAACGTACAACCGGGAATGCTTCGTTAAAGAGGAGTTTTTTAGCTCAAAATGTGATGCCCGGCCCCTGGGGGACTTCCTGTTGGGTTTAGCACATAGCACCAAGAGACTTTTTTGTACATTATAGTCTGTTACATATGTGTACCAATTTTCGTAGCTCTAGGTTAAACGTACAACCGGCAATACTACGTTAAGTAAGAATTTTGAAACTCTAAATTTGATGCCCCGCCGCCGTCATATAGTATGTCAAAAACTTTAGATTTTTTACCATGGTGTTTTGCCAGGTGTTGAGATGGTACATCCCAAGTTTGAACTCAATCGGGTTAACCGTGTAGGAGAAGTGGGCAAAAGTATGACCCCTGTAAATGTGCAAAAATGGGCCAAAATTGGACATTCAAATGATCATACCTCACTTCCTGTCTATTTTAGGGTACAATTATCAAAGAGGTTTTTGTTCATCTGGATGTGCTACAGGTGCCACACAATTTTCGTAGCCGTAGGACAATCGTAGCGGGACAGGGATCCGTTAAACCTATGTAGGTGGCGCTACAGAGCCATTTTTCTGTTATCATGTATGGCGACTTTAAAATATCAAATTTTTCGCCAGGCCTGATGTGCGTGTAAAGTTTGGTGAGTTTTCGTTCATGTTTAGTGTCTCAAAAATGCGATTGTTTGCGGAGAAGAAGAAGAATAATAACTAGAGCTGCGAGCAGCTATAAAGGGCCCTCGCAACCTGGGCCACGTTGGGGTACTTGCACGTCGGGGTACTGGCACGTTGGGGTACTGTCAAATCGGACAAGGACCATCTAAAATGTTTTTGACAAGCTTTGTGAGTGCAAAAGGCCAAAGATGGTGTGCAATTCCCAAAATAAATTCAAAATGGCGGACTTCCTTTTAGGTTTAGCATACGGCTACAGAATACTTTTTGTAGGTCTTAAGCTAATAGGTATGCCTCCCAGTTTTCACAAATCTAGGTCAAGTCATCTTTAGTTGTGTATCGCTTGAATCATACAATTGGAAATGCTCCATAAAAATGCATAGAGGGCGCTATTGAGCACAACGTTGGGTTACTTGCACGTCAGGGTACTGGCACGTTGGGGTACTGTTACATGGAACAAGGACCATTTAAAATGTTAGTTTTTTCCATGCCTTGTCTGTGCAAAGTTTAAAGGGACACTTTATTATTGATCCATTTTTAGCAGCAAAAAGTTGCTACTTTTTCAATAATTAATTTGGTGACGTGATTATTTTTTTATGTACATTTAATAACTTTTAAACCATTGTTAAAATGAATCGAACGCCGGCATGTTTGTTACACGTGACTAAATAACCCGGATGTTTACGTCACTAGTGTGTAAACGCTACACTATGGAAGCACTCTGCAACGCAGCCGTGCATCTAGCGTCAAACCCGGAAGGATTAAACCTTATCGCTTCGAGCCAACACGACAAAATAACACTACCGAAGGAAAGTCTGCCTTGGATGTGAAAGTTGTGGCGCCAGATGGTCTTTTCGGGCACAAAATAAACTTTGACGAACGAGTGAATCAGGCGGGGGGTGAGTGGTGCTCGTGCGGGAGCTGCAGGAATGGACAATCCGCTAATGAATGTGTGCTGTCTGGAAATGAAAGAACTCGAGGATCGGTTCCTTGCGGACAATCTCAACTGCATCCTGGAACATCAGACATTCAACATGGCAATACTAAATAGACATTCTCAGGATAGCTTTGGTTGCGATGAAAGATGTGAAGAAGAAAAGTCTTGGAGGAGCAAATATCCAACAGGTAAAGTGACACACAGTACGAGCAATGCAAAACGTGTGGAACTGACGAAATATTTCAGGAAAAAGAAAAAATAGTAAAATTAAATGTATCGTCGTTACAGCACCCAACCTCCCCTAGCTGTTTTTTTTTTCTTTTTTGCGTAGCGTCCCACTGCGGTCAGGCCAGCCGCCACTCGAAAAGACGAAGTCAAGCCAGCCGCCCCAACGATTGTTAATACTGTGCATTACGGTAACGTGCCGACGTGCCCCTGCGTTGGCCACCTTCAAATGAATTATGAAATAAAACAGTCCGTGCAGTATAATAACCAATGCCCCCCCACCCCCGAAACATGCCTACCTTTCGCTTTAAATTTGCTTCGCTTCTCCGAGATCTTTCAGTGGCCGTAGTAAGACCTCGATTTGTGCCGGCTGTTGTGAGAGTGAAGGCTCCGTGTTGCTAGCAGTTGCGGCTCCTCCATCGGCTTGATTATTTCCCACGTCTGGTTCTTTAAAGATACTCGGTACTGCGTTGGGCTTTAGTATTAGGCGTGTGGCGTACCCCATCTCAAATTGTAACATATATTCGAAGTCCTCATGCCTGAAATGTTCGCTGCGCGCACGCCTGCTTGTCCTTCGGGAGGTTGACAGCACTTAGCAAACAAACCATTGTCTACTCAAGTAGCTTTTTTTTTTTTTTTTTTTTTTTTTTTGGGGGGGGGGGGGGGGTCTCGCGGGTTTTTCCTTGCCGACGCCTTGCAAAATTTTGCAATGCAGTAAGGCATAACTGACGTTTGTGTCTTCCTCGTTGTTATGTCTGCGTGAACTACTGTTCCCCAAGCGAGTATACACACTAGTGACGTCACCACTTGGGGGCGTTGCAACACGGAAGTACTTCTATGTTGAAAAAAGTTAAATAAATCAATATAGGAGTGTATTCTTCAGCTCTTATGCATGTTTCGTAGCTATACTAACTATTTACTGCCAATCAAGCCATACATGTAAAATTAAAGGAGCCTTCCTTTAATGAAAGAGGCCAAAAATGATGTATAATTCCCCAAATAAAATCAAAATAGCGGACTTCCTCTTTGGTTTGGCAAATGGCTACATAATACTTTTTTGTAGGTATTAGGCTGATAGGGGTCTGTCCTAATTTTCACAAATCTAGCAGAATCATACAATCGGAAATACTTCATAAAAATGTCTAGAGGGCGCTATTTATTGCAAATTGCACAATAAATCTCTAAAAATTCATGTTCATGACAAGTCTGATGTGTTTGCAAAGTTTCATGAGTTTTCACACATGTATAGATAAAAAAACAAAGCAGCACTTTACTTGGCAAACAATGCATCGCTATAGCAGCAGCGTGCGACAAAATAAAAAACTTTCGATAACTTTGCATCTTAAACATCTTAAGATGAAACACACCAAGTTTGAAGACGGTCGGATGAACTTTGTACGAGGAGTTCGTTAAAATATGACCCCTGAAAAAGGCCACAAAAAATGGCAACAAATCCCATCGTAAATCAAAATGGCAGACTTCCTGTTTGGTTTAGCACATGGTTCCAAGAGACTTTTTTGTACATCGTGGGCTCTTATGTATGCCTGCAAATTATCATCTCGCTAGGTGAAACGTACAACCGGGAATGCTTCGTTAAAGAGGAGTTTTCTAGCTCAAAATGTGATGCCCGGCCCCTGGGGGACTTCCTGTTGGATTTAGCACATGGCACCAAGAGACTTTTTTTGTACATTGTGGGCTGTTACATATGTCTACAAATTTTTGTAGCTCTAGCTACTTCGTACAACTGGGAATGCTTCATTAAGAAGGATTTTTTTCCTTTGCAAAAAGTGCATGCCACGACAACAGCGTGCGACGAAATAAAGAGCTTTCAATAACTTTTCATCCTCAACATCTTAAGATGAGTCACACCAAGTTTGAAGATGATCGGATAAACTCTGTAGGAGGAGTTCGTTCAAATATGACCCCTATGAAATGGCCCAAAAAATGGCAACACATTCCAAAGTAAATCAAAATGGCGGACGTCCTGTTAGGTTTAGTATATGGTTCAAAAAGAGTTTTTTGTACCTCGAGGGCTGTTATATACCTCTACAAATTTTGGTAACTCTAGGTGAAACGTACAGCCGGGTATGCTTTGTTAAAGAGGAGTTTTTTAGCTCAAAATGTGATGCCCGGCCCCTGGGGGACTTCCTGTTGGGTTTAGCACAGGGCACCAAGAGACTTTTTTGTACATCTTGGGCTGTTACATATGTCTACAAATTTTCGTAGCTCTCGCTGCTTCGTACAAATGGGAATGCTTCTTTAAGGATATTATTTTTCCTTTGCAAACAGTGCATGCCATGACAACAGCGTGCGACGAAATACAAAGCTTTCAATAACTTTTCATCTTCAACATCTTAAGATGAATCACACCAAGTTTGAAGATGATCGGATAAACACTGTAGGAGGAGTTCGTTAAAATAAGACCCCAATGAAATGGCCAAAAAAATGGCAACACGTTCCAAAATAAATCAAAATGGCGGACTTCCTGTGAGGTTTAGCATATGGTTCAAAAAGAGTTTTTTGTAGGTCATAGCCTGTTACATATGTGTACCAATTTTCGTAGCTCTAGATTAAACGTACAACCGGCAATGCTTCGTGAAGTAAGAATTTTTAAACTCTAAATTTCATGCGTCGCCGCCGTCATATAGTATATCAAAAACTTTAGATTTTTTATAATGATGTTGTCCCAGGTGTTGAGATGGTCCATCCCAAGTTTGAAGTCAATCGGGTTAACCGTGTAGTAGAAGCGGGCAAAAGTATGACCCCTGTAAATGTGCAAAACTGGGCCAAAATTGGACATTCAGATGATCATACCTCACTTTCTGTCTATTTTAGGGTACACACATCAAAGAGGTTTTTGTTCATCTGGATGTGCTACGGGTGCCACACAATTTTCGTCGCCATAGGACAATCGTAGCGGGACAGGGATCCGTTTAACCTATGTAGGTGGCGCTATGGAGCCATTTTTCTGTTATCATGTATGGCGACTTTAAAATATCAAATTTTTCGCCAGGCCTGATGTGCGTGTAAAGTTTGGTGAGTTTTCGGTCACGTTTAGTGTCTCAAAAATGCGATTGTTTGCGGAGAAGAATAATAAGAATAAGAATAATAATAATAAGAAGAATTCCTACAAAAACAATAGGGCCTCGCAGCGGCACCGCCGCCGCCGCTGCTCGGGCCCTAATAAGAAGAATTCCTACAAAAACAATAGGGCCTCGCAGCGGCACCGCCGCCGGTGCCGCCGCTGCTCGGGCCCTAACTAGAGCTGCGAGCAGCTATATTGGGCCCTCGCAACCCGGGCCACGTTGGGGTATTTGCATGTCGGGGTACTGGCATGTTGGGGTACTGTCTCATAGGAAACCGTCTAAATTGTAAATGTTTTTGACATGCTTTGTGTTTGCAAAGTTTCATGGAAGGCCAAAAATGATGCACAATTAAAATAAAATCAAAATGGATTGGCACATGGCTATAGAATAATTTTTGGAGATATTAGGCTGATAGGTATGCCTCCCAATATTCACACATCTAGCTGAACCATATAATCGGATATACTTCATAAAAATATCTAGACGGCGCTATTGAGCCATTTATTACAAATTGCACAACAAATTATAAAATATTCATGTGTGTGAGAGATCTGATCTGTGTGCAAAATTTTGTGGGTTTTTGCCCATGTTTAGACTCTCTAAAAAAAAAAATTCTTTGCAAACAATGCATCGCTACAGCAAAGGCGTGTGACAAAATAAAAAATTTCAATAACTTTTCATCTTAAATATCTTAAGATGAAACATGCCAAAGAAAGAAGACGATGTGATAAGTTTTGCAGAAAATATGACCCTTATAAAAGGCCCCAAAAAGTGGCTACAAATACCAAAGTAAATCAAAATGGCAGACTTCCTGTTTAGTTCAGCATATGGTTCCAAGAGACTTTTTTTGTACATCGTGGGCTCTTATGTATGCCTCCAAATTATCATAGCTCTAGGTGAAACGTACAACCGGGAATGCTTCGTTAAAGAGTAGGGTTTTTTTTTTTTTAGCACAAAATGTGATGCCCGGCCCCTGGGGGACTTCTTGTTGGGTTTAGTACATGGCACCAAGAGACTTTTTTTGTACATCGTGGGCTGTTACATATGTCTCCAAATTTTCGTAGCTCGAGCTGCTTCGTACAACTGGGAATGCTTCATTAAGAAGGATTTTTTTTCCTTTGCAAACAAGTGCATGCCACGACAACAGCGTGCGACGAAATAAAAAGCTTTCAATAAATTTTCATCGTCAACATCTTAACATGAATCACACCAAGTTTGAAGATGATTGGATAAACTCTATAGGAGTTTGTTAAAATAAGACCCCTATGAAATGGCCAAAAAAATGGCAACACGTTCCAAAGTAAATCAAAATGGCGGACTTCCTGTTAGGTTTAGCATATGGTTCAAAGAGAGTTTTTTGTACTTCGAGGGCTGTTACATATGTCCTCAAATTTTGGTAACTCTCGGTGAAACGTACAGCCGGGAATGCTTCATTAAGTAAGAATTTTGGAACTGTAAATTTGATGCTCCGCCACCGTCATATAGTATGTCAAAAACTTTAGATTTTTTACCATGGTGTTGTCCCAGGTCTTGAGATGGTACATCCCAAGTTTGAAGTCAATCGGATTAACCGTGTAGGAGAAGCGGGCAAAAGGATGACCTCTGTAAATGTGCAAAAATTGGCCAAAATTGGACATTTAAATACTCATACCTCACTTCCTGTCTATTTTAGGGTACACAGATCAAAGAGGTTTTTGTTCATCTGGATATGCTACAGGTGCCACACAATTTTCATAGCCGTAGGACAATCGTAGCGGGACAGGGATCCGTTTAAGCTATGTAGGTGGCGCTACAGAGCCATTTTTCTGTTATCATGTATGGCGACTTTAAAATATCAAATTTTTCGCCAGGCCCGATCTGCGTGTAAAGTTTGGTGAGTTTTCGTTCACGTTTCGTGTCTCAAAAATGTGATTGTTTGCGGAAAAGAATAATAACAAATAAAAAGAAGAAGAAGAATAATAAGAATTCCTTCAGGAACAATAGGGACCTCGCAGCGGTCGCTGCTCGGGCCCTAACTAGAGCTGCGAGCAGCTATAAAGGGCCCTCGCAACCCGGGCCACGTTGGGGTATTTGCACGTCGGGGTACTGGCATGTTGGGGTACTGTCAAATAGGAAACCATCTAAATTTTAAACGTTTTTGCCATGCTTTGTGTTTGTAAAGTTTCATGGAAAGGCCAAAAATGATGCACAATTAACAAAATAAAATCAAAATGGATTGGCACATGGCTATATAGAATACTTTTTGAATATATTAGGCATGCCTGCCAATATTCACACATCTAGCTGAATCATATAATCGGAAAGACTTCATAAAAATGTCTAGAGGGCGCTATTGAAGCATTTATTGCAAATTTAATAAGAAATCTCTAAAATATTCATGCTTATGACAAGCCTGATGTGTGTGTAAAGTTTCATGAGTTTTTGCACATGTTTAGACCAAAAAAAAAAGCAGCATTTTACTTGGCAAACAATGCATCGCCATGAAACGGCGTGCGACAAAATAAATAACTTTCGATAACTTTGTATCTTAAACATCTTAAGATGAAGCACACCAAGTTTGAAGACAGTCGGATAAATTTTGTAGGAGGAGTTCGTTAAAATATGACCCCTAAAAAAGGCCACAAAAAATGGCTACAAATCCCAACGTAAATCAAAATGGCGGACTTCCTGTTTGGTTTAGCAGATGGTTCCAAGAGACTTTTTTGTACATCGTGGGCTCTTATGTATGCCTCTAAATTATCATAGCGCTAGGTGAAACGTACAACCGGGATTGCTTCGTTAAAGAGGAGTTTTTTACCTCAAAATGTGATGACCGGCCCCTACTGGACTTCCTGTTGGGTTTAGCACATGGCACCAAGAGACTTTTTTGTACATCGTGGGCTGTTAAATTTGTCTCCAAATTTTCGGGAATGCTTCATTAAGAGGGAATTTTTTCCTTTGCAAACTGTGCATGCCACGGCAACAGCGTGCGACGAAATAAAAAGCTTTCAATAACTTTTCATCTTCAACATTTTAAGATGAATCACACCAAGTTTGGAGATGATCGGATAAACTCTGTAGGAGGAGTTCGTTAAAATAAGACCCCTATGAAATGGCCCAAAAAATGGCAACACGTTCCAAAGTAAATCAAAATGGCGGACTTCCTGTTCGGTTTAGCATATGGTTCAAAAAGAGTTTTTTGTACATTGAGGGCTGTTACATATGTCTTCAAATGTTGGTAACTCTAGGTGAAATGTACAGCCGGGAATGCTTCATTAAATAAGAATTTTGAAACACAAAATTTGATGCCTCGCCTCTGGCGGACTTCCTGTTAGGTTTAGCATATGGCACCAACAGGCTTTTTTGTAGATCATAGTCTGTTACATATGTGTACCAATTTTCGTGGCTCTCAATTAAACGTACCACCGGCAATGCTTTGTTAAGTAAGAATTTTGAAACTGTAAATTTGATGCCCCGCCACCGTCATATAGTATGTCAAAAACTTTAGATTTTTTACCATGATGTTGTCCCAGGTGTTGAGATGGTACAGCCCAAGTTTGAAGTCAATCGGGTTAACCGTGTAGGAGAAGCGGGCAAAAGTATGACCCCTGTAAATGTGCAAAAATGGGCCAAAATTGGACATTCAAATACTCATACCTCACTTCCTGTCTATTTTAGGGTACACATATCAAAGAGGTTTTTGTTCATCTGGATGTGCTACAGGTGCCACACAATTTTCGTAGCCATAGGACAATCGTAGTGGGACAGGGATCCATTAAACCTATGTAGGTGGCGCTACAGAGCCATTTTTCTGTTATCATGTATGGCGACTTTAAAATATCAAATTTTTCGCCAGGCCCGATCTGCGTGTAAAGTTTGGTGAGTTTTCGTTCATGTTTAGTGCCTCAAAAATGTGGTTGTTTGCGGAAAAGAATAATAACAAAGAAAAAGAAGAAGAAGAAGAAGAAGAAGAACTAGAGCTGCGAGCAGCTATAAAGGGCCCTCGCAACCCGGGCCACGTTGGGGTACTTGCACGTCGGGGTACTGGCGCGTTGGGGTACTGTCAAATAGGACAAGGACCATCTAAAATGTTTTTGACAAGCCTTGTGTGTGCAAAGTTTAATCAAAACGCAAAATATGGTGTGCAATTCCCAAAATAAATTCAAAATGGCGGACTTCCTTTTAGGTTTAGCATACGGCTACAGAATACTTTTTGTAGGTCTTAAGCTAATAGGTATGCCTCCCAGTTTTCACAAATCTAGGTCAAGTCATCTTTAGTTGTGTATCGCTTGAATCGTACAATTGGAAATGCTCCATAAAAATGCATAGAGGGCGCTATTGAGCACAACGTTGGGTTACTTGCACGTCAGGGTACTGGCACGTTGGGGTACTGTTACATGGAACAAGGACCATTTAAAATGTTAGTTTTTTCCATGCCTTGTCTGTGCAAAGTTTAATGAAAAACTCCAAAAATGATGTATAATTCCCAAAATAAAATCAAAATAGCGGACTTCCTCTTTGGTTTGGCAAATGGCTACATAATACTTTTTTGTAGGTCTAGCATAATCATACAATCGGAAATGCTTCATAAAAATGTCTAGAGGGCGCTATTTATTGCAAATTGCACAATAAATCTCTGAAAATTCATGTTCATGACAAGTCTGATGTGTTTGCAAAGTTCCATGAGTTTTCATGTTTATAAAAAAAAAAAAAGCAGCACTTGACAAACAATGCATTGCTATGGCAACAGCGTGTTACAAAATAAAAAACTTTCGATTACTTTGCATCTTAAACATCTTAAGATGAAACACACCAAGTTTGAAGACAGTCGGATAAATTTTGTAGGAGGGGTTCGTTAAAATATGACCCCTGAAAAAGGCCACAAAAAATGGCAACAAATCCCATCATAAATCAAAATGGCAGACTACCTGTTTGGTTTAGCACATGGTTCCAAGAGACTTTTTTGTACATCATGGGCTCTTATGTATGCCTGCAAATTATCATAGCGCTAGGTGAAACGTACAACCGGGAATGCTTCGCTAAAGAGGAGTTTTTTAGCTCAAAATGTGATGCCCGGCCCCTGGGGGACTTCCTGTTGGGTTTAGCACATGGCACCAAGAGACTTTTTTGTACATCCTGGGCTGTTACATATGTCTACAATTTTTCGTCGCTCTAGCTGCTTCGTACAACTGGGAATGCTTCATTAAGAAGTTTTTTTTTCCTTTGCAAAAAGTGCATGCCACGACAACAGCGTGTGACGAAATAAAAAACTTTCAATAACTTTTCATTTTCAACATCTTAAGATGAATCACACCAAGTTTGAAGATGATCGGATAAACTCTGTAGGAGGAGTTTGTTAAAATATGACCCCTATGAAATGGCCATAAAAATGGCAACACATTCCAAAGTAAATCAAAATGGCGGACGTTCTGTTAGGTTTAGCATATGGTTCAAAAAGAGTTTTTTGTACCTCGAAGGCTGTTATATACCTCTACAAATTTTGGTAACTCTATGTGAAACGTACAGCCGGGTATGCTTTGTTAAAGAGGAGTTTTTTAGCTCAAAATGTGATGCCCGGCCCCTGGGGGACTTCCTGTTGGGTTTAGCACAGGGCACCAAGAGACTTTTTTGTACATCGTGGGCTGTTACATACGTCTACAAATTTTCGTAGCTCTAGCTGCTTCGTACAAATGGGAATGCTTCTTTAAGGATATTTTTTTTCCCTTTAAAAACAGTGCATGCCATGACAACAGCGTGCGACGAAATACAAAGCTTTCAATAACTTTTCATCTTCAACATCTTAAGATGAATCACACCAAGTTTGAAGATGATCGGATAAACACTGTAGGAGGAGTTCGTTAAAATAAGACCCCAATGAAATGGCCAAAAAAATGGCAACACGTTCCAAAATAAATCAAAATGGTGGACTTCCTGTTAGGTTTAGCATATGGTTCAAAAAGAGTTTTTTGTAGGTCATAGCCTGTTACATGTGTACCAATTTTCGTAGCTCTAGATTAAACGTACAACCGGCAATGCTTCGTGAAGTAAGAATTTTTAAACTCTAAATTTGATGCGCCGCCGCCGTCATATAGTATATCAAAAACTTTTCATTTTTCACAATGATGTTGTCCCAGATGTTGAGATGGTACATCCCAAGTTTGAACTCAATCGGGTTAACCGTGTAGGAGAAGCAGGCAAAAGTATGACCCCTGTAAATGTGCAAAAATTGGCAAAAATTGGACATTTAAATACTCATACCTCACTTTCTGTCTATTTTAGGGTACACACTTCAAAGAGGTTTTTGTTCATTGGGATGTGCTACAGGTGCCACACAATTTTCATAGCCGTCGGACAATCGTAGTGGGACAGGGATCCGTTTAACCTATGTAGGGGGCGCTAAGGAGCCATTTTTCTGTTATCATGTATGGCGACTTTAAAATATCAAATTTTTCGCCAGGCCTGATGTGCGTGTAAAGTTTGGTGAGTTTTCGGTCACGTTTAGTGTCTCAAAAATGCGATTGTTTGTGGAGAAGAATAATAAGAATAACTAGAGCTGCGAGCAGCTATAAAGGGCCCTCGCAACCCGGGCCACGTTGGGGTATTTGCACGTTGGGGTACTGTCAAATAGGAAACCATCTAAATTTTAAACGTTTTTGCCATGCTTTGTGTTTGTAAAGTTTCATGGAAAGGCCAAAAATTATGCACAATTAACAAAATAAAATCAAAATGGATTGGCACATGGCTATATAGAATACTTTTTGAATATATTAGGCATGCCTGCCAATATTCACACATCTAGCTGAATCATATAATCGGAAAGACTTCATAAAAATGTCTAGAGGGCGCTATTGAAGCATTTATTGCAAATTTAATAAGAAATCTCTAATAAAATATTCATGCTTATGACAAGCCTGATGTGTGTGTAAAGTTTCATGAGTTTTTGCACATGTTTAGACCCAAAAAAAAAGCAGCATTTTACTTGGCAAACAATCCATCGCCATGAAACAGCGTGCGACAAAATAAATAACTTTCGATAACTTTGTATCTTAAACATCTTAAGATGAAGCACACCAAGTTTGAAGACAGTCGGATAAATTTTGTAGGAGGAGTTCGTTAAAAATGACCCCTAAAAAAGGCCACAAAAAATGGCTACAAATCCCAACGTAAATCAAAATGGCGGACTTCCTGTTTGGTTTAGCAGATGGTTCCAAGAGACTTTTTTGTACATCGTGGGCTCTTATGTATGCCTCTAAATTATCATAGCGCTAGGTGAAACGTACAACCGGGAATGCTTCGTTAAAGAGGAGTTTTTTACCTCAAAATGTGATGACCGGCCCCTACGGGACTTCCTGTTGGGTTTAGCACATGGCACCAAGAGACTTTTTTGTACATCGTGGGCTGTTAAATTTGTCTCCAAATTTTCGTAGCTCTAGCTGCTTCGTACAACTGGGAATGCTTCATTAAGAGGGAATTTTTTCCTTTGCAAACTGTGCATGCCACGGCAACAGCATGCGACGAAATAAAAAGCTTTCAATAACTTTTCATCTTCAACATTTTAAGATGAATCACACCAAGTTTGGAGATGATCGGATAAACTCTGTAGGAGGAGTTCGTTAAAATAAGACCCCTATGAAATGGCCCAAAAAATGGCAACACGTTCCAAAGTAAATCAAAATGGCGGACTTCCTGTTCGGTTTAGCATATGGTTCAAAAAGAGTTTTTTGTACCTTGAGGGCTGTTACATATGTCTTCAAATGTTGGTAACTCTAGGTGAAATGTACAGCCGGGAATGCTTCATTAAATAAGAATTTTGAAACACAAAATTTGATGCCTCGCCTCTGGCGAACTTCCTGTTAAGTTTAGCATATGGCACCAACAGGCTTTTTTGTAGATCATAGTCTGTTACATATGTGTACCAATTTTCGTGGCTCTCAATTAAACGTACCACCGGCAATGCTTTGTTAAGTAAGAATTTTGAAACTGTAAATTTGATGCCCCGATAGTATGTCAAAAACTTTAGATTTTTTACCATGATGTTGTCCCAGGTGTTGAGATGGTACAGCCCAAGTTTGAAGTCAATCGGGTTAACCGTGTAGGAGAAGCGGGCAAAAGTATGACCCCTGTAAATGTGCAAAAATGGGCCAAAATTGGACATTCAAATACTCATACCTCACTTCCTGTCTATTTTAGGGTACACATATCAAAGAGGTTTTTGTTCATCTGGATGTGCTACAGGTGCCACACAATTTTCGTAGCCATAGGACAATCGTAGCGGGACAGGGATCCGTTAAACCTATGTAGGTGGCGCTACAGAGCCATTTTTCTGTTATCATGTATGGCGACTTTAAAATATCAAATTTTTCGCCAGGCCCGATCTGCGTGTAAAGTTTGGTGAGTTTTCGTTCATGTTTAGTGCCTCAAAAATGTGGTTGTTTGCGGAAAAGAATAATAACAAAGAAAAAGAAGAAGAAGAAGAAGAAGAAGAAGAAGAAGAAGAAGAATTCCTTCAGGAACAATAGGGACCTCGCAGCGGTCGCTGCTCGGGCCCTAATAATAATAATAAGAAGAATTTTTCCAAAAACAATAGGGCCTCGCAGCGGTACCGCCGCCGGTGCCGCCGCTGCTCGGGCCCTAATAATAATAATAATAATAATTCCTACAAAAACAATACGGCCTCGCAGCGGCACCGCCGCCGGTGCCGCCGCTGCTCGGGCCCTAATAAGAAGAAGAATTCCTACAAAAACAATAGGGCCTCGCAGCGGCACCGCCGCTGCCGCTGCTCGGGCCCTAATAAGAATTCCTTCAGGAACAAAAGGGACCTCGCAGCGGTCGCTGCTCGGGCCCTAATTCCTACAAAAACAATAGGGCCTCGCAGCGGCACCGCCGCCGCCACTGCTCGGGCCCTAACTAGAGCTGCGAGCAGCTATAAGGGGCCCTCGCAACCTGGGCCACGTTGGGGCACTTGCACGTCGAGGTTCTGGCATGTTGGGGTACTGTGAAATAGGAAACTGTCTAAATTGTAAATGTTTTTGCCATGCTTTGTGTTTGCAACGTTTCATGGAAAGGCCAAAAATGATGCACAATTACCAAAATAAAATCAAAATGGCTTGGCACATGGTTATAGAGTACTTTTTTGTTAGTCTTAGGCTGATAGGTATCCCAATTTTTACAAATCTAGCTGAATCATACAATCGCAAAAGCTTCATAAAAATGTCTCGAGGGCGCTATTGAGCCATTTATTGCAAATTTCACAAGAAATCTCTAAAACATTCATGTTCATGACAAGTCTGATATGTGTGCAAAGTTTCATGAGTTTTCGCACGTTTAGACCAAAAAAAAAAAAGCAGCATTTTACTTGGCAAGCAATGCATCGCTATGGCAACGGCGTGCGACAAAATAAAAAACTTTCGAGTTGGCATCTTAAACATCTTAAGATGAAACACACCAAGTTTGAAGACGGTCGGATGAATTTTTTAGGAGGAGTTCGTTAAAATATGACCCCTAAAAAAGGCCACAAAAAATGGCTACAAATCCCATCGTAAATCAAAATGGCGGACCTCCTGTTGGGTTTAGCACATGGCACCAAGAGACTTTTTTTGTACATCGTGGGCTGTTACATATGTCTCCAAATTTTCGTAGCTCTAGCTGCTTCGTACAACTGGGAATGCTTCATTAAAAAGAAATGTTTTCCTTTGCAAACTGTGCATGCCACGGCAACAGCGTGCGACGAAATAAAAAGCTTTCAATAACTTTTCATCTTCAACATCTTAAGATGAATCACACCAAGTCTGCGTGTTAAGTTTGGTGAGTTTTCGTTCATGTTTAGTGTCTCAAAAATGTGATTGTTTGCGGAAAAGAATAATAACAAAGAAAAAGAAGAAGAAGAAGAAGAAGAAGAAGAATTCCTTCAGGAACAATAGGGACCTCGCAGCGGTCGCTGCTCGGGCCCTAATAATAATAAAAAGAAGAAGAATTCCTACAAAAACAATAGGGCCTCGCAGCGGCACCGCCGCCAGTGCCGCCGCTGGTCAGGCCCTAATAATTCTTACAAAAACAAGAGGGAACTCGCAGCGGTCGCTGCTCGGGCCCTAACTAGAGCTGCGAGCAGCTATAAAGGGCCCTTGCAGCCCGGGCCACGTTGGGGTACTTGCACGTTGGGATACTGGCACATTGGAAGCAGAATTTCTTTGAAAATGGCATGATAAACCATTACATCTGGATTTTTTTTTTTTTTTTTTTGCCAGGTGTGATGAGTGTGTCAAGCTCAATGGGTTTTGGTGATTGTTAAGATCTGCAAAAATCAGCGTGTTTTTTTATTTTTAGGCAATGAGTTGCCCTGATTGGTATTTTTTGCAAAAGTACATATACACATCATCGCTCGTACTCATTGCACAATGTTGCTTTTATTGTCCAAAGAGGCGATCCAAAAAAATGAAACAAAATAAAAAAAGTACATATGTTTGGATCGGTCTGATGCCAGTGAACATATTGAGAGGTGGAAAGTAAAATAATATTCATAAATGACTTAGTTATCACACTTACAATGAGTTTACATTTTTTGTAAAAATACCGTAAGGTCAAGGTCGCGCTGTATTTATAACTGAATTTTTTCATAGAGATACCTTCAGGCCTTGACTATAAATATACATTTCAAGTATGGGATTATTTTGGAGCATGTACCTGGGAGTTATTAAGCAAATCCTTCATTCGCGATATTGCTTTTAATGTCCATAGAGGCTATCAAAAATCAATAAAACTAAATAACAAAAATATGTATCATTGGGTAGGTCTGATGCCAGTGAACATTTTGAGTGGTGGAAAGTAAAAGAATATTTATAAATAACTTAGTTATCATACTTAAAATGAGTTTACATTTTTTGTAAAAATACCTTAAGTGGTTTTTTTTTTTCATTCCTCAAGGGCTTGGTGGTGCTACATATATAACTGAATGTTGTCAAAAGAGATACCTTTGGGCCTTAAATACTAATATACATGTCAAGTTTGGGATTTTTTGGAGCTTGTACATGGGAGTTATTAAGCATTTGCTCTTTCTGGACAAATTAAATTTTAAAGGCAATATTTGATGCCCCGCCCCGGTCATATAGTATTCCAAAAAGTCAAGATTTTTTTGCCCAGTTGTTGTCTTAGGTCTTGAGATGATACATGCCAAGTTTGAAGTCAATTGGATGAAAAATGTTTGAAAAGGGGGAAAAAATACGACCACAGTGAATGTGCCAAAATGGGCCAAAATTGGACATTAAAAAATTCATAGCTCACTTCCTGTACATTTTAGCTACATAAGACTTTTAAGACTTTTTTTGTGCGTCTCGGGGTGCTTCACGTGCCTGCCAATTTTCGTTGCTCTAGCTCAAACGTGCCGGGCTTGGTTTTTATTTTTCTACGCTAGGGGGCGCTATAGAGTAACGTTGTTATGACAACGTCAGAATATCAAATTTTTCGCCGGGCCTGAAGAGTGTGCGAAGTTTGGTGAGTTTCCGTAAATATTTAGGTCCTCAAAAATGTGATCGTTTGCGGAGCATAAAAAAGAAGAAGAAGAAGAAGAAGAAGAAGAATCCGATCGAAAAACAAGAGGGACCTCGCAGCGGTAGCTGCTCGGGCCCTAATAACAATAATCGATCGAAAAACAATAGGGACCCCGCAGCGGTAGCTGCTCAGGCCCTAATAAAAACACTCGCTTCATTCCATGAAGGGTGAAATGACATCAAACAAAACTGCACTTTTTCACATTCCATCCATCCATCCATCCATTTTCTTGACCGCTTATTCCTCACAAGGGTCGCGGGGGGTGCTGGCGCCTATCTCAGCTGGCTCTGGGCAGTAGGCAGGGGACACCCTGGACTGGTTGCCAGCCAATCGCAGGACACACAGAGACAAACAACCATCCACACTCACACGCACACCTAGGGACAATTCGGAGCGCCCAATTAACCTGACATGCATGTCTTTGGAATGTGGGAGGAGACCGGAGTACCCGGAAAAGACCCACGCGGGCACGGGGAGAACATAACACACACATTCCACCTCACTTATTTTTCCTCCAAAAAAAAGGGCATCAAATGATTACAATAATAATAATAACTAGAGCTGCAAGCAGCTATAAAGGGCCCTCGCAGCCCGGGCCACGTTGGGGTCCTTGCACGTTGGGGTACTTGCACGTTGGGGTACTGGCACATTGGGGTACTGGCATATTGGAAGCAAAATTTCTTTGAAAATGGCATAATAAACGTTTACATGTAGAATATTTTTTTGCCAGTGTGTGTATCAAGCTCAACGGGTTTTGGTGATTGTTAAGACCTGCAAAAATCAGCGTCCTTTTTTATTTTTAGGCAATGAGTTGCCCTGATTGGTATTTTTTTGTAAAAGTGTATATACACATCATCGCTCGTTGTACTCATTGCACAATGTTACTTTTATTGTCCAAAGGGGCAATCAAAAATGAATAAAACAAAATGGAAACGTACATACGTTTGGATCGGTGTGAAGCCAGTGAACAATTTGAGTGGTGGAAACTAAAAGAATATTCATAAATGACTTAGTTATCACACTTAGAATGAGTGTACATTTTTTGTACAAAATACCGTATGTGGGGTATTTTATTTTATTTTTTATATAAGCCTCAAGGGCGAGGTGGCGCTGTATTTATAACTGAATGTTGTCATAGAGATACCTTCAGGCCTTGATTATAAGCATACATGTCAAGTGTGGGATTTTTTTTGGAGCATGTACCGTGGAGTTATTAAGCATATCCTTCATTCACGATATTGCTTTTAATGTCCATAGAGGCTATCAAAAATAAATAAAAATATATATATGTTTGGATAAGTCTGATGCCAGTGAACATTTTGAGTGGTGGAAACTAAAAGAATATTCATAAATGACTTAGTTATCACACTTAGAATGAGTTTACATTTTTTGTACAAAATACCGTATGTGGGGTATTTTTTTTTCATGCCTCAAGGGCTAGGTGGCGCTGCATATATAACTGAATGTTGTCATAGAGATAACTTCAGGCCTTGACGATAAACATACATGTCAAGTTTGGGATTTTTTGGAGCATGTACCGGGGAGTTATCAAGCATATCCTTTTTCATTGCGAAACACACATTTTGATGCCCCGCCCTCATCATATAGTATTTCGAAAAGTCAAAATTTTTCCCCCTGTCGTTGGCTCAGGTCTTGACATGGTCCAGGCCAAGTCTTAACTCAGTCGGATGAAACGTGTAGGAGAAGTGGCCAAAAGTATGCCCCCTGTAAATGTGCAAAAATCGTCAAAAATAGGACATTCAAAAATTCGTAGCTCACTTCCTGTTCATTTTAGCATATGGGTACAAGAGACTTTTTTGTAGGTCTTGAGCTCCCTCATACACCTAAAAATATTCGTCGTTCTTGCTTAAACGTACAACCGGGGCTGCTTCGTTAAAAATTTCGAGGGGGCGCTATTGAGACATTTTTTTAAAAATAGCACAATCAACAATAAAATATTGCTCATTTTACCAGGCCAGATGTGTGTGCCAAGTTTCAGGAGTTTCTGTGCATGTTTAGACCCTCAAAACTGGCGTTGTTTTCTTGGCGAACAGCGCTTAGCCACGCCCACAGCAATTCGCGAAAACTCACAAACTTCGTGTTGTGACATCATGAAGGCCGAAACCCTCATATGAGCAAATATGAGGTAGGTCCAGTTAATGTGTTTGGAGAAAAACGTAGAAGAAAATTCGTAAGAAAAAAAATTGCCACTAGGTGGCGATATCAGTTAGATGAAATGTAAGTTAGTAGATGTCTTTAGAGCTGGACTCTCATCAAATGTGTGAAATTTTGAGAAGATAGGATCATCTCGGTCAGGTTAATGCAGCTTTTATTGTCACGAAAAATCTTCAGACTTTGCGTCACCGTAGCGGCCACGCCCTTTGGCGAAAAGTTACAATATTCGGTGTGGGGCATCATCAACATCTTAAGGCTTTTCTGACCAATTTTCAACTGGATCCCTTCAACGAGCTCAGCACAGTAACTAAAAACGTAAAGTATGACATTTATTGTAACCACTAGGTGGCGCTATATGTATAACTGAATTTTGTCATATAGATGTTTTCAGGCCGTGACTATTACGTTGCCTGAGAAGTTTGAGATTTTTTGGAGCTTGTACATGGGAGTTATTCAGCATTTGCTCTTTCTGGACAAATGAAATTTTAAAGGCAATATTTGATGCCCCGCCCCCGTCATATAGTATTTCGAAAAGGCAAGACTTTTTGCCCAGCTGTTCTCTTACGTCTTGAGATGATAAATGCCAAGTTTGAAGTCAATGGGATGAAAAATGTTTGCATAGGGGGAAAAAGCATGACCACAGTGAATGTGCCAAAATAGGCCAAAATTGGACATTAAAAAATTCATAGCTCACTTCCTGTACATTTTAGCTACATGGTCCCAATAGACTTTTTTGTGCGTCTCGGGGTGCTACACGTGCCTGCCAATTTTCGTTGCTCTAGCTCAAACGTGCCGGGCTTGGTTTTTATTTTTCTATGCTAGGGGGCGCTATAGAGTCGCGTTGTTATAACGACTTCATAATATCAAATTTTTCGCCGGACCTGAGGAGTGTGCAAAGTTCGGTGAGTTTTCGTGAATATTTAGGTACCCAAAATCGCGATTGTTTGCGGAGAATAAAGAAGAAGAAGAAGAACTAGAGCTGCGAGCAGCTATAAAGGGCCCTCGCAACCTGGGCCACATTGGGGTACTTGCACGTCGGGGTACTGACATGTTGGGGTCCTGTTTCATAGGAAACCGTCTAAATTGTAAATGTTTTTGCCAGGCTTTGTGCTTGCAAAGTTTCATGGAAAGGCCAAAAATGATGCACAATTAACAAAATAAAATCAAAATGGTTTGGCACATGGCTATAAAAATTTTTTTGTAGGTATTAGACTGATAGGTGTGCCTCCAAATATTCACACATCTAGCTGAATCATATAATCGCAAAATATGGTGCGCAATTCCCAAAATAAATTCAAAATGGCGGACTTCCTTTTAGGTTTAGCATACGGCTACAGAATACTTTTTGTAGGTCTTAAGCTAATAGGTATGCCTCCCAGTTTTCACAAATCTAGGTCAAGTCATCTTTAGTTGTGTATCGCTTGAATCATACAATTGGAAATGCTCCATAAAAATGCATAGAGGGCGCTATTGAGCACAACGTTGGGTTACTTGCACGTCAGGGTACTGGCACGTTGGGGTACTGTTACATGGAACAAGGACCATTTAAAATGTTAGTTTTTTCCATGCCTTGTCTGTGCAAAGTTTAATGAAGAAGGCCAAAAATTATGTATAATTCCCAAAATAAAATCAAAATAGCGGACTTCCTCTTTGGTTTGGCAAATGGCTACATAATACTTTTTTGTAGGTCTAGCATAATCATACAATCGGAAATGCTTCATAAAAATGTCTAGAGGGCGCTATTTATTGCAAATTGCACAATAAATCTCTGAAAATTCATGTTCATGACAAGTCTGATGTGTTTGCAAAGTTTCATGAGTTTTCATGTGTATAAAAAAAAAAAAAGCAGCACTTGACAAACAATGCATTGCTATGGCAACAGCGTGTTACAAAATAAAAAACTTTCGATTACTTTGCATCTTAAACATCTTAAGATGAAACACACCAAGTTTGAAGACAGTCGGATAAATTTTGTAGGAGGGGTTCGTTAAAATATGACCCCTGAAAGTTTTTCCTTGCCCGGTTGGAGGGTTAGATCAGGGGATGTCGCAACTTGTTTGTGGTTAAGTGCTACAGAAGTAAATGTGTCTTAACAACCTCATGATTGAATGTGTTTTCAATTCTCTAGGATGTGATTGGATTGTATCAATTAAATGTTCTTATAACTGATTCAGTGAGTAGTAAAAATAGTGTGTCAAGTATAATGACATGAAATATAAGGAATACAAAAAACAAAACAAGAACCCTCTAAATTACACATTTTGTTCCAGGCTTTATGTGCGTGCATAGTTTGAGTATACACCTAGGTTTAGGCCAGGAGTGTTCAAACCTTTTGCAAAGAGGGCCGGGTATGGTAAGGTGAAAATGTGTGGGGCCTAATCAACCATTTAGTTTAGCCTGACATAATTTTTTTACATGCATATGTAAATATATATATGTGGACAAATGTGTACATATGTCTACAAATTTTTGTAGCTCGAGCTGCTTCGTCCAACTGGGAACGCTGCATTAAGAAGGATTTTTTTTTCCTTTGCCAACAGTGCATGCCACGACAACAGCGTGCGACGAAATAAAAAGCTTTCAATAACTTTTCATCGTCAACATCTTAAGATGAATCACACCAAGTTTGAAGATGATCGGATAAACTCTGTAGGAGGAGTTCGTTAAAATAAGACCCCTATGAAATGGCCAAAAAAATGGCAACATGTTCCAAAGTAAATCAAAATGGCAGACTTCCTGTTAGGTTTAGCATATGGTTCAAAAAGAGTTTTTTGTACCTCGAGGGCTGTTACATATGTCTTCAAATTTTTCATTAAGTAAAAATTTTGAAATGCAAAATTTGATGCCCTGCCTCTGGCGGACTTCCTGTTAGGTTTAACATATGGCACCAACAGGCTTTTTTGTAGATCATAGTCTGTTACATATGTGTACCAATTTTCGTAGCTCTAGATTAAACGTATAACCGGCAATACTTCAGATGAAACATGCCAAAGAATGAAGACAATCTGATAAGTTTTGTAGAAAATATGAGGCCTATAAAAGGCCCCCAAAAAATGGCTACAAATAGCAAAGTAAATCAAAATGCCGGACTTCCTGTTTGGCTTAGCATATGGTTCTAAAAGACTTTTTTGTACATCGTGGGCTCTTATGTATGCCTCCAAATTATCATAGCGCTAGGTGAAAGGTACAACCGGGAATGCTTCGTTAAAGAGGAGTATTTTAGCTCAAAAAGTGATGCCCGGCCCTTGCGGGACTTCCTGTTGGGTTTAGCACAAAGCAGCAAGAGACTTTTTTGTACATCGTGGGCTGTTACATATGTCTACAAATTTTCGTAGCTCTAGCTGCTTCGTACAACTGAGAATTCTTCATTAAGAATAATTTTTTTCCTTTGCAAACAAGTGCATGCCACGACAACAGCGTGCAGCGAAATAAAAAGCTTTCAATAACTTTTCATCTTCAACATCTTAAGATGAATCACACCAAGTTTGAAGATGATCGGATAAACTCTGTAAGAGGAGTTCGTTAAAATAGGACCCCTATGAAATGGCCAAAAAAATGGGAACACATTCCAAAGTAAATCAAAATGGTGGACTTTCTGTTAGGTTTAGCATATGGTTCAAAAAGAGTTTTTTGTACCTTGAGGGCTGTTACATATGTCTTTAAATTTTGGTAACTCTAGGTGAAACGTACAGCCGGGAATGCTTCATTAAGTAAGAATTTTGAAACTCAAAATTTGATGCCCCGCCTCTGGCGGACTTCCTGTTGGGTTTAGCATATGGCACCAACAGACTTTTTTGTAGGTCATAGTCTGTTACATATGTGTACCAATTTTCGTAGCTCTAGGTTAAACATACAACCGGCAATACTACGTTTAGTAAGAGTTTTGAAACTCTAAATTTGATGCCCCACCGCCGTCATATAGTATGTCGAAAACTTTAGATTTTTTACCATGGTGTTGTCCCAGGTCTTGAGATGGTACATCCCAAGTTTGAAGTCAATTGGATTAACCGTGTAGGAGAAGCAGGCAAAAGTATGACCCCTGTAAATGTGCAAAAATTGGCCAAAATTGGACATTTAAATACTCATATCTCACTTCCTGTCTATTTTAGGGTACACACATCAAAGAGGTTTTTGTTCATCTGGATGTGCTACAGGTGCCACACAATTTTCATAGCCGTCGGACAATCGTAGCTGGCCAGGGATCTGTTTAACCTATGTAGGTGGCGCTATGGAGCCATTTTTCTGTTATCACCTATGGCGACTTTAAAATATCAAATTTTTCGCCAGGCCTGACGTGTGTGTAAAGTTTGGTGAGTTTTCGTTCACGTTTAGTGTCTCAAAAATGTGATTGTTTGCGGAAAAGAATAATAACAAAAAATAAAAAGAAGAACTAGAGCTGCGAGCAGCTATAAAGGGCCCTCGCAACCCGGGCCACGTTGGGGTATTTGCACGTCGGGGTACTGGCATGTTGGGGTACTGTCAAATAGGAAACCATCTAAATTTTAAACGTTTTTGCCATGCTTTGTGTTTGTAAAGTTTCATGGAAAGGCCAAAAATGATGCACAGTTAACAAAATAAAATCAAAATGGATTGGCACATGGCTATATAGAATACTTTTTGAATATATTAGGCATGCCTGCCAATATTCACACATCTAGCTGAATCATATAATCGGAAAGACTTCATAAAAATGTCTAGAGGGCGCTATTGAAGCATTTATTGCAAATTTAATAAGAAATCTCTAAAATATTCATGCTTATGACAAGCCTGATGTGTGTGTAAAGTTTCATGAGTTTTTGCACATGTTTAGACCCCCCCCAAAAAAAGCAGCATTTTACTTGGCAAACAATGCATCGCCATGAAACGGCGTGGGACAAAATAAATAACTTTCGATAACTTTGTATCTTAAACATCTTAAGATGAAGCACACCAAGTTTGAAGACAGTCGGATAAATTTTGTAGGAGGAGTTCGTTAAAATATGACCCCTAAAAAAGGCCACAAAAAATGGCTACAAATCCCAACGTAAATCAAAATGGCGGACTTCCTGTTTGTTTTGGAAGATGGTTCCAAGAGACTATTTTGTACATCGTGGGCTCTTATGTATGCCTCTAAATTATCATAGCGCTAGGTGAAAAGTACAACCGGGAATGCTTCGTTAAAGAGGAGTTTTTTACCTCAAAATGTGATGACCGGCCCTTACGGGACTTCCTGTTGGGTTTAGCACATGGCACCAAGAGACTTTTTTGTACATTGTGGGCTGTTAAATTTGTCTCCAAATTTTCATAGCTCTCGCTGCTTCGTACAACTGTGAATGCTTCATTAAGAGGGAATTTTTTCCTTTGCAAACTGTGCATGCCACGGCAACAGCGTGCGACGAAATAAAAAGCTTTCAATAACTTTTCATCTTCAACATTTTAAGATGAATCACACCAAGTTTGGAGATGATCGGAAAAACTCTGTAGGAGGAGTTCGTTAAAATAAGACCCCTATGAAATGGCCCAAAAAATGGCAACACGTTCCAAAGTAAATCAAAATGGCGGACTTCCTGTTCGGTTTAGCATATGGTTCAAAAAGAGTTTTTTGTACCTTGAGGGCTGTTACATATGTCTTCAAATGTTGGTAACTCTAGGTGAAATGTACAGCCGGGAATGCTTCATTAAATAAGAATTTTGAAACACAAAATTTGATGCCTCGCCTCTGGCGGACTTCCTGTTAGGTTTAGCATATGGTTCAAAAAGAGTTTTTTGTAGATCATAGTCTGTTACATATGTGTACCAATTTTCGTGGCTCTCAATTAAACGTACCACGGCAATGCTTTGTTAAGTAAGAATTTTGAAACTGTAAATTTGATGCCCCGCCACCGTCATATAGTATGTCAAAAACTTTAGATTTTTTACCATGATGTTGTCCCAGGTCTTGAGATGGTACAGCCCAAGTTTGAAGTCAATCGGGTTAACCGTGTAGGAGAAGCGGGCAAAAGTATGACCCCTGTAAATGTGCAAAAATGGGCCAAAATTGGACATTCAAATACTCATACCTCACTTCCTGTCTATTTTAGGGTACACATATCAAAGAGGTTTTTGTTCATCTGGATGTGCTACAGGTGCCACACAATTTTCGTAGCCATAGGACAATCGTAGCGGGACAGGGATCCGTTAAACCTATGTAGGTGGCGCTACAGAGCCATTTTTCTGTTATCACGTATGGCGACTTTAAAATATCAAATTTTTCGCCAGGCCCGATCTCCGTGTAAAGTTTGGTGAGTTTTCGTTCATGTTTAGTGCCTCAAAAATGTGGTTGTTTGCGGAAAAGAATAATAACAAAGAAAAAGAAGAAGAAGAATAATAACTAGAGCTGCGAGCAGCTATAAAGGGCCCTCGCAACCCGGGCCACGTTGGGGTATTTGCACGTCGGGGTACTGGCATGTTGGGGTACTGTCAAATAGGAAACCATCTAAATTTTAAACGTTTTTGCCATGCTTTGTGTTTGTAAAGTTTCATGGAAAGGCCAAAAATGATGCACAATTAACAAAATAAAATCAAAATGGATTGGCACATGGCTATATAGAATACTTTTTGAATATATTAGGCATGCCTGCCAATATTCACACATCTAGCTGAATCATATAATCGGAAAGACTTCATAAAAATGTCTAGAGGGCGCTATTGAAGCATTTATTGCAAATTTAATAAGAAATCTCTAAAATATTCATGCTTATGACAAGCCTGATGTGTGTGTAAAGTTTCATGAGTTTTTGCACATGTTTAGACCCAAAAAAAAAAAGCAGCATTTTACTTGGCAAACAATCCATCGCCATGAAACGGCGTGCGACAAAATAAATAACTTTCGATAACTTTGTATCTTAAACATCTTAAGATGAAGCACACCAAGTTTGAAGACAGTCGGATAAATTTTGTAGGAGGAGTTCGTTAAAATATGACCCCTAAAAAAGGCCACAAAAAATGGCTACAAATCCCAACGTAAATCAAAATGGCGGAGTTCCTGTTTGGTTTAGCAGATGGTTCCAAGAGACTTTTTTGTACATCGTGGGCTCTTATGTATGCCTCTAAATTATCATAGCGCTAGGTGAAACGTACAACCGGGAATGCTTCGTTAAAGAGGAGTTTTTTACCTCAAAATGTGATGACCGGCCCCTACGGGACTTCCTGTTGGGTTTAGCACATGGCACCAAGAGACTTTTTTGTACATCGTGGGCTGTTAAATTTGTCTCCAAATTTTCGTAGCTCTAGCTTCTTCGTACAACTGGGAATGCTTCATTAAGAGGGAATTTTTTCCTTTGCAAACTGTGCATGCCACGGCAACAGCGTGTGACGAAATAAAAAGCTTTCAATAACTTTTCATCTTCAACATTTTAAGATGAATCACACCAAGTTTGGAGATGATCGGATAAACTCTGTAGGAGGAGTTCGTTAAAATAAGACCCTTATGAAATGGCCCAAAAAATGGCAACACGTTCCAAAGTAAATCAAAATGGCGGACTTCCTGTTCGGTTTAGCATATGGTTCAAAAAGAGTTTTTTGTACCTTGAGGGCTGTTACATATGTCTTCAAATGTTGGTAACTCTAGGTGAAATGTACAGCCGGGAATGCTTCATTAAATAAGAATTTTGAAACACAAAATTTGATGCCTCACCTCTGGCGGACTTCCTGTTAGGTTTAGCATATGGCACCAACAGGCTTTTTTGTTTATCATAGTCTGTTACATATGTGTACCAATTTTCGTGGCTCTCAATTAAATGTACCACCGGCAATGCTTTGTTAAGTAAGAATTTTGAAACTGTAAATTTGATGCCCCGCTACCGTCATATAGTATGTCAAAAACTTTAGATTTTTTACCATGATGTTGTCCCAGGTGTTGAGATGGTACAGCCCAAGTTTGAAGTCAATCGGGTTAACCGTGTAGGAGAAGCGGGCAAAAGTATGACCCCTGTAAATGTGCAAAAATGGGCCAAAATTGGACATTCAAATACTCATACCTCACTTCCTGTCTATTTTAGGGTACACATATCAAAGAGGTTTTTGTTCATCTGGATGTGCTACAGGTGCCACACAATTTTCGTAGCCATAGGAAAATCGTAGTGGGACAGGGATCCGTTAAACCTATGTAGGTGGCGCTACAGAGCCATTTTTCTGTTATCATGTATGGCGACTTTAAAATATCAAATTTTTCGCCAGGCCCGATCTGCGTGTAAAGTTTGGTGAGTTTTCGTTCATGTTTAGTGCCTCAAAAATGTGGTTGTTTGCGGAAAAGAATAATAACAAAGAAAAAGAAGAAGAAGAAGAAGAATAACTAGAGCTGCGAGCAGCTATAAAGGGCCCTCGCAACCCGGGCCACGTTGGGGTATATGCAAGTCGGGGGACTTGCACGTTGGGGTACTGTTAAATAGACAAGGACCATGGAAAATAGAAATGCATTTGCCGTGCCTTGTGTGTAAAAAGGTGCAGTAAAAGGCCAAAAATGATGCACAATTCCCAAAATAAATTCAAAAGTGTGGACTTTCTGATGTGTGTGCAAAGTTTCATGAAAAGTCGCTCGTTTGATATTCAAAACCAGCATCTGTTCATTTGAAAACATTGCATGGCACAGAGATGGTGTGTGATCAAATAAAAAGCTTTTTGATGACTCTTAATGTGGTGTCGCTGTGCAACACATATGTATTCATGACATAGTGAAGTATTGTGACAGTTTTGTAGGGTCCAGCAAACAGTAAATGTGTGACAGTTATTCAAGAAAAAATGTAGCTTTGAAGCAGGCTAACCAATGACATCATCTAAAGGGGAAAAAAGCACATGAGCAAGCATAGGTATAAGTAGAGGAGAAAAAGAGATGAAAGAAGTGCGAGAGATGGAACAGGAGAGGAATGCAGCTGTTTATGTATAGCTGTTGTAACAGGACAGATTAAATAACACTTTAACCTGGGGTTAACAGCGCCCTAGGACAGATAAACTCTTTAGTGTAAAAGTTTTCTGGGACAGATGAATCCCTTGGGGTCAAAGAGTTTGGGTTAGCACATAGTCTGTCTTAGGATAATGTAACCTCCATGGATGAATTAGTCCTAGGACGCTTTGATCTGCGGGCTAAAACTTCAGGGGGGTTAACCTGTCCTGTTATATTGTGATCATCGTCTTCGTGCATGTCCTCAGTGGCTTCTTCTGTCTGTGTGGCAGCATTTGATACATCTGTAGAACAAAAAAGAATGAAGAATCATGTTAGATCTGTGAAGTTTGGTTGTCTTAGGTGTAGTTTACAGAACAGTCGTGTGCATATTTTTAGCATGGTAGTGTCTTAATACAAATGCATATTATGTAATGCACTGTATATGGATATTACAGACGTAATATTTGACGGTGATCTTATATTCATAGTTTTTGCCCGTTAATAAATAATATAGCTAGTAAGTAATAAGACACGCAAAAATGGTATAGTTGAATCATCTGGGTCAAAAAGCAATGTTTTAGGATTGTGTGATGAAATGATGAATAAAAGTAAGGATACGACAGGTACATAAATGGTTATGTAAGTGTAACGTGTTGGTGCAAAACGTTGTGGTCGTGTTGCATGTTACTCAATGGCTGTGTGTGTCAAAACGAGTTTATTTGAAAGAATATACAAATATATACACACGGACATATATATTTATACAGTATAACAGTACCGCATGTATTGGTTTTAAGGAAAGAGTTGAAAAGCAGTGTTCAGAAAAAAGCATAAGACGCACAAAGTACCATCCTGTTTAGTTTATGTATTGTATACTTACGGAAAAAAGTTGGCAATCTTTGCGTATGGAGATGATTAGAGGGTCTTTATCAAAAGAGAATTTGCTTGGTGATTTGTTCATGTTCTGTAGAAAAGCAAAGGAGTAGAAATAAATACAGTATCATACTTCATAAACATACAAGAAATTTGTAGCTGTATTAACCATTGTTGGTATTTGAAGTGATAATTTAGGAATAGAAGTGTAGTGATTGCAGAATTTATAGAGTGCTTACCTTGTATGACTTTGTAGATGGAAATGTCTTTTGTTGAAAGAGCTCTTTGTTGTCTACTATATATGCAAGGACAAGCATAAGTAGGTGTGGTTATGAAGTACTTGACCATTGAAATAAAGCAGTGGTATCAAATGTATGGACCGTGGTTTGGCTCAGGCCTGCAAAGGGGTTTAATGTGGCACAAGAGATAATCTTGTAAGGTACAAAAAATAATAATAATATAATAGGTATGCCTCTGAGTTTTCACAAATCTAGGTCAAGTCAAGTCATCTTTAGTTATTTCGCGCTTGAATCATCCAATCGGAAATGCTCCATAAAAAATGTATAGAGGGTGCGATTTATTGCAAATTGCACAAGAAATCTCTAAAAATTCATGTTAATGACAAGTCTGATGTGTGTGCAAAGTTTCACGAGTTTTCACACATGTATAGATAAAAAAAAAACAAAGCAGCACTTTACTTGGCAACCAATGCATCGCTATAGCAGCAGCGTGCGACAAAATAAAAAACTTTCGATAAATTTGCATCTTAAACATCTTAAGATGAAACACACCAAGTTTGAACACGGTCGGATGAATTTTGTAGGAGGAGTTAAAATATGACCCCTAAAAAAGGCCACAAAAAAAGGCTACAAATCCCATCATAAATCAAAATGGCGGACTTCCTGTTTGGTTTAGCACATGGTTCCAAGAGACTTTTTTGTACATCGTGGGCTCTTATGTATGCCTCTAAATTATCATAGCGCTAGGTGAAACGTACAACCGGGAATGCTTCGTTAAAGAGGAGTTTTTTAGCTCAAAATGTGATGCCCGGCCCCTACGGGACTTCCTGTTTGGTTTAGCACATGGCACCAAGAGACTTTTTTGTACATCGTGGGCTGTTACATTTGTCTCCAAATTTTCGTAGCTCTAGCTGCTTCGTACAACTGGGAATGCTTCATTAAGAAGGAATTTTTTCCTTTGCAAACTGTGCATGCCACGGCAACAGCGTGCGACAAAATAAAAAGCTTTCAATAACTTTTCATCTTCAACATCTTAAGATGAATCACACCAAGTTTGGAGATGATTGGATAAACTCTGTAGGAGGAGTTCGTTAAAATAAGACCCCTATGAAATGGCCCAAAAAATGGCAACACGTTCCAAAGTAAATCAAAATGGCGGACTTCCTGTTCGGTTTAGCATATGGTTCAAAAAGAGTTTTTTGTACCTTGAGGGCTGTTACATATGTCTTCAAATATTGGTAACTCTAGGTGAAATGTACAGCCGGGAATGCTTCATTAAGTTAGAATTTTGAAACACAAAATTTGATGCCTCGCCTCTGGCGGACTTCCTGTTAGGTTTAGCATATGGCACCAACAGGCTTTTTTGTAGATCATAGTCTGTTACATATGTGTACCAATTTTCGTAGCTCTAGATTAAACGTACCACCGGCAATGCTTCGTTAAGTAAGAATTTTGAAACTGTAAATTTGATGCCCCGCCACCGTCATATAGTATGTCAAAAACTTTAGATTTTTTACCATGATGTTGTCCCAGGTGTTGAGATGGTACAGCCCAAGTTTGAAGTCAATCGGGTTAACCGTGTAGGAGAAGCGGGCAAAAGTATGACCCCTGTAAATGTGCAAAAATGGGCCAAAATTGGACATTCAAATACTCATACCTCACTTCCTGTCTATTTTAGGGTACACATATCAAAGAGGTTTTTGTTCATCTGGATGTGCTACAGGTGCCACACAATTTTCGTAGCCATAGGACAATCGTAGCGGGACAGGGATCCGTTAAACCTATGTAGGTGGCGCTACAGAGCCATTTTTCTGTTATCATGTATGGCGACTTTAAAATATCAAATTTTTCGCCAGACCCGATCTGCGTGTAAAGTTTGGTGAGTTTTCGTTCATGTTTAGTGCCTCAAAAATGTGGTTGTTTGCGGAAAAGAATAATAACAAAGAAAAAGAAGAAGAAGAAGAAGAAGAATAATAATAAGAATTCCTTCAGGAACAATAGGGACCTCGCAGCGGTCGCTGCTCGGGCCCTAATAAGAATTCCTTCAGGAACAATAGGGACCTCGCAGCGGTCGCTGCTCGGGCCCTAATAAGAATTCCTTCAGGAACAATAGGGACCTCGCAGCGGTCGCTGCTCGGGCCCTAATAAAGGGCCCTCGCAACCCGTGCCACGTTGGGGTATTTGCACGTCGGGGTACTGGCACGTTAGGGTACTGTTTCATAAGAAACCGTCTAAATTGTAAATGTTTTGCCATGCTTTTTGTGTTTGTTCACATTGCTATGGAATGCTTTGTCGAGGTATTCGGCTGATAGGTATGCCTCCCAATATTCACACATCTAGCTGAATCATATAAAAAAAAAAAATTCTTTGCAAACAATGCATCGCTACAGCAAAGGCGTGCCACGTTGGGGTACTTGCACGTCGGGGTACTGGCACGTTGGGGTACTGTCAAATAGGACAAGGACCATCTAAAATGTTTTTGACAAGCCTTGTGTGTGCAAAGTTTAATCAAAACGCAAAATATGGTGCGCAATTCCCAAAATAAATTCAAAATGGCGGACTTCCTTTTAGGTTTAGCATACGGCTACAGAATACTTTTTGTAGGTCTTAAGCTAATAGGTATGCCTCCCAGTTTTCACAAATCTAGGTCAAGTCATCTTTAGTTGTGTATCGCTTGAATCATACAATTGGAAATGCTCCATAAAAATGCATAGAGGGCGCTATTGAGCACAACGTTGGGTTACTTGCACGTCAGGGTACTGGCACGTTGGGGTACTGTTACATGGAACAAGGACCATTTAAAATGTTAGTTTTTTCCATGCCTTGTCTGTGCAAAGTTTAATGAAGAAGGCCAAAAATTATGTATAATTCCCAAAATAAAATCAAAATAGCGGACTTCCTCTTTGGTTTGGCAAATGGCTACATAATACTTTTTTGTAGGTCTAGCATAATCATACAATCGGAAATGCTTCATAAAAAGGTCTAGAGGGCGCTATTTATTTCAAATTGCACAATAAATCTCTGAAAATTCATGTTCATGACAAGTCTGATGTGTTTGCAAAGTTCCATGAGTTTTCATGTGTATAAAAAAAAAAAGCAGCACTTGACAAACAATGCATTGCTATGGCAACAGCGTGTTACAAAATAAAAAACTTTCGATTACTTTGCATCTTAAACATCTTAAGATGAAACACACCAAGTTTGAAGACAGTCGGATAAATTTTGTAGGAGGGGTTCGTTAAAATATGACCCCTGAAAGTTTTTCCTTGCCCGGTTGGAGGGTTAGATCAGGGGATGTCGCAACTTGTTTGTGGTTAAGTGCTACAGAAGTAAATGTGTCTTAACAACCTCATGATTGAATGTGTTTTCAATTCTCTAGGATGTGATTGGATTGTATCAATTAAATGTTCTTATAACTGATTCAGTGAGTAGTAAAAATAGTGTGTCAAGTATAATGACATGAAATATAAGGAATACAAAAAACAAAACAAGAACCCTCTAAATTACACATTTTGTTCCAGGCTTTATGTGCGTGCATAGTTTGAGTATACACCTAGGTTTAGGCCAGGAGTGTTCAAACCTTTTGCAAAGAGGGCCGGGTATGGTAAGGTGAGAATGTGTGGGGCCTAATCAACCATTTAGTTTAGCCTGACATAATTTTTTTACATGCATATGTAAATATATATATGTGGACAAATGTGTACATATGTCTACAAATTTTTGTAGCTCGAGCTGCTTCGTCCAACTGGGAACGCTGCATTAAGAAGGATTTTTTTTTCCTTTGCCAACAGTGCATGCCACGACAACAGCGTGCGACGAAATAAAAAGCTTTCAATAACTTTTCATCGTCAACATCTTAAGATGAATCACACCAAGTTTGAAGATGATCGGATAAACTCTGTAGGAGGAGTTCGTTAAAATAAGACCCCTATGAAATGGCCAAAAAAATGGCAACATGTTCCAAAGTAAATCAAAATGGCAGACTTCCTGTTAGGTTTAGCATATGGTTCAAAAAGAGTTTTTTGTACCTCGAGGGCTGTTACATATGTCTTCAAATTTTGGTCACTAGGTGAAACGTACAGCCGGAAATGCTTCATTAAGTAAAAATTTTGAAATGCAAAATTTGATGCCCTGCCTCTGGCGGACTTCCTGTTAGGTTTAGCATATGGCACCAACAGGCTTTTTTGTAGATCATAGTCTGTTACATATGTGTACCAATTTTCGTAGCTCTAGATTAAACGTATAACCGGCAATACTTCAGATGAAACATGCCAAAGAATGAAGACAATCTGATAAGTTTTGTAGAAAATATGAGGCCTATAAAAGGCCCCCAAAAAATGGCTACAAATAGCAAAGTAAATCAAAATGCCGGACTTCCTGTTTGGCTTAGCATATGGTTCTAAAAGACTTTTTTGTACATCGTGGGCTCTTATGTATGCCTCCAAATTATCATAGCGCTAGGTGAAAGGTACAACCGGGAATGCTTCGTTAAAGAGGAGTTTTTTAGCTCAAAAAGTGATGCCCGGCCCTTGCGGGACTTCCTGTTGGGTTTAGCACAAAGCAGCAAGAGACTTTTTTTGTACATCGTGGGCTGTTACATATGTCTACAAATTTTCGTAGCTCTAGCTGCTTCGTACAACTGAGAATTCTTCATTAAGAAGAATTTTTTTCCTTTGCAAACAAGTGCATGCCACGACAACAGCGTGCAGCGAAATAAAAAGCTTTCAATAACTTTTCATCTTCAACATCTTAAGATGAATCACACCAAGTTTGAAGATGATCGGATAAACTCTGTAAGAGGAGTTCGTTAAAATAGGACCCCTATGAAATGGCCAAAAAAATGGGAACACGTTCCAAAGTAAATCAAAATGGTGGACTTTCTGTTAGGTTTAGCATATGGTTCAAAAAGAGTTTTTTGTACCTTGAGGGCTGTTACATATGTCTTTAAATTTTGGTAACTCTAGGTGAAACGTACAGCCGGGAATGCTTCATTAAGTAAGAATTTTGAAACTCAAAATTTGATGCCCCGCCTCTGGCGGACTTCCTGTTGGGTTTAGCATATGGCACCAACAGACTTTTTTGTAGGTCATAGTCTGTTACATATGTGTACCAATTTTCGTAGCTCTAGGTTAAACATACAACCGGCAATACTACGTTTAGTAAGAGTTTTGAAACTCTAAATTTGATGCCCCACCGCCGTCATATAGTATGTCGAAAACTTTAGATTTTTTACCATGGTGTTGTCCCAGGTCTTGAGATGGTACATCCCAAGTTTGAAGTCAATTGGATTAACCGTGTAGGAGAAGCAGGCAAAAGTATGACCCCTGTAAATGTGCAAAAATTGGCCAAAATTGGACATTTAAATACTCATATCTCACTTCCTGTCTATTTTAGGGTACACACATCAAAGAGGTTTTTGTTCATCTGGATGTGCTACAGGTGCCACACAATTTTCATAGCCGTCGGACAATCGTAGCGGGCCAGGGATCTGTTTAACCTATGTAGGTGGCGCTATGGAGCCATTTTTCTGTTATCACCTATGGCGACTTTAAAATATCAAATTTTTCGCCAGGCCTGACGTGTGTGTAAAGTTTGGTGAGTTTTCGTTCACGTTTAGTGTCTCAAAAATGTGATTGTTTGCGGAAAAGAATAATAACAAATAAAAAGAAGAAGAACTAGAGCTGCGAGCAGCTATAAAGGGCCCTCGCAACCCGGGCCACGTTGGGGTATTTGCACGTCGGGGTACTGGCATGTTGGGGTACTGTCAAATAGGAAACCATCTAAATTTTAAACGTTTTTGCCATGCTTTGTGTTTGTAAAGTTTCATGGAAAGGCCAAAAATGATGCACAGTTAACAAAATAAAATCAAAATGGATTGGCACATGGCTATATAGAATACTTTTTGAATATATTAGGCATGCCTGCCAATATTCACACATCTAGCTGAATCATATAATCGGAAAGACTTCATAAAAATGTCTAGAGGGCGCTATTGAAGCATTTATTGCAAATTTAATAAGAAATCTCTAAAATATTCATGCTTATGACAAGCCTGATGTGTGTGTAAAGTTTCATGAGTTTTTGCACATGTTTAGACCCCCCCCAAAAAAAGCAGCATTTTACTTGGCAAACAATGCATCGCCATGAAACGGCGTGGGACAAAATAAATAACTTTCGATAACTTTGTATCTTAAACATCTTAAGATGAAGCACACCAAGTTTGAAGACAGTCGGATAAATTTTGTAGGAGGAGTTCGTTAAAATATGACCCCTAAAAAAGGCCACAAAAAATGGCTACAAATCCCAACGTAAATCAAAATGGCGGACTTCCTGTTTGTTTTGGAAGATGGTTCCAAGAGACTATTTTGTACATCGTGGGCTCTTATGTATGCCTCTAAATTATCATAGCGCTAGGTGAAAAGTACAACCGGGAATGCTTCGTTAAAGAGGAGTTTTTTACCTCAAAATGTGATGACCGGCCCTTACGGGACTTCCTGTTGGGTTTAGCACATGGCACCAAGAGACTTTTTTGTACATTGTGGGCTGTTAAATTTGTCTCCAAATTTTCATAGCTCTCGCTGCTTCGTACAACTGTGAATGCTTCATTAAGAGGGAATTTTTTCCTTTGCAAACTGTGCATGCCACGGCAACAGCGTGCGACGAAATAAAAAGCTTTCAATAACTTTTCATCTTCAACATTTTAAGATGAATCACACCAAGTTTGGAGATGATCGGAAAAACTCTGTAGGAGGAGTTCGTTAAAATAAGACCCCTATGAAATGGCCCAAAAAATGGCAACACGTTCCAAAGTAAATCAAAATGGCGGACTTCCTGTTCGGTTTAGCATATGGTTCAAAAAGAGTTTTTTGTACCTTGAGGGCTGTTACATATGTCTTCAAATGTTGGTAACTCTAGGTGAAATGTACAGCCGGGAATGCTTCATTAAATAAGAATTTTGAAACACAAAATTTGATGCCTCGCCTCTGGCGGACTTCCTGTTAGGTTTAGCATATGGTTCAAAAAGAGTTTTTTGTAGATCATAGTCTGTTACATATGTGTACCAATTTTCGTGGCTCTCAATTAAACGTACCACGGCAATGCTTTGTTAAGTAAGAATTTTGAAACTGTAAATTTGATGCCCCGCCACCGTCATATAGTATGTCAAAAACTTTAGATTTTTTACCATGATGTTGTCCCAGGTCTTGAGATGGTACAGCCCAAGTTTGAAGTCAATCGGGTTAACCGTGTAGGAGAAGCGGGCAAAAGTATGACCCCTGTAAATGTGCAAAAATGGGCCAAAATTGGACATTCAAATACTCATACCTCACTTCCTGTCTATTTTAGGGTACACATATCAAAGAGGTTTTTGTTCATCTGGATGTGCTACAGGTGCCACACAATTTTCGTAGCCATAGGACAATCGTAGCGGGACAGGGATCCGTTAAACCTATGTAGGTGGCGCTACAGAGCCATTTTTCTGTTATCACGTATGGCGACTTTAAAATATCAAATTTTTCGCCAGGCCCGATCTCCGTGTAAAGTTTGGTGAGTTTTCGTTCATGTTTAGTGCCTCAAAAATGTGGTTGTTTGCGGAAAAGAATAATAACAAAGAAAAAGAAGAAGAAGAATAATAATAAGAATTCCTTCAGGAACAATAGGGACCTCGCAGCGGTCGCTGCTCGGGCCCTAATAATAAGAATTCCTTGAAAAACAATAGGGACCTCGCAGCGGTCGCTGCTCGGGCCCTAATAATAAGAATTCCTTGAAAAACAATAGGGACCTCGCAGCGGTCGCTGCTCGGGCCCTAATAATAATAATAATAATAATAATAATAATAATAATAATAATTTTTACAAAAACAATAGGGACCTCGCAGCGGTCGCTGCTCGGGCCCTAATAATAATGATGATAATAATAATAATAATAATAATAATAATAATAATGGATTGCTCTGGTGGCTTTATTAAAACGAGTTAAATGTGAAGTACAGATTTGGATTTGTTCGACAAAAGCCTCGGAGAGTCTGCCTGTCAAAAAATGAGCTACAGCATCTTTTTACCTCCATTTTTCGATATGGTCATTGTGTGCTTACATAATATTATTCCTTGGCCTAGTTTACACACACACGTGTGCGCGCACACACCCACACACACTGTGTCCCGTATACTTGCATCCTCCCACACGCAAGAAAAAAAACTATCAAAGGCAAAAGCTGTCTTTTTGACTTTTAGTTTAAGATGTAAATGTCGACTTAGCCCGAAGGCGCTAATGCGCGAGCGTCAAGGCTACGGAAATCATAATACTTGAGATGTTGACATTTTCGACCTGAAGGTAAGCTAGGCTAGTGGTGTGTCTTTAAAAAATAATTTTGTTTTGTAAATAATGACCACTTTGACATTTCTATTGCAACAAAAACTTACTGATTAATATTGTAAATTTTGTCTTGACGTTAAATGCATTTTATTAATCGGAGTTAAGAAATGTCATGGATTTCTGGAATGCACCATAACATTCCAATATTATGCAGCACCCTATTCTTTTTATTTATTTATTTTTAATCGAGCATTTCCTAATTTCGGACAACAATGGAAGTCCATGGGAATTTGTTGCCGAAATAAAAACAAAACAAACACAACATGGGAGACAACAGCGCTATGCTAAGCTAGTGCTATTTGTTTCTATTATAACTTAAAAAAAATATTGTTTATATGGTCATTTTCTCTTCGGGTGGTGTTTCTATGCACTTGTTCGAGTAGGAGATCTGAAATTTCAGAGTTTCCTGGAATGCACCACAACATTCACAAAACTTTTGTAACACAGACGCTAGCATTTCATGATGCATTCAGGAGCACCCGGAATTTGCAGCTGTAGTCACGTCAACAAAAAAACATGTCCAATGAGTGCACTGAGCTGCTATTTGTCTTGTGATTTCTTTTTCATTTTTTTCAGCTTCAATGTACTTTTTCTTGAAGTTTTCCAATTTCCCAGCTTTATGGAACGCACCACAACTTTGTAGTACCAACGCTGCCCCCTATTGATTTGCCTCTGGTCTTTGTATCGACAAACGATCAATTAAAAAAAAAAGCCAACCGAGCGCCCTCTCACCCCATTTGATCCCTTCAGCCTCTTGAGGATTTATCATTTGTCATATTGTCGGCGTGTCGGCTGTGCGGCGAAAGCGTGCGCATGAACACCCCCCCAAAGGATTCAATTCCCAGCTAGTTCAAAGTGATAAATAGCGACGACTGCGGCAAAAACAAAGCCATTTCATACCTTCCGGAGTGCATCATGAGGATCTCAGCTCAGCAGAAAGGTGTGGGCGGAGACCCGGGCCGACCTTCTCATTGATCGCCAACAAGAGCTCATAAAACCGGCGTGAGAGTGAGAGCGTTTCTTTTGTGGCCGTCAAAGTCTTCCGGGTCACACACGTCCGCAAGAGAGAATTCCTTTGGCTTTGCGAAGGAAGACCTTTCAAACCGCCGCTTGGGAACATTTACAGCACCAGTCGACACTTCCAAGATGGATGCCCGGAGAAAAGTGTCAAATAGCAATACAGCGTCAATAGACAATCAACCAATATATTGTCAAGATTAGCGCTACTTCTCTTTGGATCCACACACGTGTTAAACATTGATATTTTGATGGCCAGTTTTCAATTGATAGACTGGCAGCAATTTTGACTGAAGGAACCTACTTTCTTTCCCAACTGTTTGACGGGATTTGGACTGATTTTGCAAGGCCCACAGAATATTGTGTTTTATTGCTATAAAAACTTAGAACCTACCAAACGAAAGGATTAGAGTCTCTTCTTTCATAAGGAAAAAAAGTACATTTGGTATCTGTTTCCGTTTTGCAGTAATTAGCATGAGAATATAGCTAATCACATTCCTGGTGAAAATGCTGTCAAAAAGAGCTTGTTGCAGCATGGCCCTGGATGATCTCATACTCTGCTTTCACCTGCTGGCCGTATTTTGGAACAACTACCATTGCTTTAAGCCCCCTCTTCATGTCAGAAGTTGCATCAAAGCCTTCTCTATGGTCTTGCATAAAAACACATTAAAAACGTGTATATACATTTTTGGGAGTGAAGGACAAAGTACTAAAAAAAACATTTAAAAAAAAGTTTACATGTTTTTGGGGGTGAATGAGCTAATGACTGTATCGTTCTTGATATCGCAGCTCTGGTATCAATTGTAAACACTAGCTAGTATCGGTCGACCTTTGCCACTCAATTGTTGACAGAGTCAATAAGAAGCACATTTCAGCACCACCGCTAGATCAGTAAATCTGCTCCAGTACATTTTGCCCACACTTCAACCCGTGTGTGTGTGTGTGTGTGCGTGCGTGTGCGTGTGTGAGTTATTATCGAGAGAGAGGCAGCGGCGCCCTCCTTCACCTTGAGTGGAGTCGCGCCGGGTGCGAGGTGACGCCACGCGTCGTGTTGTCAGTGACATGATTGATGTCTGTATTTCTAGAGCATCCACGCACAGCTGAGATTGGACGGGAGTGAGCGTGCTTGGACTTCCTGTCAATGGGTGTGGTTTAGCTGATGGACAGCCAATCAGAGCGCTGCTTCAGTGACCGGGGAGTCCCAAATTGTTGGGGGTCAACGCTTTGCAGATTTGCAGAAGTATCATCCCCGTCTTTGTTCGATGGTTGCACATTTGAAAGCATGGAATTATAGAATTATAAAATATAATTAAAAAAAATTAATTTCACCGTTTAATTTCAGTTGTGACCAAAGTAGGGTGCGCAACCTGTGTGTCAATATTACATCATAGGAAAAATATCAATATCTGAGACGAGAAACTGCAGCTAAGAGAAAAATCCATTAAAAACACTTGCATATTAATACGACATCGTACCAAAAATGACCATATCAAAAATTGGACTTGTGCATTGATATTGTATTTGAAGAACACATAACGATACTGAATCACAAAAAAAAAATGCTGTAATATCAGAAAATGGCTTTGTAAGAGAAATGGCAACTACTGAAAACTTTATTGTTATCAAGGCTATATTGTATCAGATTGATACTGTAGCATAAGAAGAAAAAAAAACGTGACTTGTGCATCAATTCCATATTGTGCAAGAAATATAAAATGGTTTGGTGCATTGATTGTGTATTACAAGATAAATGATATAATACTGAAAATTGGACTTGTGTACTGATGCTGTATCATATGAGAAATAACTAACTTTGAAAAATTGGGTGTAACAATACTGCACTGTAAGAAAAAAAATGACTTGAGCAAAAATAGATTTGTGTACCAATACTTTATTGTAGGAGTAGATGGATGTATGCTTGTGTATTTGAAGAGAAATGGCTATAATATCAAAAATTGGATATCAAACTGGTTTGTAAAGGCGACAACTATAAAATCAATATTTGACTTGACTGTATATTGCAAGAGAAAAAAA
Source organism: Festucalex cinctus (assembly GCF_051991245.1). Lineage (NCBI taxonomy): Eukaryota > Metazoa > Chordata > Actinopteri > Syngnathiformes > Syngnathidae > Festucalex > Festucalex cinctus. The sequence continues at coordinate 1,597,086 of NC_135426.1, read as the reverse complement.
AAAGACATATCGATAGTGAAACAGACTTTCCTCAATTTTGCCTTCCTGTAGGTGTTTCGTGTGGAACACAACGTAGGCGAGAGGCGTTTTTTTTTTTTTTGCCAGCCAACGTACACTCGGCGGGAAGGAAGACTTTCAAAAACAACATTTTCAGCTCCCTTGGAACAAAAGCAAACAAGCTGCCTGTTCCCCGTCTGCCAAAAAGCAAAGGAGACGGCAAAGCGGCTGCAAAGCAAAAGCAAAAGCAAAAAAGGGAAGTGGGACAAAGACAATGTATCCCGTCCCGATGTAGATGCCGCGAGACGAGACGGGAGGCGCAAATATCAAGACGCTTATGTAACGACAAGGCAGCTGTGATGTGGAGCCAGCGCGCCTTTCAACGCTGACAGTCAGGGAACGTGGACGGCAAGTAGAGCGCACACACGCACGAACGCAGGCCTTCACAAACTTTTGGGGAATTTTTAAAAGGAACCTCGTCATCATCCCAACAACAATTAAATACAAGGAACTATTTTCAGACCAGAATAAGAACAGTTTTGCATTTTTCTAGTTTTTACTTCGTTTTGACTTTTGTTTTTTAGATTCACTTGTTTTTTTAGATTTTTTAAAATATGTTTCATTTTAGTTTTGCTTTTATTACCTTTAGCATTAGTTTTTTTTAAACTCTTTGACCACCAAAAACGTTGAATAACATTTAGTAAAATCACGATGTATGCCACCATAAACCTTAAATGACGACAACTATGTTTTGTTTTTGTTTTTTTTGTTTTTTGTTTTTTTTAAATCAATGGGCAGTGCAACGTCAGTAAACGTTAGTAAACAAAAATATTTGTGTATTTGTGGAGAAAATGTATCTTTTCACAAAAAGATTGCTTTCTCTTTATCTTCTCAATTTTCACTCAATGTCACTCAAATGACCTATTTTCAAATGGTTATTATTAAAGAACGGAATAAGGCGGAAACCTACTTTTTTTTCTTTTGAAAGAATAGAATGCGATCTTTCATGTATATGTAGTAAAAGAACAATATTCTGTTTTGCCTTAAAAGATGAGTTAAAAAGCTGGAAATCATTGGCACTGTGGGGTTGTATTTTTTTTTTAATAAAAGAGTTAATAATGGAGTATTTGTCGAGTGCAAGAAAAAAAAGGTTGCTAGCATTGTGTGACAAAGTAATTTAAACTAATTTAAACTGTCGTACCTTCCTTCTTCTGTACAGATGTACAGCAATAGCAAAAAATAATATATGATATAAAAAACATTAAATGTGTCACGCTTGTTGCACACTGTTTTGCTCGCCAGGTTTTGAGCAGCAGCCTTAGCAAGTTTTCTGGGGGAAACCCTGACAATCATTTCAGTGCATTAAGCTCATCGAGGGAGGGAGGAGTCATCGCTTTATATGTAGTCATGCACTTCAAAAAACAACAAAAGACTTGCGAATGTACTGCTAACTTCCTGACACTTGCGGCGTACTGACCCAAACAGTCGCTCGGTCCTTCCTGTTGGTTTGCATGCAAGCGAGTGGCCATTTTGAGCCGATGGCGTGCTACGACCGCGCCGTGCGCTTGATAGGTGGCGCCGTTTGTTCAATTTCACGCCGGGGCAAACTCTGTCCTGGTGCTCCTGAACGCACCGTGAGCGACACAAGGCCATCAGTCAATTGGACGCAGCGGACGGACAGACGGACGAAGGAGACACGCGCTTTCTGTGTGTGTGGGTGGCCGAACCGCACACACCGCCTCGCTCCCAGCGGAGAATAAAGAATTCTTTGTAACCAACGTGGTCCATCTCCCCTACAAGTATATCAATAAGACCATTGCAGCTCGCTCGCGCATGTGTGCATGTGCACGGGTGCGCAACTCACCGTCCTCTTTGCAGTCCTCGGGCAGCTTGGCCTTCTTGGCCAGTCTGGGGTCCAACCACGACGTCGTTTTGGTGTTGTGGCTGCGAAAAAGGACCACAAACAACAAGTGAGCGAGCGAGCGAGAGAATGTGAGGGAGGGATGGAGGGAGGGAGTACGAGAGAGGTGGGAGGTTGGCCGAGTCTTAATTGAGTGGCTGCAACATTTTGCTGGAGAAGAAAAACAAAACAAAACAAAACAAAAAAAACACAATCAATACTTTTAAATTGCTGGAGGCCTAGAATGCAGATGCCATGCAGGCCCAACTCCAAAAAAATACAAACGTATCAATTTAAACACTAAGCAACTAAAACAAATAATTCCTGAAAAATATAAGCATATCTGATTACGCAAATGCAGGAAAAATAATTATATACAAAGATGAAGAAAAAAAAGTCACCAAAATATAAGATTATACATGTACAAAATATAAATTACTGCATTTTAATAATGAAAAAAAATCTAAAATAGTAACAGAAGCACAGATGTTGAAAAATAAACACAATTAATTTATAAAATATATAATATTTGAAAAACAAAAAAAATAAAAATAATGATTATTAAATAAACGATAAGATACAGCAGAACAATACATCATACTTGGGATTTGAATTTAGTTCAAACAAAATCATTTTTCCGTCCCTTGCACGCTTTATGAACTCAACTGTATTGTGCTCTTAATGAAAAAAATAAAAATAAAAAATAAAAATAATACACGACAAAAAGTATGTTAATTTGTTTTAAAGACATAACCACACAAAAGCAGAAATAATATAGAATAATGATAATTATAAACATAATAATAAATATATAAAATAAATACAAAAGAAATCATTAAATTAACCTCACAGGATTAATTGATGCAAGTGGGTTATTAAAATAAATAAAAACATAAACAGAAAATACTCATTCAAATGATTGTGCAAAGTAAGTAATTTCAGTACACAGCAAACCAAACAAGTGTATACATAGTTACTGTTCAGCATAATGATTCCAAATCATTTCTGAATCTTGACAGTAAATGTAAAATTGTATTTTGAAAATCATGCTGTTGTGTATGAACTGGCGATGAGTCCCCTTTTGGAAATCAAAATGTTGAAAAGTGTGACTCACTCAATGAAGTAGACTTCTCCCTTGTCGGTGTACGCCATCTCCCAGTTGTCGGGCAGCGAGCCCAGATCCTCGCTCTCCTCCAGCTTGGGCAGGACGTTGGGCAGGACGCTTTTCGGCGAGTGGCCGGCGTCCGCCTCGGCCGCGTCGTCGCCCGGCGAGGGCGGAGCGTCGCCCGCTGCCGCATTCTTGTCCTCATGTTCACTCGTTGACTCTGCGCCGCCGACAAACCAGATTGCGTCAGACTTGAGAACAATCCAGATTGAAAAGACAAGCAGGCTGCTGCTGGGGATGACTTCTTCATCCAGCAGACGGTCAACAAATGGACAGACGCAATCATGAGGAGCGGATTTATGGCGCCTTTGCTACTCCAGATTGAAATGTACTGACAAACTAAACGTAAAACGAGTACTACATGTAAAGGTATGCCAAAAAAAAAAAAAAAAAACGCACAGCTTTGCCTTATGCCGATGCCAGACTACGCGATTTTTTTGTCTTACACGACAGTTGCGCTGTCACATTACCCGACAAATTCGCTCCGTGTCGTGGATGGGGTGTGTCGTCACACTACACGTCTGAACGCGACAAGACACCAGCCGATCATCGCGTGTTGTCTTGCCAAGAGAGACGCGTCGGCCACCGTTTGTAGGGAAGGTGGGACAAAAAAAAAAAAAAAGAGGCAAGGACAGGGAGTGTTTGCGTGAATGGAGCACGCATGGGACAAGTGTGATGTGAGCGCATTGCTTGCGCTCCCTGCTCCTCAATAGTGTTTAAAATATGATTTAGTAGCCAACACTGTATTTTAATTTATTTAGGCCTATATGCGCCGGGGCAATGTAGCCAATTTTGTTCATTAATTTGCGGGATGCCATCTTGTTTTATTATTTTATCAAACAATGAAATATTATATTGTTTGAGTATTTTTTATACTGCTTCATTTATTCATATTTGACTTGTTTTAGTACGGTGCATTGGATAGTACACCACTCACTCCGAGGGGGGGGGGGGGGGGGAAACTTTCAAGTGAGAGCGTGTGACAGTTAAGGCGGCGAGGCCTGGCCCGACTATGAAAATGTGATCGATCCTCACTAAATATGTGCCCATCCCTACTCATATGCCCAAATCTCTGAAATTATTAGAACAACAGTCACAATATATTTTGGTCCTCTATTCACGTCGCCGTTGCCGGACGGGTTGCACGGATGCGTGCGCGCTCCATGCAGGCGCAGCGCTGCAGCGGGGCATTCCCCCCCCCCCCTCGAGATGCACCTGTCTGGCCCCATCCCATGAAATATCCAGGGGATAAATAAATAAATACATAAACGAATACATAAACAAATGTATACATAAATAAAAAAAAGCTATAAAGTGCTGTTCAGTGTGTGATTGACGTTTCGCTCAAGATCGTGGCCAAAAGTCGTGCATGTGTCAGCCTTTCATAACAATGCAACAACGCCAACGAATGGAATCAGTGTTATAATGTTATGTTAACGGATATTTGAACGCAAACTGTGGACCAATATGTACACCAACAATATTACAATACTCAAGGAAAAATTCTTTGACTCATTGAGCCATTTTCAGCAGTCAAAAGTTCATATTTTGTCTATAATTAATGTGGTAATGGCTCAGTTTACTCACCAAACCAAGAAAACAGGTGAGCCGTGATTGGTCGTGACCTACTTCCTCAGCACAGATGAGTAATGTCATCATCAGTCGACAGCAAATAGAAAAATGACTTTTTAAAGGTATTGATTGGACATGAAAAATAATGACGTTACCACTTCAATTATAGACAAAATATGAACTAGTATCCCTTTAACCTTTTGAATGTATGATACTGCCTCTGGTGGCCAAGGTATTTGCACCAGAAGGAGCAGCACAATGCCCATTGAATGAAATCAAACAATGCAGCAGAAAAAGAAAAAAAAAGGTTTTTTGGGGTCAGAAAAGAAAATCTGATTTGACTGAAAAAGCCGACTACCTGCAGACATGGCAGGGGAAATTGCGGTCATCTTTTGGATCCCGATTATGCCTGGAAAATCGGGCTCCTCTAATCCCCAATTACATCAAGAAGAAATCAGATTAGAAACAGACAGAGACGCAAAAGTGCTCATCTCAATACTGACAAATTGTCATACCCAAGTGGACAGCAATCCAAGAAAGGATCCTTCCTACCTCGTTGAGGCTCCTTGCGGTCAAACCAAAACTTCATCCTAGCTAAGTATGAAAGCTCATGCAGCAAAGCTTGCAAATGGCTTCACTGAAACGCAAAAGCAAATGCAGAAAAGCAAAGTATCCAAGGATCACCTCCCTCCCTCCCTAACTCCCTGCAGCCACTTAAGTGCACTGATGAACCTTCTCTCTCTTCAACTCAACATGTCGCATAAAAAGCGGCTTAGACGGGTCACAGGACCCCGGTGTGGTTTTGGCTTTGGAATCACAAATAGAAAGAAAAAAAATCCAACTCAATGCCTCAATTATGACACTCCCTTCATGTGATCATGCTTGAAAGAAAAAAAAAATGTCTGGAATGTAGGATAATTTTGTCAACAAAAACTCAACAAAAATAATTTCGGCAACACACATTTTCCACCCGACTAAAACTAGACAAGACTAGACTTAACCCACATTAATAAACAATAACTGGGACTAAATCAGTACGCATTTTCGTCGACTAATAAAGATTAGACGAAAATAAAAACTGGAATAAAATCAATGGACATTTTAGTTCATGAACAAAAATGAGACAAAAATATGATTTTTGTCAAATCTTGTCTCTGCTAATCTGTCACGTCTGTGACAAATTTACAGGTAGCAAGTGCAACATGCACAAACAAACACATGGGACAGTCAGGAGGTGGAGTCACGGCTAAAAAATAAATCAATTATAGTCATAACGTAACATTAATGCAAATGCTATAATGTTAATCCGACCGCTAACTAATGCTAGCTAACTTACTAGCTCGACGCATAGAGCCATAGTTGCCACTATCATTGTGTGTCAAGTTGTTTTTCATGAGAAGATGAGAAGAAATTTGATGTGAAATATTTTAGATCCAAAATGTTCAACAATCTGCTGACAAAAAAAACCAAAAAACAAATACAAGAATAAAATGACTGTCCTGACTAAAAGTTAACTAGTACTAGATGAATAAAATTTTGTTTTCTTGGACTAAGATAAAGACTAAAAATGTCTGATTTATAGTCAAATAAAAATGGACGAAATAAAAAGGGGATGAGTCTGACAAACTGTGATCAAAACTAACTTTGACTAAAACTGGGACAAAATTTCAAAACGGTCAATAAAACGAATCGAATTGAAAGAAAAGCGGCCGCGCCATCGGGTCTGACCTGGAGCGAGGGCGATGCCGTTGACGACGACGAGGGCGGGCCTCTCCTCTTCCTCGTCCTCGGGTGGCTCGATGGCGATGGCCTCGCTGGCCTTTTCTTCCATGTCACTGAGCGACTTGTTGCGCTTGCGCTTGCCCTCCGAGCCGCTCTGTTACATTTAGTGGCGGCGCGGCGGGCTCGACGAGAGGCTTGGGCGTGCCGTAAAAGTGATCTGGGAAAAAGCACAGGGCACCAGATTCAGCAGCATGTTCCAATTCATACTGATAAGAAAAAACAAAACTAGAACTTGATAAAGCCATTTTTAGATTGTGCATTTGCTGTTGCCTCGACGGGCTGCCAAAGTCTTGGAATGCTACAAGTGGCTTCAAGTCGCGCTAATGCAAAACAAAGACGAGATGCTTCCGGACTTATTGAGACAAAAGAGACCGTTTGTTGTTGCTTGCTGGAGTGTGCTGCCTAAACGACAGGAAGCATGTGCCACTGTGTACAGACTGTTCCCTCGATCACTGGTCTTATCTTCCAAAATCTACCCGCGATAATGGAAATCCGTATTCATTTAAAAAAATTAATCTGTTAATGTGATATATTTTTTCGTTTATTAGGGCCCGAGCAGCGACCGCTGCGAGGTCCCTATTGTTTTTGTAAAAATTATTATTATTAGGGCCCGAGCAGCGACCGCTGCGAGGTCCCTCTTGTTTTTGTAAGAATTATTTAGGGCCGAGCAGCGACCGCTGCGAGGTCCCTCTTCTTTTTGTAAGAATTATTAGGGCCCGAGCAGCGACCGCTGCGAGGTCCCTATTGTTTTTGTAAAAATTATTATTATTATTAGGGCCCGAGCAGCGACCGCTGCGAGGTCCCTTTTGTTTTTCGATCGGATTATTATTATCATTAATATTATTATTATTAGGGCTCGAGCAGCGGCGGCGGTGCCGCTGCAAGGCCCTGTTGTTTTTGTAGGAATTCTTCTTATTAGGGCCCGAGCAGCGGCGTCACCGGCGGCGGTGCCGCTGCGAGGCCATATTGTTATTGTAGGAATTCTTCTTCTTATTATTATTATTAGGGCCCGAGCAGCGGCGGCGGCGGTGCCGTCGTGAGGCCCTATTGTTTTTCAAGGAATTCTTATTAGGGCCCGAGCAGCGACTGCTGCGAGGTCCCTATTGTTCCTGAAGGAATTCTTATTATTAGGGCCCGAGCAGCAGCGGCACCGGCGGCGGTACCGCTGCGAGGCCCTATTGTTTTTGAAGGAATTCTTCTTCTTATTATTATTATTAGGGCCCGAGCAGCGGCGGCGGCGGTGCCGCTGCGAGGCCCTATTCTTTTTCAAGGAATTCTTATTAGGGCCCGAGCAGCGGCGGCACCGGCGGCGGTGCCGCTGCGAGGCCCTATTTTTTTTGAAGGAATTCTTCTTACTATTATTATTATTAGGGCCCGAGCAGCGGCGGCACCGGCGGCGGTGCCGCTGCGAGGTCCTATTGTTTTTGTAGGAATTCTTATTAGGGCCCGAGCAGCGGCGGCACCGGCGGCGGTGCCGCTGCGAGGCCCTATTGTTTTTGTAGGAATTCTTATTAGGGCCCGAGCAGCGGCGGCGGCGGTGCCGCTGCGAGGCCCTATTGTTTTTGTAGGAATTCTTCTTCTTCTTATTAGGGCCCGAGCAGCGGTGGCGGCGGTGCCGCTGCGAGGCCCTATTGTTTTTGTAGGAATTCTTCTTATTAGGGCCCGAGCAGCGGCGGCACCGGCGGCGGTGCCGCTGCGAGGCCCTATTGTTTTTGTAGGAATTCTTCTTATTATTATTTTTCTTCTCCGCAAACAATCGCATTTTTGAGACACTAAACGTGAACGAAAACTCACCAAACTTTACCCACACATCAGGCCTGGCGAAAAAATTTATATTTTAAAGTCGCCATACATGATAACAGAAAAATGGCTCCTTAGCGCCCCCTACATAGGTTAAATGGATCCCTGTCCCGCTATGATTGTCCTACGGCTACGAAAATTGTGTGGCACCTGTAGCACATCCAGATGAACAAAAACCTCTTTGATATGTGTACCCTAAAATAGACAGGAAGTGAGGTATGTGTATTTAAATGTCCAATTTTGGCCCATTTTTGCACATTTACAGGGGTCATACTTTTGCCCGCTTCTCCTACTCAGTTAACCCGATTGACTTCAAACTTGGGATGTACCATCTCAACACCTGGGACAACACCATGGTAAAAAATCGAAAGTTTTTTATTATTATTATTATTATTTTATTTTTATTTTTTTGTGTGTGTGTGCGTGCGTTTGCGTGTGTGCGTTTGCGTGCGTGCGTTTGCGTGCGTGCGTGCGTGCGTGTGCGTGCAAATACGTATAAATTTATACTCATTAATTCACCTAAAGCCTTATAAATATCCCATTACCCTTCGCCTTAACCAGGTACTTCAGAATATTGCCAGAGTCGTGAAGTTTAAATGGTCAGGAGACCAGAGAAAAGGTCAGAAAAAAATAAAGAGAAAAGAAAGATAAATCAAAGTGAAATCCAGCACCGACCAAACACTTCCTGCCTTCCCCATGATTACAAAATCAAAGTCTTACGCCAACCCCGGAAGCCTCTAAATTCCAGCAAATTTAGCGAGATCTCAAGAGACCAGAGGAAAAACTAAAGAGAGGAAGGAGGGAAGGATCGATAAGGCAGAGTGAGATCCATAGAAGCCAGTACATCCAATCCATCAAAGTGAAATCCAGCACCAACAAAACCCCTCCTGCGTGGTTACAAAACCAGAGTCTTATGCCAACCCCAGAAACCTCAAACTTCCAATAAATTGAGATCTCAAGTGACCAGAGGAAAAACTAAAGAGAGGAAGGAGGGAAGGATAGATAAAGCAAAGTGAGATCCACAGACCCAGCACCCACTGATTCAAGGGGCTGTGGGAGGGAGAGGCTACTTCTGTTGAGTTTCAGTAGATGCTGGTGCGACAGATCTGGCATGCATAAGGACCACCACCAAAGAAAGAAGCCGTCAACCGCGGTCCAGCAAAGCGAGCACCGCCCCCCCCCCCCGAAATCCCCAGGCCGCGGCAGCACCAAGGCCACCCCCAAGCCACCCGAGCGGACACCGACCCAGACGCCCGGAACACCCCAGCCCCGGCCCACATCCCCGAGCCCAAGGCCGCAGAACGAGGCCCAGCGGGCCCCCACAGCGCCCCACCGGTCACCAGCCCCCATCCCCCCACGACCCCCCCGCACCCCACCCACCCAAACCCGCCACCCGCCACGACCCAGGCCCCACCACCCCCGGCCCACAAACCCCCGAACACACCCCGACCCCCAACACCCAACCCCCCACCCACCCATACCTCCACCCCCCCCAAATAAGCCCCCCCCCCCCCCGACGACCGCCAACCCCCCCGCGAACCCGGCCCCCCGCGAGCCCCCCCCCCACCCCCGGAAACCGGCACCGGGTAGCAGCGCAGAGAGGGAAAACGTGCCCACCCCACCTCCAGCCGTGCGAGAGTAGCCCAGCGGCGGGAGGGGGGAAGCGGAGGAGGAAGCACCAGGGGAAAAGGCAGAACACCAGAACACCGAGCCCGGTGGGGAGAGGCCCCGGTCGTCACGCCAGCGTACTAGTGACACCTAACCCTGTTACTGAGTCCGCCAGCTCGCCGACTGGCGAGCTCTACCCTTACACCGTGAATGTGGCCCCCACCCAGTGTATATACAAGTGTGTGCGTGTGGTGCATTAAAATTGGGAGCAGGTGAGTCGGAGCAGAGGGAAAAAATTTCCCCTACTCCGACACACCCGCATCACCCCCCAAAAAATGAATATGTATATGTGTGGTGCATTAAAAAAGTGGTGGGGCAGGGACACAGATGGGGGGGACCACAGCGCTGCCAGGCACTGCAGTCCATCCCCTCTGATGGCTCCCCGCCCCAACTCACCCCTCCCCTTGGACATGAAGTGCATTAAAATTGGAGGGGAGTTGAAGGGTGAAGACGGTGTTTCCACCCTTCCCCACCCCACCAAGAAATGTGTTGTGTGCCCTATGTGTATATTTACAAAGTGTATAGCGCAAAACTAGTGAAGTGAGTAAGAGGAGCGACCAGCGGGGCCTCACCCAACCCGGCGGGTGTAGGTGGCACGCCCGCCCCCCAGCACCCCCCCCCCCCCCCAATCCGCCCCCACCCCACCCATCTGGCACCACAATAGGCGGGCCGCCAGCGCAGCAGGGCTACTGGACAGCCCACCGGCCACCGGAGCCCGCCCGGGGCGCCAGGAGTTCTACCGGGGTGGGGCAGGCCTCAAACCCCCGCCCGGCCCCCGGAGCCCGACGCTCGGGCCGGGGAGGGAGCCCGAGGCCCAGGGAGAGGGAGGGGGAGGGGGAGGGGGAGGGGGCAGGGGGCAGACAGGGAAGGGGGGGGGGGGAGCGGGGGGAAGACGACAAGAAGGCGAAAGGGCGGCTGCAGGGCAGGAGGGGGGGGGGGGGGGGGGAGGAGGAGTGAGGGCGACAAGGGAAAAGGGACCGGGAGGCAGAGGAGGATGGGCGGGAGGAGGCGAGGAGGGAGAGGCGACGGGGGGGAGGAAGGGGGAGGGGAGAGGGAGCCACGGGGCACACCAGAGGCCCACCCGCCCCGAACCGCGCCGCCGGGCACGGAGCAGCGGACCGCGCCGGGACGGCACCGCCCCGGGCACCAGGGAAAGCACCCCAACACCGCACCCCACAGGGGGCCCAGGGAGCGGCCAAGACGCAACCGCTACCGAGCAGACATGGGGGGGGGGGGGGGGGGCAGAACCACCCCCGGCCGACCACGGGGGACGGCGTCAAGAAAATTTACTAATTAGCATGCAGTAACACCAAGTGTTGATGCTTAGTGCCCACTAGAAATAAATCTTAAGGAGTTAGCGAGTAAAGTGTCGTATAGTGTGGTATGCTTGAGCCCACTAGCAGCAACTAGGTTCCTGACTATATAAAAATAAATACAATCAGATACAAAATACCAAATACAGAAGCAGCGAAAACAGAAGTTGTAACGATGTGGTGGCTCTCGTTAACAGGCAGAATCTTGGCAGGATTAAGTTGCCAAATTAAGATTAAAATATTCTATGTACATAGACCATATTTGTTTAAACTTGATACTTGATTTTTATTTAAGGCAGAGATTTTTTCCATTGAGATATAATTTATTAGTAAGTTTAACCAGTGGTCAATATTCAGAGATTGTTTATTTTTCCAATTGACAAGGATTATTTTTTTAGCAATAGTAAGGGCTATAAATATAGATTGGGATTGTTTACATGGTAGCTCAGTTATTGTTAAGTCACCTAGTAAACACAATCTTGGAGATAAAGGAAGCCTACAGTTTAATATATCAGCGAGCTTTTCCAAGATTTTAGTCCAGAAATGCATCACTGGAGTACATGACCATAAAGCATGAAGATAAGTATCGGCAGTGTTTTGTGAGCACTGGAGACAAATGTCGGAGTCAGAGAGTCCCATTTTTTTCATCATATATTGTGTAATATATGTTCTATGAAGTATCTTATATTGGATAAGTTGCAAATTTGTCTGTTTGGTCATTTTAAATACATTTTCACAGATTTGGGTCCAAAAGTCTGGTTCCGGAACTATAGACAAGTCTTTTTCCCATTTTAAAGTCGGTAAATACGTTTTATTTGTGTATAAAAATAACTTATATATTTTTGATATTTTCTTTATTGTTGTTGGAGAAAGCTTTATAATATCTTTAGCTAAGACAGGCAGTTGGAGCGTATCCTGAAGTGTTGGGATTTGTTTCTTAACCATACTTTTAACTTGCAGATAATGTAAGAAATTTCCATTTTTTATTTCATATTTCTGGACCAAGTTTGTATACGATATAAACTTATTATCTGAGAAAAGATGATGAAGGTGTGTAATTCCTTTCTGCTCCCATAAGCTTAAATGGAACGACTGATTATTAAGTTGAAAGTCGGGGTTATGCCAAATGGGAGAGAGCCCACAGGGCGCCAATTGGGAATTTGTAATTTCTAATGCCTTCCACCAGGCAGTCAGGGTGGCGGCTATCATTGGGTTTTAAAACAATTATGTCGTTTTATTGATTTTGTAATAAAGAGTAAATCTAACAGTCTAAGATTATTACAATCCTTCTGCTCCAATTGCAACCAACAGTTAGTATCTCTGTTGGGTTGTGTCCATAGCACAAGATATTGTAGTTGATTAGCTATATAATAGTACATAAAGTTTGGTGCCTCTAAACCTCCTTTAGATTTACTTTCCTGAAGAGTAGATAGACTAATTTTGGCTTTTTTTTTATTCCAATAGAATTTTATGATAGCAGAGTCCAGCGATTGGAACCAGTTAGACGTAGGTTTAAATGGAATCATTGAAAATAAATAATTAATCTTTGGTAAAACTTTCATTTTTATAGTAGCTATCCGTCCTATTAAAGAGATCGGAAGATTATTCCAGCGCTCCAGATCACTACGGATACTATCCAATAATGGTAAAAAATTTAAATTAGTTAATTCAGTTAACTTTGGTGAAATTTTAACACCTAAGTATTTTAAATTACCTGTAGGAAAGGAGTAGTGTGGATCCTGACTTGTAGGATTCCATGAATTTTCTGTAATAGGTAATAATGTTGATTTTGTCCAGTTAATAGAGTAATCTGATAAGTGAGAGAATTTAGTTATTAAGTTAAATGCTTCCCCTAGCGAGATAGCAGGTTCTTCTAAATAGAGTAGTATATCATCGGCATATAGATTAATTTTATGTTCTATTGTCCCGGAGTGGATTCCTTGGATCCGTCTATCCTGACGTATAGCTAATGCAAGCGGCTCAATAAATATAGCAAATAATAAAGGAGACATTGGGCACCCTTGTCTTGTTCCCCTTTGTAGAGTAAAACTCTGTGATGTAATCCCATTAGTAGTAACTGTAGCTTTAGGAGAATCATATAATATTGAGACCCATTGAATGAATGACTCCCCGAAGCCGAATTTATTTAAGACAGCAAAGAGGAAGGACCAGTTAACTTTATCGAAGGCTTTTTCTGCATCCAGCGAAATAACAACTGCCTTTTTATCATACCGCTGTGACATACTAATCAAGTTAAAAAGCCTCCTAATATTATTAGTAGAATGACGACCTTTAATAAAACCTGTTTGATCGCTATGAATAATTGTCGAGATTACTGTCTCTAGTCGAGATGCCAAGGCCTTAGCGATAATTTTAATATCGGTATTAATTAGTGATATCGGTTGGTAACTTGACGGGAGGGTGGGGTCTTTTTCTGGCTTTAATAAAAGTTTAATTGCTGCTATATTCATATCTTGACGTATATCACCCTTACTTTTAATTTCAGTTACTACTCTTAGAAATAATGGAGCAAACATTAACCAGAAATGTTTAAAAAATATAGCCGGATAGCCATCTGGACCAGGTGCTCTGCCATTAGGCATACTGTCTAAAGCACGATACAACTCATCTATAGTAAGCGGGGCATCTAGAATATCTTTATGTTCAGTAGATAACTGAGGTATATTTAAGCTATTTAGGAATACCTCAATATGTTCAGGGTTAGGTCTATTAATTTCTGAGTATAGATTTCGATAATAGTTATAAAAAATATGGTTAATTTCTTCTGGTGATTGTGTGCATTCACCATTTATATCTTTAATAGCCGTTATAAGAGATTTTTCCCGATTCCGTTGAAGTTGATTTGCCAGGAATTTACCTGATTTATTATTATGTTCAAAATTATTATATCTCAACTGTTGTATTATAAACTCTGTCTTTTTAGATAACATGTTATCTAACTGTATTTTTATATTCTGTAGTTCTATCCATATTTGATTATTTGGGTTTAATGCATATTCATCCGTTAGTTGTTTAATTTTATCTTCCAGGTATTTTTCTAATTTTTGATCCTGTTTCTTTTTATAAGTTGAATATGATATAATTTTCCCTCTAATTACCGCTTTCCCTGCTTCCCAGAGAAGAGATGGAGATATATTTGGAGAGTCATTTATTTCCAAAAAATCTGCCCACTCCCTTCTAATAATTTTATCAAACTCTACGTCTTTCAGTAATGAGATGTTAAAACGCCATATCGGGGGAAGTTTAAAGGTAGAGTCAATTTGTAGAGTGAGGGAGACTGGTGCATGATCACTTATAATTATAGAATGTATTTTTATAGCAGTTTTATCAACAATAGAATTATTTGTAAGGAAAAAATCAATTCTTGAGAATGATCGGTGCACCGCAGAGAAGAAAGTAAATTCCTTCTTAGTTGGGTTTTGAAGTCTCCAGCCATCGCTGAGGCCAAAATCCTCCATATATTCATCTATTACTTTAGCGGATCGTAATCGCCTTGTATATATCGTATTATTAGAACGATCTATTAACGGGTTTAAGACTGTGTTAAAATCCCCTCCAATAATAATAGTAGAATTTGTTGCTAAATCGAGTAATCGAGAGAAAAATTCATGGAAAAAATCCGGGTCATCATTATTTGGGGCATATAAATTACCAATTGTATATACTTTATTAAATATAGTTACCTGGATAATAATATATCGGCCCTCTAAATCTGATACTATATTATTTAGAGTAAATAATAAATTCTTATGTATAAGTATAGAGACACCTCTTTGTCTACTATTATAGGAGGCAGAGTAAACTTGACTAAAATTTTTATCTATAAATAATTTTTCTTCTGATTTTTGTAAGTGGGTTTCTTGTAGGAGACAAATATCTGCCTTAAATTTTGAGAGATGGTCTAAAATTTTTATTCTTTTTGCCTGGGAGCGAGCGCCACACACATTCCAGGAGACCAGAACTAATTTCTGCATACAAGCAATATAGACTCAGTCTTATGTATACATCTATATAAGCTGCTTATTAATATTAACATATTGTAGGATAGCAAAAGAGTAATTAGGCAATTTATATAATTTATATAAAGAGAGAGATAACAAGTAGATAAGTGTAATAGTGAAGAAACGAGGGGGGAAGTGAGTGTGAAGGAAATCTGTGGGGGATTCAACATAACAATACACCAGTAAATAGTGACCTAAGCGAGATTATTATTTTTATTATTATTATTATTTTTATTTTTTTAAGAATATATTTTTATATTATTATTATTATTATTATTATTATTATTATTATTATATAGCCTATACATGATATGAATTCATATTCTCAGTTTCGTAACCCATTATCCATACATATACATACACATATATATACATATATACACATATACATACACATACATATACATACGTCAAATAATCACACAATACTCGGCTCTACCAATTATCAGTCAGAACAGCCAAGGGGTCGAGGTTGGGTTTCGGAATAGCTGGCCGTCGATATATAATTTATCAACGACCATCGAAGTCCGTTTACCCTCCTGTCTATTTTGTTTCATTATAGGAAACAGTACTTTTCGCCGCTCGTTTATCTCCTTGGGAATTGATCATTCATCCCGAAAGATGTCCCTTTGAGCTCCCGTCCTTTACTTTTTACCAATTCTTTATGTTTAAAATGTTCGAACTTAGCAATAATAGGACGGGGCTTATTGCCCTTACGAGCTCCGAGCCGGTGTACACGGTGAAAAGAGATATTATTTACCGTCCCCTGAGGGATCTTTAGCGATAATGTCATAAATTTTTTTTATCTCGCTCTCTGGATTATCTGGGGTATTTTCGGATATACCTGAAAATATTAGATTTTCCCGCATACTACGGGATTGAACATCTAAGACCGTTTCCTTTAGCATTTTATTTTCCTTTTTAATCGTCTCCAACTCGGCTGTGACAGCGACGAGAGAGGAGCGTAGCTCGGAATTATCTCGTTGGAGATCGCTTACCTGTTGGCTAACGAATTCCAAACTTGCCTTTAATTCTTTGACGTCCTCGCGGATAAGACAGAGGATGTCAAGTTTTTTATTTATGGAATCCAGCATACTCACCGATACGTCGGCGGTTACTAAATCGTCCGTGTCTGTTGACGAGTCATTTTTCCTTTTTTTCGAAGGATTATCACGACTAGCTGCCAGATCATCCATCGCGCAGCTATAAAAATAATCGTCAATAAAGCGTTCGAGGCCGTCCACACTGGATAATATTTCCGATCTTTCTTAGAAAAGAAAAAAATCGAATTTATCTAATCGTTAAATTCGGGTTTAATTAGAAATATAAAGCTAATTCTATTTTAGCAGCAGGACGCCGCCATGTTAGATTTTCCCAGTCTCGCTACCGGTCTCGCGATAGTCACAGCATCTCGCGAATCTAAAGTTTTTGACAAACTATATGACGGGGGCGAGGCATCAAATTTATAGTTTCAAAACTCTTACTAAACGTAGCGTTGCCGCTTGTACGTTTAATCTAGAGCTACGAAAATTGGTACACATATGTAATAGACTACGACCTACAAAAAAAGTCTGTTGGTGCCATATGCTAAACCCAACAGGAAGTCCGCCAGAGGCGGGGCATCAAGTTTTGCGTTTCAAAACTCCTACTTAATGAAGCTTTCCCGGCTGAACGTTTCACCTAGTTACCAACATTTGAAGACATATGTAACAGCCCTCAAGGTACAAAAAACTCTTTTTGAACCATATGCTAAACCTAACAGGGAGTCCGCCATTTCGATTTAATTTGGAACGTGGTGCCATTTTTTTGGCCGTTTCATAGTTGTCTTATTTCAACGAACTCCTCCTACAGAGTAGATCCGATCATCTTCAAACTTGGTGTGATTCATCTTAAGATGTTGAAGATGAAAAGTTATTGAAAGCTTTTTATTTCGTTGCACGCTGTTGCCGTGGCATGCACTGTTTGCAAAGGAAAAAATTCCTTCTTAATGAAGCATTCCCAGTTGTACGAAGCAGCTAGAGCTACGAATATTTGGAGACATATGTAACAGCCCACGATGTACAAAAAAGTCTCTTGGTGCTATGTGCTAAACCCAACAGGAAGTCCCCCAGGGGCCGGGCATCACATTTTGAGCTAAAAAACTCTTCTTTAACGAAGCATTCCCGGTTGTACGTTTCACCTAGCGCTATGATAATTTGCAGGCATACATAAGAGCCCACGATGTACAAAAAAGTCTCTTGGAACCATGTGCTAAACCAAACTGGAAGTCTGCCATTTTGATTTACGATGGGATTTGTTGCCATTTTTTGTGGCCTTTTTCAGGGGTCATATTTTAACGAACTCCTCCTACAAAATTCATCCGACCGTCTTCAAACTTTGTGTGTTTCATCTTAAGATGTTTAAGATGCAAAGTTATCGAATGTTTTTTATTTTGTCACACGCTGTTGCCATAGCAATGCATTGTTTGCCAAGTGCTGCTTTTTTTTTTTTTTTATCTATACATGTGTGAAAACTCATGAAACTTTGCACACACATCAGACTTGTCATGAACAAGATTTATAGAGATTTATTGTGCAATTTGCAATAAATAGCGCCCTCTAGACATTTTTATGAAGCATTTCTGATTGTATGATTATGCTAGATTTATGAAAATTAGGACAGACCCCTATCAGCCTAAGACCTACAAAAAAGTATTATGTAGCCATTTGCCAAACCAAAGAGGAAGTCCGCTATTTTGATTTTATTTGGGGAATTATACATCATTTTTGGCCTTTTTCATTAAACTTTGCACAGACAAGGCATGGAAAAAACTAACATTTTAAATGGTCCTTTTTCCATGTAACAGTACCCCAACGTGCCAGTACCCTGACGTGCAAATAACCCAACGTAATGCTCAATAGCGCCCTCTATGCATTTTTATGGAGCATTTCCAATTGTATGATTCAAGCGATACACAACTAAAGATGACTTGACCTAGATTTGTGAAAACCGGGAGGCATACCTATTAGCTTAAGACCTACAAAAAGTATTCTGTAGCCGTATGCTAAACCTAAAAGGAAGTCCGCCATTTTGAATTGCACACCATCTTTGGCCTTTTGATAAAACTTTGCACACACAAGGCTTGTCAAAAACATTTTAGATGGTCCTTGTCCTATTTGACAGTACCCCAACGTGCCAGTACCCCGACGTACAAGTACCCCAACGTGGCCCAGGTTGCGAGGGCCAAAAAGTTTTTGACATACTATATGACGGTGGCGGGGCATCAAATTTACAGTTTCAAAATTCTTACTTAACGAAGCATTGCCGGTGGTACGTTTAATCTAGAGCTACGAAAATTGGTACACATATGTAACAGACTATGATCTACAAAAAAGCCTGTTGGTGCCATATGCTAAACCTAACAGGAAGTCCGCCAGAGGCGAGGCATCAAATTTTGTGTTTCAAAATTCTAACTTAATGAAGCATTCCCGGCTGTACATTTCACCTAGAGTTACCAACATTTGAAGACATATGTAACAGCCCTCAAGGTACAAAAAACTCTTTTTGAACCATATGCTAAACCGAACAGGAAGTCCGCCATTTTGATTTACTTTGGAACGTGTTGCCATTTTTTGGGCCATTTCATAGGGGTCTTATTTTAACGAACTCCTCCTACAGAGTTTATCCGATCATCTCCAAACTTGGTGTGATTCATCTTAAGATGTTGAAGATGAAAAGTTATTGAAAGCTTTTTATTTCGTCGCACGCTGTTGCCGTGGCATGCACAGTTTGCAAAGGAAAAAATTCCTTCTTAATGAAGCATTCCCAGTTGTACGAAGCAGCTAGAGCTACGAAAATTTGGAGACAAATGTAACAGCCCACGATGTACAAAAAAGTCTCTTGGTGCCATGTGCTAAACCCAACAGGAAGTCCCCCAGGGGCCGGGCATCACATTTTGAGCTAAAAAACTCCTCTTTAACGAAGCATTCCCGGTTGTACGTTTCACCTAGCGCTATGATAATTTGCAGGCATACATAAGAGCCCATGATGTACAAAAAAGTCTCTTGGAACCATGTGCTAAACCAAACAGGAAGTCTGCCATTTTGATTTATGATGGGATTTGTTGCCATTTTTTGTGGCCTTTTTCAGGGGTCATATTTTAACGAACCCCTCCTACAAAATTTATCCGACTGTCTTCAAACTTGGTGTGTTTCATCTTAAGATGTTTAAGATGCAAAGTAATCGAAAGTTTTTTATTTTGTAACACGCTATTGCCATAGCAATGCATTGTTTGTCAAGTGCTGCTTTTTTTTTTTTTTATACACATGAAAACTCATGAAACTTTGCAAACACATCAGACTTGTCATGAACATGAATTTTCAGAGATTTATTGTGCAATTTGCAATAAATAGCGCCCTCTAGACATTTTTATGAAGCATTTCCGATTGTATGATTATGCTAGACCTACAAAAAAGTATTATGTAGCCATTTGCCAAACCAAAGAGGAAGTCCGCTATTTTGATTTCATTTTGGGAATTATACATCATTTTTGGCCTTTTTCATGAAACTTTGCACAGACAAGGCATGGAAAAAACTAACATTTTAAATGGTCCTTGTTCCATGTAACAGTACCCCAACGTGCCAGTACCCTGACGTGCAAGTAACCCAACGTTGTGCTCAATAGCGCCCTCTATGCATTTTTATGGAGCATTTCCAATTGTATGATTCAAGCGATACACAACTAAAGATGACTTGACCTAGATTTGTGAAAACTGGGAGGCATACCTATTAGCTTCGCATTTTTGAGACACTAAACGTGAACATAAACTCACCAAATTTTACACACACATCAGGTCTGGCGAAAAATTTGATATTTTAAAGTCGCCATAGATGATAACAGAAAAATGGCTCTGGAGCGCCACCTACATAGGTTAAACGGATCCCTGTCCCGCTATGATTGTCCTACGGCTATGAAAATTGTGTGGCACCTGTAGCACATCCAGATGAACAAAAACCTCTTTGATATGTATACCCTAAAATAGAAAGGAAGTGAGGTATGAGTATTTAAATGTCCAATTTTGGCCCATTTTTGCACATTTACAGGGGTCATACTTTTGCCCGCTTCTCCTACACTGTTAACCCGATTGACTTCAAACTTGGGATGTACCATCTCAACACCTGGGACAACATCATGGTAAAAAAATCTAGAGTTTTTGACATACTATATGACGGCGGCGAGGCATCAAATTTAGAGTTTAATAATTCTTACTGAACGAAGCATTGCCGGTTGTACGTTTAATCCAGAGCTACGAAAATTGGTACACATATGTAACAGACTATGACCTACAAAAAACTATTTTTGAACCATGTGCTAAACCTAACAGGAAGTCCACCATTTTGATTTACTTTGGAATGTGTTGCCATTTTTTGGCCATTTCATAGGGGTCTTATTTTAACGAACTCCTCCTACAGTGTTTATCCGATCATCTTCAAACTTGGTGTGATTCATCTAAAGATGTTGAAGATGAAAAGTTATTGAAAGCTTTTTATTTCGTCGCACGCTGTTGTCGTGGCATGCACTGTTTGCAAAGGAAAAAAAAATCTTCTTAAAGAAGCATTCCCAGTTGTACGAAGCAGCTAGAGCTACGAAAATTTGTAGACATATGTAACAGCCCAAGATGTACAAAAATGTCTCTTGGTGACCTGTGCTAAACCCAACAGGAAGTCCCCCAGGGGCCGGGCATAACATTTTGAGCTAAAAAAATCCTCTTTAACAAAGCATGCCCGGCTGTACGTTTCACCTAGACTTACCAAAATTTGAAGAGGTATGTAACAGCCCTGGAGATACAAAAAACTCTTTTTGAACCATCTGCTAAACCAAACAGGAAGTCCGCCATTTTGATTCACGTCGGCATTTGTAGCCATTTTTTGTGGCCTTTCGTAGGGGTCATATTTTCACGACAAGTTATTGAAAGCTTTTTATTTCGTCGCACGCTGTTGCCGTGGCATGCACAGTTTGCAAAGGAAAAAATTCCTTCATAATGAAGCATTCCCAGTTGTACGAAGCAGCTAGAGCTACGAAAATTTGGAGACAAATGTAACAGCCCACGATGTACAAAAAAGGCTCCTGGTGCCATGTGCTAAACCCAACAGGAAGTCCCGTAGGGGCCGGTCATCACATTTTGAGGTAAAAAACTCCTCTTTAACGAAGCATTCCCGGTTGTACGTTTCACCTAGCGCTATGATAATTTAGAGGCATACATAAGAGCCCACGATGTACAAAAAAGTCTCTTGGAGCCATCTGCTAAACCAAACAGGAAGTCCGCCATTTTGATTTACGTTGGGATTTGTAGCCATTTTTTGTGGCCTTTTTTAGGGGTCACATTTTAACGAACTCCTCCTACAAAATTTATCCGACTGTCTTCAAACTTGGTGTGCTTCATCTTAAAATGTTTAAGATGCAAAGTTATCGAAAGTTATTTATTTTGTCGCACGCCGTTGTCATGGCGATGCATTGTTTGCCAAGTAAAATGCTGCTTTTTTTTGGTCTAAACATGTGCAAAAACTCATGAAACTTTACACACACATCAGGCTTGTCATAAGCATGAATATTTGAGAGATTTCTTATTCAATTTGCAATAAATGGTTCAATAGCACCCTCTAGACATTTTTATGGTCTTTCCGATTATATGATTCAGCTAGATTTGTAAAAATTGGGATACCTATCAGCCTAAGACACAAAAAGGTTTCTAAAGCCATATGCTGAATCAAACAGGAAGTCTGCCATTTTTTGGGGCCTTTTATAGGGGTCATATTTTCAACAGAACTTATCAGATCGTCTTCATTCTTTGGCGTGTTTCATCTTAAGATATTTAAGATGAAAAGTTATTGAATTTTTTTATTTTGTCACACGCCTTTGCTGTAGCCATGCATTGTTTGTGAAGAAAAATGCTCGAAGTACAAAAAACTCTTTTTCAAACATGTGCTAACCCCAACAGGAAGTCCGCCATTTTGATTTACTTTGAAACGTGTTGCCATTTTTTTGGCCATTTCATAGGGGTCTTATTTTAACAAACTCCTAGTATAGAGTTTATCCGATCATCTTCAAACTTGGTGTGATTCATGTTAAGATGTTGACGATGAAAAGTTATTGAAACCTTTTTATTTCATCGCACGCTGTTGCCGTGGCATGCACTTGTTTGCAAAGGAAAAAAAATCCTTCTTAATGAAGCATTCCCAGTTGTACGAAGCAGCTCGAGCTACGAAAATTTGGAGACATATGTAACAGCCCATGATGTACAAAAAAAGTCTCTTGGTGCCATGTACTAAACCCAACAGGAAGTCCCCCAGGGGCCGGGCATCACATTTTGTGCTAAAAAACCCCCCTCCTCTTTAACGAAGCATTCCCGGTTGTACGTTTCACCTAGAGCTATGATAATTTGGAGGCATACATAAGAGCCCACGATGTACAAAAAAGTCTCTTGGAACCATATGCTGAACTAAACAGGAAGTCTGCCATTTTGATTTACTTTGGGATTTGTAGCCACTTTTTGGGGCCTTTTATAGGGGTCATATTTTCTGCAAAACTTATCACATCGTCTTCATTCTTTGGCATGTTTCATCTTAAGATATTTAAGATGAAAAGTTATTGAAAGCTTTTTATTTCGTCGCATGCTGTTGTCGTGGCATGCACTTTTTGCAAAGGAAAAAAAAATCCTTCTTAATGAAGTATTCCCAGTTGTACAAAGCAGCTAGAGCGAACTGCTCCTACAAAATTTATCCGACCTTCTTCAAACTTGGTTTGTTTCATCTTAAGATGTTTATGTTGCAAAGTTATCGAAAGTTTTTTATTTCGTCGCACGCCGTTGCCATAGCAATGCATTGTTTGCCAAGTAAAGTGCTTCTATTTTTTGGTCTATACATGTGCGAAAACTCGTGAAACTTTGCACACACATCAGACTTGTCATGCACAGGAATATTTTAGAGATTTCTTGTGCAATTTGCAATAAATGGCTCAATTGCGCCCTTTAGACATTTTTATGAAGCTTTTGGAAATGTATTATTCAGCTAGATTTTAAAAAATTGGGATACCTATCAGCCTAAGACTTACAAAAAAGTTTCTAAAGCCATATGCTAAACCAAACAGGAAATCTGTCATTTTGATTTACTTTGGTATTTGTAGCCATTTTTTGGGGCCTTTTATAGGGGTCATATTTTCAACAGAACTTATCAGATCATCTTCATTCTTTGGCGTGTTTCATCTTAAGATATTTAAGATGAAAAGTTATTGAATTTTTTTATTTTGTCACACGCCTTTGCTGTAGCCATGCATTGTTTGTGAAGAAAAATGCTTTTTTGAGAGTCTAAATATGGGCGAAAACTCACAAAACTTTGCACACACACCAGACCTGTCTGGAACATGAATATTTTATTTAGAGATTTGTTGTGCAATTTGTAATAAATGGCTCAATAGCGCCCTCTAGACATTTTTATGAAGTCTTTCCGATTATATGATTCAGCTAGATGTGTGAATATTGACAGGCATGCCTAATATATTCAAAAAGTATTCTATATAGCCATGTGCCAATCCATTTTGATTTTATTTTGTTAATTGTGCATCAGGTTTGGCCCCCACATGAAACTTTGCAAACACAAAGCATGTCAAAAACATTTACAATTTAGACAGTTTCCTATTTCACAGTACCCGAACATGCCAGAACCCCGACGTGCAAATACCCCAACGTGGCCCGGGTTGCGAGGGCCCTTTATAGCTGCTTGCAGCTCTAGTTCTTCTTCTTCTTTATTCTCCGGAAATGATCGCATTTTTGAAGACCTAAATATTTACGAAAACTCACCAAACTTTGCACATTCTTCAGGCCCGGCGAAAAATTTGATATTCTGACGTTGTCATAACAATGCGACTCTATAGCGCCCCCTAGCGTAAAAAAATAAAAACCAAGCCCGGCACGTTTGACCTAGAGTTACGAAAGTTGGCAGGCACGTGTAGCACCCCGAGACGCACAAAAAAAGTCTATTGGTACCATGTAGCTAAAATGCACAGGAAGTGAGTTATGAATTTTTGAATGTCCAATTTTGGCCCATTTTGGCACATTCACTGTGGTCATGCTTTTTGCCCCTTTGCGAACATTTTTCATCCAATTGACTTCTAACTTGGCATTTATCATCTCAAGACTTGAGACAACAACTGGGTAAAAAAATTTGACTTTTCGAAATACTATATGACGGGGGCGGGGCATCAAAAATTGCCTTTCAAATTTCATTTGTCCAGAAAGACAAAATGCTTAATAACTCCATGTACAAGCTCCAAAAAATCTCAAACTTCTCATGCAACTTAATAGTCATGGCCTGAAAACATATATACGATAAAATTCGGTTATACATATAGCGCCACCTAGTGGTAATAATAAAGTCACACTTTACGTTTTCAGCTACTGTGCCGAGCTCGTGGAAGGGATAGAGTTGAAAATTAGTCAGAAACCCCTTCATATGTTGATCATGCCCCACACCGAATATTGTAACTTTTCGCCAAAGGGCGTGGCCGTTACGGTGCCGCAAAGTCTGAAGATTTTTCGTGACAATAAAAGCTACATTAACTTGACCCAGATGATCCTATCTTCAAAATTTCACACAATTGATGACAGTCCAGCCCTTAACTCATCTACAAACTTAGATTTCATCTTACTGATAGTGCCACCTACTGCCGATTTTTTTTGCTTCTACGTTTTTTTCCAACCACGTTAACTGGACGTACCTCATATTTGCTCAGATGAGGGTTTCCGCCTTCATG
Source organism: Festucalex cinctus (assembly GCF_051991245.1). Classification (NCBI taxonomy): domain Eukaryota; kingdom Metazoa; phylum Chordata; class Actinopteri; order Syngnathiformes; family Syngnathidae; genus Festucalex; species Festucalex cinctus. The sequence goes on along the minus strand of NC_135426.1, from coordinate 1,572,080 downwards.
ATGTCACAACATGAAGTTTGTGAGTTTTCGTGAATCGCTGTGGGCGTGGCTAAGCACTGTTCGCCAAGAAAACAACGGCACTTTTGAGGGTCTAAACTGGCACAGAAACACATGAAACTTGGCACACACATCTGGCCTGGCAAAATGAGCAATATTTTATCGTAGAATGTGCTATTTTTCCAAAAATGGCTCAATCGCGCCCCCTAGAAATTTTTAACGAAGCAGCCCCGCTTGTACGTTTAAGCAAGATCTATGAATAGTTTTAGGTGTATGAGGGAGCCCAAGACCTACAAAAAAAGTCTCTTGGACCCATATGCTAAAATGAACAGGAAGTGAGCTACGAATTTTTGAATGTCCCATTTTTTACAATTTTAGCACATTTACAGGGGGCATACTTTTGCCCACTTCTTCTCCACGTTTCATCCGACTGAGTTAAGACTTGACCTGGACAATGTCAAGACCTGAGCCAACGACAGGGGGAAAAATCTTGACTTTTCGAAATACTATATGATGAGGGTGGGGCATCAAAATTTGTATTTTGCAATGAAAAATGATATGCTAAATAACTCCCCAGTACATTCTCCAAAAAATCTCCAACGACATGTATGTTTATAGTCAAGGCCTGAAGCTATCTCTATGACAACATTCAGTTATATATGCAGCGCCACCTAGCCCTTGAGGCATGAAAAAAAAATACCCCACTTACGGTATTTCTACAAAAAATGTAAACTCATTCTAAGTGTGATAACTAAGTCATTTATGAATATTCTTTTACTTTCCATATTTTAAATAAACAAATCAAAATTAAAAAAAAAAAAAAAAAATGTAAAAAATCCGCCCTAACCCTACTCCATAATGCTAAACAAAGAGAGCGATAATTGTGGTGTACAATTTGAAAAGTGAAGTGTTGTAGTGGGAGGGCGGTGCTGCCTAAACGGATTGCAGAAGAAATTGAAATAATGAAATCTATACTGAGCAGTGTTGCTAAATCGCAAGCCAATTGTGGTGCCGGAATAAATGAGTGTACATTTCAAGTCTTGGAGAAGGAGGAACGGCCTAAATGGGGCAAATTGAAACAAGAATTATGCTCAGTAGGTTCATGCTAAGTTGTTGTGTGGGACAGTTTTAAGTCTGAAAATTTCATGTCAATATTTTCTTAGTAAAAGTGCACTCCCTAGATGGGCTGCACAAGACACAAATAGGATAGTTGGACAAGTGGTTCAATGTCATGCTAACGCTACAAAAAGAAATTCAATCAAAGCGCTATTAAAAGGACACTTGACTCATTGAACAATTTTCTGCAGTGAAAAGTGAATATTTTGTCCAGAATTAATGTGGTAACGTTATTATTTTTCATGTACAATGAATACCTTTAAAAAGTCATTTTTCTACTTGCTGTCGACAGATAATGACATCACTTGTGCTGAGGAAGTAGGTAATGGCCAATCATGGCTCACCTGGTTTCTGGGTTTGGTCAGTAAACTGAGCCATGATTGGTCGTTAGCACAGGTGATATCATCAGTCGACAGCAAGTCAAAAAATGACTTTTTAAAGGTATCGATTGAACATGAAAAATAATGACGCTAACACATGAATTGTCAACAAAATATGAACTTTTTACCCCTTGAAATGTCTCAATGAGTCAAGTATGCCTTTAAGTAAGAGGGCACTGCCGAGACGGGTTGTGGGAAGAGAAAATATGAATTGCTGTCTGCTTCCATTCAACAACTTGGCAAATGTGTTGGACATGGGACCCGATAAATCACTTCCCGACGAGCTGCACGAAAGGACGGCCGTTATCGTCGTGAAGGCGATGCAGTGGTTCATTTGAGAGGGCTGGAGGGGTGTCAACTTCTTTCCAATTCGGGCCTGATGATGTCACCACGTTTGTTTTGATTTGATTTGAAAAGGAGGATGGATGGAGCGCGCTCACCTTCATACGTTCCTCTCTCAAGCAAGGCGTCGCTTTTCTCCAATTCCAGAAAGCGCTGGACGCTTACAAAATGATAGTCCACCCCGGGGACCTCGCCTTCCTTGGGGGGCCTGCTGGTGCCTGCGGGGGACAAGTCATCAAGTGCAC